>NC_134047.1:20962242-21272136 GCF_965140245.1 Athene noctua | reverse complement strand
AACATACATACTAACAGCTAACCTATGTTGAAATCAGCTGTGCCTCAGAGCACTTTTTTATTTACTTTAAAAATACCTCCCTGATTTACTAAGATTTAGGTATTTATTCAAGGGAGACCTAGACTGAGACAAAACAGCAGACAGCAATGGCAGGTGATTACAAAAGCTTTATCTATTGCGGTTTATAAAAAAATTTCTTCGTTGCATCTTTCTCAAAAATTAAACCCTAGATGACATTTTATTGATATGTCATCATTATAATCCCTCTCAATCAGAATTCAGAGTCATGCTAATAAGAGCAAAAGGCTTCTATAGAACCTCTCCCATGGTAAGACTCATATCTGGGTCAGGACAATGTTTTTTTGAGGTGGGGAGATTCCCCTTATTTTAAGATTGTCTCCAGCACTGATTTTATTTTGCAAAAGCAGCTCTTACTTGTCAGTAACTTCTACGCCTCCCATATATGCTGTTAAATTCATGCAAAGATTTTCAGACTATTTCTATGATCACAGGGAGAGGTATATAGTTCCTTCATAGATGTGAAAATATTTGCTCAAATACTTTCCCTTTCACAGGGATAATTTCGAATAGTCTGGCAGCATGAAATATCCACTGTCACAGCTGGAAGCTGAATAGGTCATTGAGATAATACACTGATTTCCACATATTAATTTCTGTTGAGATTCTGCATTTATTTGTAAAATCCTCAAAGTCTAGACCAATGGATTGTTGGAAAATATGACCAATCTGAAAAATTTCAAGAAATTAAGGTATCTCAGGAACTCATTGCAGTTTGGAATCATGTTAAGATCTTGGTAAATATTTCCATTGTGTCTTTTTTTTTTTTTTTCAGATCTTCAATATCAAAGCAATGCTGTCATTTTCTTAGCAGTTAAGAAGTGTTTACTTTAAAATAAAAGTATTCTTAACAGATCGTTACATACATTGAAGTACTAAAATTAATTTTTTCATAGGTGAGACTGAAAGTTATACTTAGGCAGAATTTAGGCAGCAATTCTGAATGCCTACTAATGCCATTTACTTTTCAAGTAAAAAATCATCAACTTCAAGTGCGATAATGGAACAAAAATCTCACTATTTTACAGTATCTGGGAGAAAGAGACTGATTCTTTGCAATTTGTTCAAAATACCTGAAACTGATAAAAAATTACTAATATAATAATGAAAAAAGCAAGATTTGTAGGGTTAGAACCAAGCTTTTCACTGACTGAAAACTATTGCCTTTTATTTATTCTACAACCAACCTCCTACTAGGTACAGTGAATGCACCCCAATTCAAGCATTCCTTTCCATGCTCACCTTCAACAAATCCGAGTCCTGATGTTTCTAGTCCCTCATTGGAAAGCGCCTGCTTCATCTCCTTAATTGTTTTAATTGCTTTCATCCATACCTTTTTCTAATTACATTATACATTCTTGAGATCTAGCAAACAGAACTGCACACAGTGCTATAAATTTGGAGTGCCAAGATTTTCTACAGTGGTAAAGCAACGCTTTTTAGGCTTGAAGAGTCATATGCCATGCTGTAGGGGAATACACAATGCATCAGTACAAAAAGAAAGGGGAATAAATAAGAGTTGTATTCATTAAAATTATCCCACTATAACCATGCATTTGATCCCCTTTTGTAAATAATTGCCACATCACAAGTACTGTGCCAAAAAAATATAGATCGTAATAGAGGTTACTAAATAATGAGATGTTAGAACATAAATACTCCAAAACAGAAGAAAGAATAAGAAGCTGTATTGCCATAGTCAAATTCGTAGTTGCTTTGAAAATCAACATTTAGGATGGACCAGCATAGTGACAGCCTCAAACACAAACTATTACAAGATGTTCAGAAGCTGGACAATGCTTCTTAGAGAATTCAGGTAAAACTGCAGAGAGTCACCTCTAACTCCAGCCTTCTCATAGAGACCAGACAAGAAAGAATCCTTGCCAAAATCTGTCAAGAATTCTCCCTCATCTTGTAAGAGTGCAGCACGTCTTATACAAGGGTTTCCTCCAGGCAGCAACTACAGATTCTCAGGTCTACCTACATCAAACCCTTTGATCCCATACAACTTCAAACACTACATTAACCTTCCTTCACTTTCAACGCAGAGCGCATCTCCAGAAGGCAGACAGACAAACAACGCATGGGCAGAAGCAAAATCAAGCAACTAATTTATGAAATACAAAAGTACGGTCGGTCATGCCATTTTTCCTCAGTATATTGAAAAGAGCAGCAAGATGCACAGAAATCTTCAGGGCTGGGTTTTGTTCCACGCCTTTGCAAGCTACACATGCTTCTGTTAAGATTGTGCTCATAAATTATGATTGACTGTAGCAGAGGTAAACATTTCCATAAAGAAATCAAAGTCATTTAGGTAATATTTCAAATTTAAAAATCCAAGTAAATAACAGTATCTCAGTCAATACCAATTTCTAAATATAAGGATATAGTTTTGGTAAGCAAAAGGTAAGATGCAACTGTTCAAAACTTGGGCACTCTGGAAGACTGATGTGTGGAGAAAATAAGACTACGTTGTTCACAATGGAAAGCAGGCCTGGGGAACAGTGTGTCTGGACGAGGGTTTTAAACTTCCTCAGTTTCCCATGTGTCCTTCTGCAGCTAATCGCAATGGATACTGCTTCACATACACATGTGCAGCCATAATCAGACTGCCAGAATGAAAAACTCCAAGGAAACCCAGGGAGAACTGCAAAGGTTCTGCATCTCTCAGATTTTTAGCCTTCTACCTCATTATGGGAGAATGTTGCTGACTCTTTGAAGAACTAACTGCAATTTAACAAGTAATTTTACAGTATAACAAGGTAACACTGGTGCTCTATCATAATGAAAAATCTCTATCCATCTTGCTGCTCCAAACAATTGAAAGATCTAAGGCAGCATTTCCTTTGTCTGGGTGTCATTGGTGTCAAGGCCAAAACTCCTTTTACTTTAGTGGGCTCAGAATTAATAAAATAAGGGGGGGAGATATACCTTCATATTTTCTGCTTTGTTATTAGGAAGCTAAACAAAAATATTCTCGTAAATAGAAATATTTTTCTTCATCTCTCTTTAAGCTTACAAGTTTGGGTACAAGCACAAGCTTCTACCTGACTGCAGAAATGCTTTTCAAGAGCAGAAACGAAGCTTAGGCTACACCAATCAGAAGTGATTCAGATAGCAACTATAGACCTCAACCTGAAGATTAAAACAGGCAGTTTTAAAAATTAGGGTGTATCTTGACTTTTGCTGAAATACATGTATAAGTGCATGCACAACATTCCTCAGCTATGTTAACATCACACCAACTTGTCCTTATCAATATGAATTAGAATCTGCAGTAGCAGACAACCTTCTACTACTCTTCATTTTGATTCAAGCTAAAGTATCAGCACCTCCATAAATGTATACAGCCATTGCCTTTTTCCCAGTAGATGTCATTAGATCTACAGTTTTTCAAGAATAAAAGCATATAGCTTTATTTCATCTTTCAATCTACCCTGACTGTAATATAAAAGACAAGTAGATTGAAGCCATTTTGCAGAATCACTTTCAATAAGCTGTATTCTTCTGCTATTATGAAATTTGAAAACTCAAAAGTTTATGGTCATTCTCTACAGAGCTGGTAACTCACACAAGTTCAGCTGCTCTGCAATGACAGAAATAATAAAATATAAAATATTTGTTCATTATCGGAATTTTACATTTTATAGTTAATGTTTTTCCAGCACAGCAATTCATTTTGCCGATTAAAAAAATTCTTATTGGTCTGGCAAAAGTTAAATAAAATACAGGATTAAGTATTTAAAATATGAGCTCCTAAGACCTTAATTTGTATTAATGCCCCCTTCTTAAAGTTTTTGACAGAATTCCATTCATAATGAAATGTTCAGAGGTAATTATTTCTCTTTCTTCTATGTGAATTATGAGAATTATTTATATACTCAATCTTAATATCATAGCTTCATTGCCTAATAGGAAAAATCCACAGGATATGAATCATTCTGAGAAAGAATTAAAATCTTTTCTTCTGTTTTAAATAAAAAAAAGAAAGATGAAAAGATTTCTAATGACATAAAATCCACACTGCTGCAGGCTTTGCTTGCAAATCAGAGCTCTTGCTACGTAACTCAAAGCTACTGGTTCATACTTCTAGTCTCCTTGCCTGTAAAGCTATAAACTGCAATGCTATAATGATTAGTTAATGAAATAGTGGAGTGATAATGAGGCTATAAGAAATGTAAGTTAAATTATTAATTAAAAAAGGTAAAGAATAAGTAATGAAAGTAGCAAGTTACATGGCCCTTTTTGTAAAAGTATGGTCAAAAGATATAAACCTAGCAGCAGTTTAGCACCTAGCCTTCAGCCTGCAGTCATGTTGTAATGAAACTCCTGACATTACAAATACTTTCATTTGACAGTTGTTCTCACTCATAAAATAATGGGCCATGCACAAAGCTTATTACAAATTGGAGATAAGCTCTAAAAGCCATAAAAATTTCTACCGACATTTATTGCAAACGAGTAGCTTGAGGATGTTGATACATATTGATAACAGTCTGCTTTGTGACATTTTGAAAGTTTACTCCTAATTCACTTGCAGAATATGCAAAGATATTTTTTCTGCCATACTTTCAAGTCATTAAGTCATTGCAATATCCACCTGTATTTTACCTGTTTCATAGATACTCTTATATATAAGTTGTATATGCCAAAAGAGTTTTTCCAACAAGAAAAAAGGTAGGTTCTCATGAACATTCAAGTTAATTATAACTCCAAAAAGAATTTGTTTACAGATAGCTATATCATCAGCAATAAGTACTAGTATTACTCTATAAAATCCCTTGAGAGGGGAGAGAATTGTATGTTTGCCACTACATATGTCTATACGCGTATATACACACATACATAGGCCAGCCAACTTCACAAGGAAGCAATTCTACCCTGCACTGCCCCCAGTTTTATTCATCGCTTGGAGGCACCAAAGATAGGCTGTTTCATACAGGTGACGTTAGGAAAGGAATGATCCTATTCCCCCTAAAGTAAGCTGTACTTTTGCTATTGCCTTTCTTAGCATAGGAGAACCGAGTGATAATCTCCTAGTACACATGTGCTTCAGCTGTGCTGACGGTAGAGGCTGTAAACCATCCTTCTGTTCCTTTGCACCAGAGCTGGTAATTTTAATTTTTTTTTTTTTTAATATAACATTTAGAACATTAAAATGTTATAACATTTTTAATTACTGCAGCTGAGACTCAGCAGTGTTCCACCTTGCCCCACTCCACTGCCCACTACATTCTCATTTAAGAGTGTTTTTCTCAATTTGGAAACACTTAAAAGCTCTGGACACCACACTTCTGTTCTTCTCCAAGCCTTGTAAGATTTGGGGTACTTATGTTGTTTTAAAACCTCTGCAGAAAACACTAAAAATGGGGCCTGTTTACCACAGAAATTATCTTGTGGTAAGATCGATACATTGACATTTATCATTTGTTTTGAACAATATCATGACAAGTTCTGAACATACTTGACAATGTATTATGGCTAGAAATGGACTTTATTGCTTCTGAACTTTCAAAAAAAGTGGACTGAACAAACGTGTGTTTCTTTTAAATAACATTAAAAATACTGAGGGCAAGTTTTTATCTCTCACATATGAAAGTGCTACATTTACAATGGGTCTCATTGTATTAATCCAGTCATTGGTTTATTATCTACAATTCCTTTAGGAAATGTCACAAAAATTTTGCATTTGGATCTTTGATTTAACAGATCAAAGACATAAACCTACATTTATCCAGACAATTCCCAAGTGACTATGCATCTGCAAAAGCCTGGAAATGAGTTATTCTAGTCAGCATATTGTATAAATTATGATCAATAATTTTGATTTCAAAGGGGCTTTTTATAGGCATAGAGACAAAAATATTTGGTCTCAGAATGATCACCAGGGTTCCACACTTCTTCATTTCAGAAATCCGCCACACATGCTTGGAATAAGAGGCATCTGTTTATTTTTAAACATAAACATAATGCCCCCCAAATGCATCTTTTGAGTGGCAACTGCAGGAGTAGAGATGTATAAGATGTAAACACTGGCTAAACAGCATCTATATGTATTTAAAACAAATACTCCTGAGGTAATGCTGATTTGAAATTAGAGAAATTGAAGACAAAAGTGTTCCAATATGAAAAACAATTTATCTGTAAGATATTTTGCAACAGCTATTTATTAAAACAGTGATTTCTTATCTGTTATTTACAGGCCATGTAATACCAGCATGAAACAAAAACTGAGGGAGAAGACTTTGGTCCCATAAAGCTAGAAAGACAAAATAGCTAGTCCTGTCACCTGCATCCTAGCCTTTCCAGAAAATCAGTTCTGTACCACAGATCAAACTTGACGGGATATATTTGTACAATGTACCTTTTTGGAATAAATGTATCGGCAACATTATAAGAAGCTTCCTCTGGGATGAAGGACAGCTAAAGGCTGAATACTGACTAGATTCAAAGGGAAGATATCGTTTCTGCTCACAAGTCACTCAGCTCCATCAAATATGCATTAATTAGGACCTTTTAATACTTAGCTCCACTGGGAGCCATCAAAAGCATTTGCTACTTACAATCTAAAAGAAAAAGTCAGTAAAACAGCACAGGTATAAAGAAGTGAAAATGAAAACAAAGAAAATGAATTAGCCCCATATTCAGAAAACCAAATTGCAATCTAGGATAACATTGAGAAGAAAAACATTGCTTTGAACTCTAAATCTCCAGTTTTAATAGCTATAATAGGTCTTAGGAATTATAAACAGGCCAGACTAAAATAAATTAGAAGGTTAAATACAGATAAGAATTACATATTTGTTTTGGTTTTAATCTTGTCACAGAAATCCTGACACTGAATATTGCCCAGCAATGCCTCTCTTTTGTGATAAAGCCAGCCTGGAGCTGGGGACTAGGACAACAGGTTAAACAACAAAGAAAACCTCCACAATGTATTGTTCCAGTAGAAAAAGCAAACAAAAGAGAGCAAGAAATACAAGGTGCTGTGATAGAGGTAAACATTTGTTGCAGTAAATTGCTAGGATTTTCAAAGCAGCAATTTTCAGGCTATGGAAGGACATTGTCATGTTCTTTCAGATACAAGTGTTGAAGAAAAAGGCCTTTCTTTCAGAGTAGAGAAATGCTTTGTTTGAGAGGCAGGGGAGTCATCCCCACACCTTAGCCACAACCTGACACTGCTCTGGGAAGATTGCTTACTCTTGGTGTAATTGTACACTCACAGCTAGAGCCACTCCTGTTCATTAATTAGGTGCTTTCTCTTCCAAACACAGAAAAGGGAACCACTGAGAATCAATTCAGAACTAGTATTTACATGGAGAAGATGTAATTCTAGACAAAAAATTACTTTCCAGAGAACCTCCCCTTTAGTTCAGAATTTCTTTCCAAAATATTACATCTTTTTAAGTTTTCTCCCTCTTCTAGCTATAACTGATTCTATTTTATTTACACAAGCAAAAACATCTGATTCAAACACCATTGTGCATACTTGAATATTATGAGGAGAAGCTACCCCCTTCATCCCCAGTTTAGCAAAGCATTTAGTCATCCTTGAGGTCTGACTAAAGATATTAAAAATGCAAGTGTTCTAGATTATTTCTATTTACTGGAATACTTACCTTGTATGTATACATAGGATTAATCAACTCTTATACTTTCAATGAAACACATAATAACCAAAATCTAACCTTTTTTTAGTATAGCTGCAATGAATTTCAAGCAGGTTGAATTAAAACATGACTGTTGTTTTTTAAAGGTACTTCCCCAGGGTTTCTGGCACCAGTAGAAAAAACACAAGATTTTAAACCCACTGGACAATATCCATGGTGTAATCTCTAAGACTCCTGTGTAATTCTGAGCACTCTCTGATCTTTTCACTGCAAAGAAATTGAGCATTCAGAAAGAAATAAGGTAGAGGACTCCAACAAAGACTTACTGCTTCCATGAAGGGAATCTCTCCTCACGCTTCCCATAGCTCACAGATGGACCAAGTTATCACTTGCTAAATGACAAGTTCATCTATGTGACAGTGAGGGGAACAACAATCATAACCTAAATTACTTCACTGAGCTGGTTCACCAGAGAGACAATCACTGCAAAAATGGCTTTGCCATTTTAAGACTTTGCAGTCTTTCAGCTCCTAGTTACTATCCTGCTATCACAGTTACAACCGTGAGGGGTAAAAAAAAAAAAAAAATTAAAAAAATCAGAGAATGAAACATATTTTAAAGATACTGTCTCCTTGTGTTATACCTAACCAAGCAGACAAACACTGGAATTATCCATTCTGTTAACTTTTTTTGTGTGCATTATAATGGATGGTCAGGGACATAATGTGAGATCTGGATCTAGATCCCATTGCCCAAATATTGTCCTCTCCCACTCTTAGCTTTAATATTTAGGTTTTATTGGCTCTATACAGTTTTCCCTAAAAGCAGGAGAAAAAAAACCACACTATCTCTCTGGATCCACTGAACTATCCGTTCACAGGAGCAACTGATGTTCTCATTGCTATTCCAATCCAGTGCAGATTATAGAATTTAAATTTAATCTGACGTGTCCCATAAAATTTTATCTAGTTAATTATTAGGATGCAAAACCTTGCACATAATAATTCCTACAAATAAGGGTGAAGTAGATCTAAAACTGATGTCACAGCAAGCTACTCCACTGAAAGTTTAAGAGCAGCAGCTTATTATCAATAGTCACAGCCTTAGATACATAGTTATATAATATTTCATTATACTTTTTTGTCCTAATCATTTAAAAAATACTTCAGAATAGCTACAAACATTTGTAAGAAACAAGAATCTTGTCTTTTTCTGGCACAAACACATGGATTGTTCCATAACCAACTCAAATGGCCCATACCAATAAAAATTCTGCAACCCCTACATTTTGTGTTAGTCTAGACCTTCAGGTGTGGTGTGGATAAAATAAATCTACAAAACTTTCAAAGCACAAAACTCCTTACACTTCTATATCAACACTAGTTTTCTTTTACTTTACTACAGAATGTTTTGGGGAACATTTATAGCTCAATATTCTTCCTGCATTCTTCATAGCTCACTTGCCCTATGGGAGCTAGCTGAAGGCATCATCCTAAAAGATCGACTTAGAGCTGCTGTTGGAGCTCATCAGCCAGGCCAGTCCCAACAAGCAGGCTGGGTGATCCAGGCATTATCAGGCTCACTTTCCTGCTTTGCAGCTGAATTCTCAAGTTCTGCTTCAAGAAGCTCAAATTTATCAGCTGCATCTAGTACCTAAGTTTGTTTACCGCTGATTTACACCACTGGCAAGGTCTTCCCTTTCATTTGATAACCAAGTTAGTGGCAACACTGGAAAGAGAAAGAGACCTGAGAAAGGTAATTCTGACAGCCATAATTTTACTCAAAAGTTCAGCCACCCTAGGAAATTTTTATCTTTTTCTTCACCTGGCTTCCAAACATTTGAACTCCACTAACAGTCATTAAACAGCCTGAAGTGGATCACATATCTATGCATCCCACTTCTTTGCCCAATTATGGTTCTCACTCCCATTCTTAAATTCATATGCATTACAACAAATCGATGCTTTGTTTTTAACTAAATAATACCCAAGATTATGTAAAAACACAGAAAAAATTACATCATATTTTGTATAAATTTTTTTTCACACTAAACCTCTTGAAATATGCTGTGAAGAGATAAAGTTTACAATATTTCAATAAAAATCTGTTTCAAGATAAGTTTAATAAAACTACTTGCTAATTTGAAATGGTAAACTTTTATACTGCAAGACTTTCATAGCTAATAGAACAGAGAAAAGCAATTGTCACACACTTTCTTAATTTTAAAGATTATTTTATTATTTAGTAAAAGACTCAGACTTCCTTATTGCATAGTTCCTGATATCTTGAAATTACTATCCTATTTCTAATAACTACAGATTTTTATTTTATTGGAGGTGGATTTTTGAAGGTTACTGCTGTCACAAGAAAAAAAAAAAGCCTTCTTTTGACAAGCCAAATAGGAACTTATGCAATATCCTATATAATAGCCTACCAATTGTTTCAGTTTGAAGGATTAGAGGTAGTTCATTCTTTGCTCCAGCATGCTCTTGGGATGCTTCTGCACAGTTTGCCAAAGCCATATAAAATTGTTTGCAGCAATTTTATAATATTTACTACTGCCACTAAAGAGTAAGCTGAACCACCTAAGCAATTTTATTTATGAGTACAGAAACAATTTAAAGTGGGGGATCAGCACTAATTCTTTGATTACAGAATTGTCTGTTTCAGAAAGTTTTCAGTCTAAGGTCATTGGAAAAAGAAGTGTACCACAGACTACAAAAACCCTCACCCCATAACAGATGAAAGAAGATGGGACAAAACTGCCAATATTTGCAAACAGCCATAGACAGTGCTGGCAGTCATACTGCCTTGCTGTCAGGCCTCATAAATTAAGCAGTGCTATGTGTGGCAAGTAGCTGGATGGTAGTCCTCTAAGGAACACAGTTTTTATAGGCAGTAGTAATGGAGATTAAGTAGCTCTTCTCTTTTCACTGACTTACTACTGAATCAATGCCCCAGCACGGGTAATAAGGTAACTAGGGGACACTATACTGATCATCAAGCGCTAAAACAGAAGTGCTAGGATCTAACTATGTAAGATAATTAAGGACACTTTGGTTTGGTTTTTGCTTGTTTTTCTTTAACATATAATCATTACAATCTAGAACTAAAATAGGCTACACAAATGTGGAATTTGATAACTGCTTGTTGACCATCTGAATCCTTGTGCTCGTTCTAGTGGCCACCTATCCTGCAAACTACAGTAGTATTTGGGATACCCTGTAGTTCTGTCTCTCAAGATGATTTTTTTTTTTTTTTTTTTTTTTTTTATGTACTCCATACACTCCACAGATTCAGAGTCCAAGGCAGTTGGCTTATACACTCAACATATAGTTAGGAACGCCGTCTCAGGAATTGAAATAATTTGAGCTGGAAAATCTTGTTTATATTTTTATCTCAATAGACAAACATTGAATTCATCATTTCCCTAGTTTTAACTCCAGAGCTATGTGAAATACATGAAGTAATAAAGCTTTCTGTAATTTAAACTTTGATTGTGAAAGGTGCTTTGGTTGCACTGCAGTATTAAATAAGAAATCATGTTGTTTAGTGCAAGCCCATCACAATATAGACGTGGGATGAAAAAAATCAAGGTCACCTTGTAGCAAAAATACATAGTGAAGTCCTTACCCTATTGCTTAAGTGAGTGTAAAATGCACTGAAAAAAATGGACCAAGCACTCCTTTACCTCAAAATATATCAAAAGAAAGAAAAAAAGGCTTATTTCAATGGGTCTGGCTCAATGTAACAGAGACACACCCACCCTTTTTTCACTTCACATTTATTATCAAATGTAGAGCTGACATATTTGCCTTTTTCCTTTTAGGATCATGAATTATTCTGCTAAGGCTTTTTTAACATTAACTCTGATATTTGATCATATTATAAGTCTCTTGTTTCCATTTATGCAGATATAAAAATGGCAAAACCAGAGGCATTATGCAACTTTGCTAATAAGAATTGGCTTTCCTTAGCAATACACCACTTCATTGAAAAGACTAAAGTGGAATCAGTGTATTTTGGGTTGTGATCAGGACCCTGAATCAGAGCTTAAAACAAATCCAACAAAAAAGGAGTTAAAATTTAAAGAAAAATCAAAACCCAGCACAACACATGAACAAATTCGTAGAACTGGCGTTTTCGCCTATCATTTAGCAAAACTAGTAAAAATAGTGGCAATTTATTTTTGTTCTTACTGTTCTAATGTGATATATAATCTTCCAAATTATTTTTGTTTTCAGGTGACAGATGAAGAGCAAAGGAAAACACTCCTGGGCAAATACAAGTGCACTGCAGTGTTCAGGGAGACCATTGCTTTTTAATGTAAACTCAGAATCCACAAATTACACTGGTTCTGTCTATGTTTTTAAGCTATTTTATTAAGATATTTTAAGATTTCTGCACCTAATCAGGTGAATTTAAAAGAAATACAAAGTCGAGAGAAGTAGTAAAAGGGTGCTGCTACTTATAAAGTGCAGTGGTGAGCAACGGTTTGTGAAGGTCTGGTCTTATTTTTATTCTGTGCAGAATATACAAAAGGTCAAAATAAATTGCCTAGAGGCATATCAGTAGCACAAATTGTGTGCCTCCTGTTGCCTAGACATCACAGTGGTTTCTAAGTTAGTCTACTTCAGAATTGAACACTGTCTCTGACTTTAACAAACAACACAATGGGATTATTGTCCCATCAGTCAGAGGATAAGACTGAATTACAACTTCTCCCTCCACATTATACTGCTCTGTAATGGTGGTCATGAGGGCTTGTAAACTCTCCAAAGATGTGACCCAGTTCAATGCAAAAAGTTCAAAGATATTTTTGTTAGTTGTTTAGTGTTCTATACAATATATATGTTACAACACTTGGATTCCAGAATTGTTGTATCTAACACTATTACACTGACAGTACAGAGACAGACTATTTTTAAAGCACTATTGCATTCACTATTTGGAGTTAAATTTATTTAGAGAGGACATTGACCAGAGGAAATAAGAATGGCTGGTTATAGAGCTACTACACAATACTTTTAACATCTCATCCTCATTGAAGAAAAGATGTAGTCATGTGGAATTAACGTATGGCATTAATAAAAATGCAGATTTGTAAGAGGAAAGATGCAACAGAAAGGATCTCCATTCATTTCCTTTTATAATGTCTTCAGTTTGGAAGTGTGGTATTTTTTATTTCAGTGATAAATCTAGAAACACTGAAGCTATTACAAAGAATTACATCCTATTGATGAAATGCTGCAGAGCTGTTCTATTGCAGTCTAATGGGAAAAAGACACAGTGAATAATAAGAAATCATATTAAGACAAACATCTTAATTAGCTAGATTCTACTATAATTCTATTGTAAATTTTGTAGCACTATTACGAACTATTTCATTTAACACAGGACCTCAAAATACAGTCATTCAGTAAATATCTATTACAATATTTTACAGGTAGGAGCCTAATCCTATTCCCATTAAATTCTCATTGACTATAGAAGGGAACCCAGTATGCAAAGTCAGCTATAATTCCAAAATTATGCTTTTTACATTTTATTTTGGGAGGCGATAAGTATCTGGGAATCTGCCATATATAACTAAACTTCATCTTCTTACTTCAGTTTGCTTCATCCCCTCCTTAACCATCATCAAGAAAAACCTCTGGAAGACAAGAACGTTTTAAGCACTATATTTTTTTGATTATCTGGAGCTGTTCTTAGAGGACCTATCTGAGCAGTTAGTATTTCTGCACATGTCTCAGCCAACGTTACTTTTATAGACTTGTTTTCATGTCTGTATTTTTATTAAAATTTTCAGTATACAGAAATATCTGTAATACTGAGCGCTGGAAGGGGAGGAAAAAATAGTCCCTGTTATACAAATGAACTATGAAGGACATAGGAAGTTTTCTTGTCCTCATCTTAATGAGTGCTGCACTTTATCCAATTTCTAATCCTTTTTCAATTACAGGAAAACAAGTCAGCTTGATATAAAAACAGTGAAAACAGGTTTTTTGTAAAGGACCTTTAGGATTCTTTTATATTTCTTTATAGTGAGATTTCTAAGTTGTCTTCCTCTATTACAATTCCAGCACTCCACATTTTAGTAGTATTAGTATGCTCCCTTAGAACTGTCTGTATGTGAATTTAGTTTTAGTTTCCTCGATCAAATCCAGAAAAAAATTCTAGAGGACTTTACATATGTATGTGTATGATTTTATTACTTGCTTATTAAGTATCAGCTATCATTCTTCCTGTCCTGGACAAGTTCCCTATATTGAAGTTCCCCAAGTCTTAGTTGTCTGTCTTTCTAGCAGGTCTAAGACATGGTACCCTACATAAACAACTCTTAACTTGATTTTAATTCTAATCTCATAAAAGGGTTTAGGGACATAAACGAGCTTTAAAGGCCTTAAATAAACAATTGTGACATTCAAACCTCTCACAATGACTCAAAATTATGACAAGATTAATTCTGAATAGATGATTTTGTTGAATAGTTTGCACTGCTAAATCCCCAGGGTGCCTAGAATTCTGCAGCAGAGCATACTCAGAAGCAACTTGGTTTTATAATAACTAAGCTTTTTTTTTTCTTTTTTTTTTTTAACAACTCTAGATGTAATAGCAATTTTTCATTTTGTCAGCATGCACAGATTCACAGATAAGCCTTACTGTGATCCATCAAGCTAGAAATTTCTCATTCCCTGCCATCAGGGCCACCATTCAATACATATTCTCAATGCCCACGTATCACATGCATAACTGAAAACACTCTTCAGAAAAATGCAACATCCTTCAGTGGATGACTGACAAGCTGAGGGTTTTGGTGGGGTTTTTGTTGTTGATGGTGGTTTTGGCTCTTTTGCATTTTATTTAAAGTTTCCATATTAATTGTCTTCCAGCTCGAAGAAACTTACGTATAAACTACATTAAAGATGAACTAAGTTTTCCTCATCTTTAAGGACTGTCCAACAATCAAGGCATGTTTACATGTATTGCATAGGTTATGACTAGGACTGGATTACTTTATCCATGTTCTTATCAATTCTGTTACAGGTACAAAATATCAGATTGTCAGGAATCGTTATACTGTTCCTTTTCAGCTCCAAAACTACATTAGACATTTACTTTAACTAGCTTTCTATCACCTGTACACTTGCATGTCAGTTGCATTCTTTCAAGATTTATTTTGTGCTTATGCTCCTATACTCTTTCTATACTGAACCCTTTTGACCAGCTAAATTCCCTGAAACAAATAAGGTGGCAGAAATACCACCTGACATTTGCTTTTTTTTACCCCACATCCAATATCATTCAAGCAACACAAAGGATAATCTCCACATAAGACTGTGCTTTACAGCTAAACCAGTTCAATAGTTTGTTGATAAGTCTTTAATATAAGCTGACTGATCTGCTAAGGAAAAGACTGAACACTAAAACTATCATTAAGTCTGTCTTCCCCTTTTTCTCACCTAAACTGTGCTAATCCACATGTAATTTCAATTAAAATGTTTGCAGATATCTGGGAATCTGACTTAAATCCACTGATTATTTTTTAATTCATGCTAAATCTAAAGTAGAGAAAGAGACTTCTGGTCTTGGATCTGGTGTTATCATCTGTGATCTCTAAGGGGACCAGAGACTATTTCTAAGTGTAAGACAAATTTGATTTCACTTTTTTGTGTGCCTGTGCCCCTCAAAGATTTCTTTGATTCCTTAAAAACACTGAATTTTAATCTCAGAAATTAAAAAGTTAAACATTTATTTGCACACAGAAGCACTTCAGAGTGTTTCAATACCTAAGCAAGTTTTATGGGTTTGACTCCCCACAGACTTTCACCTCATAGTCATTTCCATGTGTGCAGGTTGAACGCAAACGACTCAACTCCAACAGAGCACCCAGACCACTCAGGTTTATGGCTGTTAGCGTTAACCCCTCTCCCTCAGTCATCCAGAACTCTGCCTCTAATTTAAGAAGAAATGGTGTATCTTAAGCCTTACTATTTATTCTTTGCAATAAAGATACTGCCACATTAAACCTGACAATAAACCTCTTATCTGTCAACTGTCTCTTTTCTACTTAACTTGGGAAGTATCTGCTAGTAAGATACTATGAACCATTTCTCTGAATAGCCTGTTTATAGGGAAATTTTAATTTCAGAAATAAAAACTATTATCTGTAGCTCATAACCCAGTTTCAAGCAGAAAGAGTGTGTGTATGTTAGAGAATAAAAAAATTGCTCTTTTCAGGTCTGTTTCCTATTTCCATTTGCACCCACTACCACTTCCGGCAGAGGTCTGCTCCTCTGAAGCACACTACTTCAGAAATGCTTAGTTGCTCAGCATCAAGTTGCAGATGCTCCATTAACTAAGGAAATTCCATTAACTAAGGAAATTAATTCTACAAA
This sequence comes from Athene noctua, assembly GCF_965140245.1. NCBI lineage: Eukaryota > Metazoa > Chordata > Aves > Strigiformes > Strigidae > Athene > Athene noctua. Next base: position 21,256,049 of record NC_134047.1, on the reverse strand, counting down.
CAGTCTGTGGTGGAGGCACACAAAAAAGCCTAAGTGTACTTTCTTTTTCTTCTTTGACAGACCAGAGCAGTCCTATAATATGCAAGTACTACCCTAGTACAGGTAATATTTTAGACAAAATAAAGGTTTGAAGGGTCATTTATGTATTAGAAGAATTGAGAGTTAATAAACGACCAAGCTAAACTTCTCTCTTGAAAAAATGTCTCATTATACATTTAAGTATTTAAATAGCATCATTAACAGAGGGTTTCTTATATACATATGAAAAAAATGTGGCAAGAGATAAGTAGAAAATCCCTTTCCTTGTCTTCCCGACTCATCAGAAATTCCTGTGAGAAAACCCTCAGGTTTTGTATCCCCAAGAACATTTGGTGAATTTTGACACTACACCTCTTAGATCTTTAAAAAACAGTTGGATACTAAGTTGCCACTAAATTGTGTATCTAGTTTTTGGTTCAGCCCCCTAAAACATAATGATTTAAGAGAAACTTTGAATTAAATGACAGATAACTGCTTAATTATTTTCCACAGCACGAAAAAAAAAAAAAAAAAAAAACAAACAAACCCACAAAACAAACTACAGCTAAAGGGAATTTTGGCAAAAGATTTGAGGTAGTTACCATAAGGACTACAATTAAATACTTTTCACGGGTTCAGTCACTGCTACAATGGACAAAACCCCAAACAGTCTGACTAGAGCCTGTGGCCCATCATTCATAGCACAAGAACATGCAGATAGCAAGGTACTGGCAGCATTTCCTTCTTTGCCTTTTGTCACTTTGTTTCTTTTCTTCTGAATTTTAAAACACAAAAAGGAATTCTAATCTTCAATAAAATATTTTAGTATTTCACAGTTCTTCCAGTTCTTTGATCAGCATTAAATTTGACCACAGCTGAATTTATACCAAAGCAATACTAATGAAGAGCAAGTCTCCTCAAAAGGTGATTGCCCATCTGAGCAAACCAGACATGCACAGCCCCCGCAGGAGTTCTGGCAAGAGTACAAGGGAATTCGAAGAAAGATGCATGGAGAGTAAAATCCTTATAACCTTGTGTCACCTCTCATGAAGTGCTTGGAAGGTCACAATACCAGTCTATATGATGTTGTTAAAATGTATTGTATTCTTGGTTTAATCTCCACCATAGAAACAACAGTATTTAATAATGTTTAGCTTCAGTAGTACATTAATTCTCACTAGATGTATGATATGCATATATATAACTTTGCAGCTGCATTTGGAGCCATGACCCTGCAGCAGGGAAGCTATCCCTTTGCATACACAATCAGTACCTAGCCCTGGCTAGCATATCAGAGCTGTGGACCTAAATTACTGAGAAAAGTTTCTTTTGGTCTAAGACAAAGCAGAGACTGTAACAGAAGCACTGTTGAAGGTGCCACTTACAGCTTCACGCTGCATCAGTTGTAGGAATATTTACTAGATTCATCACCTAGGGATCTGGTGAAGAATTCTGTGTAGAGAATTAATGACACGTTGCTATTTGGTTAAAAACAGTTCATATAACTATTAGTTACACATGGTACAGTGATGCATCAAAGTTGAATTAGTCACTTAATGCTACTGGTCAATATATAAAACGTTCACAGCTGTCAGAGGAAAACTTCCAGTAAATCCTGTGATCTCTGACTGACCTCAAGCAAGCAAGAAAAATATAGAGAAGAAATTAAATTTAGCCTACAGCACCACGGCACCATCAAGTTTATACTGATGAAGTCAACTTTGATCTCCTACAACTGTGGGTCTGTCACCAAATTTGCAGCTACGAAGGCAATCGTGTGTCAACGTATACGCTGACAAAAACATGTACACAGTGTAGGCATGTCTGAAGGAACATATTTCTATAAAAACTTCAACAGCTGTAATGTCTGAATGGCAATAAAACCTAGAAAAAAAAAAATCTTGGGAAGCAAAGCAAGCATTAAGAATGAGACACAGAAGACAAAATGGTACTACTTTACGATGGCAAGGGTAAAATCTTAAGATGGAAAAATGGAGAAATAGTATGTGGCTGATAAGACATACCTAAACTAAAAAGAGAATTCTCTGCTGGAATAAAGACTGGATTAGACAGAAGGAGGAGTCAGCACCTGGTACAGACAGTATCTATTTTTTTTCTCTTAAAATATTAAAAGACTGTCTTATTGAAAATAGATTTCCCCCCCCCCCGTGATTAACACAAAAATAAAATCAGTAATGTATGCATTTCAGCACTTTCATCTTCAGCTACCAAAAAACCCACAGAAACTCTGAGATATCCAAAAGATAGTAGTAAAATCATCTTACTGTGGTTTAACTGTGTAGTTTCTTTTAAGTGAACAGGAATACATGTTGTAAAAGAAAGACTCTGGGTTCTTGGGTTGGAGGGGTTTTTGGCTAACCAGTGGTAAAGTGAAATAGAAAACATGACAGAAAAAACATTCTTCAGTTCTACCACTTTCAATATACAATACTGAATATGCTGGAAAACCCAGAGCACAGGTCAAACCAGATTTTAACCTTTCTTTTCAATGACATGAGTTTTTTTCTTTTTGGTGGGGTTGGGGGCAGTGGGGAGAGTAATTTTAACATTTGTGAAGACATCAAAAAGCGTTTTGATACTTTTGTTAGGGTTGTTTTATTCTATAATATTATTATCCAGGCAGTGATGTACAGAAATCAATAACACAAAGTGGAGGTGTTAAACAGGAAATTGCTAGATCAAACAGAATATTTCATTACCTTTCCCAGATGCATGTTTTTGTTTTGTTTTTAATCTGCTCCACTAATGACCAAAAATATCAGAATCACAGTCTGTGACTTGAATCTTAACTTACAATTATCAAAGAATGCTTTCTTGAATATAATTATTTTCCTGTACTTTGTAGAATCTTGCAGCCTGTCACGTCTGTGCATTAAGTATTTCCAAATATGCAAGGTGAATCAGAGAAATACTATTCAGGTAAAAAAAAAAAAAACCACAACCCAGAATTTTCTTTCTTTAAGAGGACTTTGAAATCATCCATCTATTTCCGTAGTATTCTTTCTGACTACTTAAAAAGTTTTTAAAATTTACCTGTAAACATGTCCATGAGGAAAGGAAATATGTACAATTTCTCTGCCCCAAAAATGAGAGTACAAAGCAAAGTAAAATTGATGACCACTGAAAACATGAGGTGGTGACAGGCAATGGAAGCTAAACCTCCAGTGACAACAGCTTAAAAAAAAAAAAAAAATCACATAAACCCCATTAACCACAGCTATAGTTTTGTGAACTGATGTATTTTCACACCTAGAAATATATGGTAATACATGAACAATGAAGGGGAGATGCATTCAGAGACTTTATCTGTAGTTCGTTTTCACTGTCTTAAATGAAAATAGTAAAGAAAGAGCTCTCTTAGGCTTGGGGGCTGGGGAGAAGAGAGAAAAAAGACACTGGGCCTTCTCGGTTATTTTTATTCTCCAGCTAACTAGAAGTCAGTCTCAATGAAATTTTCTCCCTTAGAAAGTACCAATTACAATACAGAAACTACAGTTACTTTCAAATCACAGCAGTGTAGTACTCTCGGCTCCTGCATATTAACATTTCTTAGAAATTCTATTGCATGTTTTAACTTTTCAGGGAGTTTAAATGTCTAAGTTAGATTATATGAATAATGTAAGATTGCTAAATTGTCCTCCTCTCTATACTGACTGGAAAGGAAATTTAAACGAATTACGCATCAGTGATTTATCTAGAGACCATGGTCTGAATATCCAACCATTTATCTGTTTAAGTTCTACTTTGGTTCATAAAGATATGAGAATGTCTGTCTTCATTTGTTAGGCCACATAGAACTACATCCTAAGGAAATTCTGCCTTCACTTTTCACAACAAAAGCTGATTAAATACTTAGTGAATATATGTATGTATAATGCTGACCTTATCTGACTGCTCCAGTTCTCAAATATTTACTTACAAAGCAGAATATCCACATATGCTCAAGTTAGTAGGACCTAGAAAGAAAATAATTGGGTATAAATTCAACATACAGGTCACCATACACATTGTCTGTATGAAAGGAAGTAAAAAGGAGAGCAATCCAGAACTACCTAGAATCAGTACCAAGAGTGACAGAAAGCAAAGCAAAGTCACTGGGATGCTTTCTATGCAGCTGGCACAGGACTGTGCTATTCATCATGGAGGCAGTTGTGATGTCCAACAGCATGTTATTTCAAAGAAGCATCAGAGAAGTGCCAGAGAGAGCATCAGAGCAGGAACTGACAGATCTCTGCAACACAGGCCTGTAGTTCAAGATACCAAGCAGATGCACTTGTGATGTGTCATCAGATTCTCTTTTGCATTTACTTATTGTAGATCAAAGCATTGACACAGGGGATGAAAAATTGCTGGCTCTGTTCTATCACAAGGATTCTTTGATCAGAGGCTACAATTTTTTTTTTTTTAAAAAAGAGTCAATTCCTTTATTATGCCTTGGTGCACTTATTGGATCCAAAAATCTCTAGATGCAGTGTTGAATCCTCATTTGCACCTTGATTGGATTTTCTCTGGACATTATCATGGACTCGCTGACTATGAAAATAGTTGTTGTCATAGTCTAAATATGCAAAGGTGGTAAATCTGGTATCTGTAAAATTTAAATATATTATCACAAGATAAGAATTCCTCTATATGCTTGAATAGATCTGTGTATATTCAAGAGTTAATATTATTCTCACATCCTACCCTATAATAGTTAAAGCTAGAATTTTACAAGAATATATTGCAAGACAAGTTTTCAAGTGCTCAACAAAGCTGATGCCTAAAAATGTGCTACATGTTCTCTAGAAATTCCAAATAAGTTTCTGTTGTGTTAACACATACGGCTTAAAGTAGCCAAGGAAGGTCAATAGGTGGAAATGCTGCCTGCCCTTCAAGAGACACTAATTCCTGCCCTGTGCTTCAGCCAAGGTGATACATTCAGTGAAGACTGTGCAGCTGTCCAGCCTTCTATAACTTTTCAAAAAGGAACACATATTTTCGTACATCTCTCTCCTTGGATGCATCAAAACTTGACTGGACATCAGCTGAAGCAACCCAGTCAACACTGGCTCTATTCTGAGCAGAGGGCTGGACCAGACATCACCCACAAGTCCCTTCCAGCATTGGCTTGTGAGTTTGAACCTCAGAGTTCTTGTTGTTTCACGCTTAAATTTATGCTGTTTATTGTTATAGTATTTATTTAAAAATCCAAACTAAAAATTCAAATTTTGGTTCTGTTCCCAAACCTACTAATTTTTACAACATCAGCAAACTCTGGGGCACATTTCAATTTATCTTTTTGATCTTAATCTCTATTTGCAGTTTTTCCCTCCGCTCCCCTAGTCATAGCATTAGGATGTAGTATTACTGGGGAAGTTTGGTCTTTTTCTTTTTTTTTTTTAAATTTGAGCAAAACAGAATCTGTGATTCTTGACACTCTCCTTACACTGGTTTTATTTTCAGTGACAATGCCACCTGCTGTGCTAAACGTAAGAGGTGTCTGAACAGTGCAGTCTGTAGTCTCCTCAAGGCTATTGAACAAAATTTTTATCAACAATATGCAAGAATCTCAAACTAAGGCAATATCTTCCTTGTTTCTCTTTCATATTCAAATTTATGACAATTTTTCTATTATAACTACATTTGATCAAGAGTGCTATACTAGTTTCAAAACACAGGATGCGTGCTGGGGCACCAAGAAGCAGCCATGGCTGGTAAGCAAGCTGGGAACTGGAATCCCACAATCAATAGCACTCAGGACTCAAACACCAAAAATCCAACACCAGTCTGGTGAAGAAGGAAACATTTACTCTGCAAGGAGAGAATCATGAGTGAAACAGTTAAAGCAGTATAGGTCAGAAAAGCAGCTTCTGGCTAGCTACATTCACACTACTTGGAAGCCTTTTATACCATGATAGGCTGCTGGCATATGGGCACAAACTAAGTAGTTTAGCTTTCACTTCAAGTGCTAAGCATATGGATGAAGCTGTGTAAAGAAATTTTTATCACTCCCCCACCCCACCACCCACACAGCTATCCAAAGGATCCATTCTCCCAGATTATCAGTTTAGTTCCTGCATAAGTACTAAACTCACATAAATTATTTTAAGATCAGAGATATGTACATGGGGTCAAGGAAGGAGTTCAGAGACACACATATTAGAATTTATGGTTGGGGTTTTTTTTTTTACATCATTGTACTAACATTATGTACAAAGCTCGGCACAGAAGAAAGTCAACAATTTTCCTTTAACAACACTTCCCCCTTGATTTTTCCCTCCACTGGTTCACAGTCGTTCCGTATCCATGTACTCTTACTTGTAGGAGGTGCAACCAGTTCTATCTATCCTTGGTCCCTCACCCTTTTAATCTCTTTTTTCAGATCTGACTCAGGAGAGTCATTTCATTAACTACTGCTTAGATGTAGGTGGCTTAATGCTTAACAAGTAAAGAAATTCACAACGGTAGTGCGATCTCTATGACTGATCAATAAAAGAACAAGCAGTTCTTTATTAATAAACCCTAGTGCATCTCTGAAAGTACTTCAAAACAAGATCAAACTATATCATACTGATGATACCAGCACTATCCCACTCTGTCAGACATTTGACTGAACTCAAAAGTAACTTCAATGTCACGTTACATCAAATTGAGTGGCTTCAAACTTCCATTGCACTGCTATTGCATGGGAAAGATTAATATACATAAATTGTCAAATAGTTTGAAGTATATTATACTTACATTAATAACCATCCAATATTTTAAACTGATTACTAGTGGACTCAAAGGCAAATTTCTTCCTGCTTCTCACTCTCTTCCCACCTTAATAACAATTTAATCACTGTTCATGTGCTTGTGTGTCACACTAACCAAATGTAAAGCCTTTTTGGCTACAAGCCTATACAACACTACTTGCTCAAATAACACATTCACAACTGTCCTTCCTCTAGCTTCTATACTCCTACTGCCCTCCAACTCTTCTTTATGACTGTAATGGTAATACTTAAGAGACAAGAAAGGCAGGAATCCTACTGTATTCAACTCTACACAGAAATAATTGTTGCTCTGACATGCTTGTAATATAAAAGAAGCAGGTTACAAAAGAAAGAGTATGTCACACAGGCAGAGGTTACAAGCCACTGTAACCAGTACATTACAATTTCCAAAATATTTTACTTTTGTAAAACACTGAACTTGTCTGAAGGACAGGAAAAATAAAAATTCAGGAAATTCAGCAAGATCACGTTTCTGAGAATCTGTACCTCCGTTTCTGGAATTCCTAAAAAACACCACGGAAAGTTCCTAGAAAGCAGGTAGGAGATCCTGCACTGAAAAGGGGGAATTCATGGAAAGCATTAGAGAAAAATAGCACCTAAAATCAGGCGGGAAACTTCTAAAAACCTGTTAACGTATTCCTAAAAAGCAGACAGAAAAATCATAGAAAGTGCTTGGGGAATTCCTAGAAAGCACCAGGAAATAGCCTTATTAACCATATGGGGCATACATAGAACACAAAAAAAAAAAAAAAAAAATGGTTTATAGAAAACTCTGGAGAAATTCATACAAAGCAAGCGGATGATCCCATATGGGGCATCCCCAGAATGCACATGGGAGGATTTCACACAAAGCTCTTGAGGACTTCTGAAAAAGAAGGTAGAAACGAAGATTTGTTTTTGTCACAGGATATATCTTCTCAGATTGAGAAGGTATTTTTTATTCAAGAGAGAAGAAAATTCTTGATCTTTTACAAGCATTTCTCCTATTGTCCTCATTCACTACAGGTCAGTAGACAAATATCTTTTGCTGACTTGCTGGACAGAAGAATATGGCAAACTTTTTGGCTCCTGAAGACAGAGAGAATTCCTAAGACCCTCTTTACCAAATAGATTCCATGACACTGCACTGAAACATTAAACTCAAGGAAATATTAAGCTTTTACACCACAGATTCAACAAAAGCCCAATTCAAAGAAGAGACAAGTGGAAATCGTTATCTTCAGATGAAAACTGTCCCCTTTTTCCCCAATATTGACTGGAGTCCAAATTCTGAACTGACATACATTTATAAAGTCAGCAGACAAAAGGGCAAACACTCATTCCACTTGCAACAGGCAAATAAAGCTAATGTGATAGTCTGAATGTAAGTGTAACATTTACCAGAAATGGGAGCATTAATAGGTCATGTAATATGATGTTTAGAAAATGTAAGAGGATTTGAGACTACATCCAAATATTTAATATCAATTTTAATCCAGATGGCAAGCAACACAGAAAATGATAAAAATAAACCTGAACTGATGCTAAGGGTACAGGCACCCTTAGATGAGTGCCAGCTGTTCAGCTATCGCAGTTTTATGCTTCTTTGAAACACTCATGCCTATGAAGCACATGGACCACATGCTTTTTATTGCTGACTAGGTGCTGCAGAATTCTATGAAGATGTTTAATGTGTCGTAATTTTAAAAAATACAGCCATAAATACATAGAACATATGCATTTCAAGTCCAAGAGCAGTGAAGTGACAAATATCATTACTGATTTCATTCATTATGTTTTCCGCTCTTTTCTGTTGCTAGTTCTGTATGTATTAAACCCAGCCGTGAATCAAACCTGCGTACATTAGCAACACAAAAGGTGGAACTTCCTAACTAGGCTAAGCAGTCTCCTATTCTTTTGTCAGGGTTAAAAAAAGTATTTAGTCATTTATGAGAAACAAAGCAGCTCTAACAAGGGAAGCTATTAGGATGAATGACTGTTCATCTTAAAAGAAACAATAATCAAGTATTTGTGAAACCTGCCTGGAAAATACCCAAGTTCAAGTCCCTGACCTGAAGTAAGCAAGTCAGACGTACATACGAGGTACTGGAGTGGAATGCCAGAATTTTCACCATAAACAGCAGTAAATTAGATACTTATCTTTTTAAGTGTCTTCAAGTAGTGTTCATGAAGTACTTATCTTTGCCACTATCAGTGATTTTCGGAAGTAATATATTGTACTATTAGATTTAGCAAAAAAACGCAACTCAGTATATGTCATATAAATTAGACAGCAGTAATGAAAGGATCCTCTCTTCTTGCATAATTATTTATACTACACTATTGTTGAGGTTCGCACAGAGCACCTGAAAAATCTCTCTTTACTTACATATTGTCTGACCCTCCATGACATTTTATGTATTCTTAAGATTAAACTCAGTATTCTTCAGATTATATGCAGTGTCCTTAAGTATTCTTGAAGTTACATTTAGTTGTTAACACTTATTCTCCTGAGAAGTTCTCAGGGACAAGAAGGAGGTCTTTGTTACGACTACATGACAAACTGTAGGCTCACAAAATATCAAGGTTTCTTCTTGAAGTGTCTTTTTCTTTTTGTACATAGTATCTGCTCTTGAGGTTTATGCACAATTTTAAACAGACCACAATCTGACCCATTAGTAAATTAAATACTATCACTTAGACAGGATCAATGATCATGTAAAGTTTAGTCCTAATTTAACCTTGTAATCTCTATCATTATTTCAAAGAAACAGCTTACTTCGTGCTCATGCATGGGAAGAACAGTCCCAAAACAAGTTTAATCATTTATCATTTAGATCTTTACTTAGTAGGTCTTCTAAAAGACCTATGTCTTTTTATAACTTATGAAATGCCTTGCCAGACAGGAATAAGCTTCTCAGTGACAACAATTTTCCTTTTTTTTTTTTTTTTTTTAAATCAGATAAGGTGATTGTCCTTAAAAGGTTGTCCAAAAACAGAAGCATTTCGACTCATGAAACTTGGCAGGAGAGCCTAACCTTAACTACACAGTGAACTGCTGCTGTTTCCTCTCTTTCCTCTCTCTGAGGCAATGTGTGGACAAAGGGATAATGCAACTGTAATTAATTTTTCTCTGCTAGTATAGTGTTACAGCTATTCAACTGCAAAGTCTACTTTCACAGAATTGCGGGGGAAATTTTTTTTATTTGTTTTACCCTACATATATTTGGTGTTACCTTTTCTTTGGGTGGGTGGGATGGCATGTTGATTATTTCGTCTTAATTTCATAAAATTAGGCTGTTTTAACTGAAAATTTGAGAGCTTGTAGAAACAACTCTTTAATGTTAAGAAAGGAACAAAACTAAGTCATGTGACCATCAAGTGATTTAAGTAACACAAATTGAATTAGTTTGCTACAAATAACGTTACAAATAGTGATGCAAGAAAATTAATACTTCATATTCTGACAGGTGATGTCTAGAAGCTTATTTTCATTTTAGCAATGTTAAACATGAGTAATGGCTTATCAGTCTGAAAACATCCTTTTCTGTAACTCAGAGAAAAAGGAACAATGTGAAAAAAACTGATTACACTGGTGCTGGCGATAAATAAAATATCAAATAACCCAGACAACTGCAAGAATGAAATAATATTAACTTGTCTGCAATCACCCCCACAAGATTTCCCATTTAGTTTCAAAACACTTGACAAACTTGTAAAAATACATTTCTGTAGGAATTAAGTCATTCCTCATTTTGAGATGCTTTCTTCTATCATCAGTACGGTAACTGTGCAATTATATTTTATAGATATTCAAAACACATTTAGTAGGAATGGTGCTTTCGGAGGACTCTCATGAGTTGACAAACTAGCTACTACGTCATCTTGTTATGAAGCATTTGTAAGTAACACCTTATCTGCAATTAATATATTTTATTTTCTAATCTTACTTCATCTTACCTTTTATTTATTTCAGGACATATTTATCCCTAGGGAAGAGGCTTGCTAGACAAAAGTCATTCTTTAATTTTGTCAGGCAAAACAATCAGTGGATGAATTGAGAATGGCACAGGTAATATTACATTTTAGCTAATACTATGATCTTATTCTTAACTAAAAAATCCTTTCAAGAATAATTCAAATCAATTTTGATATGAATATTACGCATGAAGTACACAAAATATGGAATACAAAAGGAAAAAATATGTCATTAAACTAGAAATGTCAGATATGTAAACAGTAAAAAACCCCACGTATCAAGCAATATGTACATTATTATAATCTTGAAGAAACCAGGAGTCCAGCATTAGTTGTATTTAATTTCATTTTTAAACATTGTGCTTTCTGATAAAACCAACTGGGAAAACAAGAACTACTGAAAAGACTCAGAAATAGAAAGGATCCAGAAAAGTTCATTTTCATCTACATAAAGTACTGCAATCAGTACATAAAGTACTTCAATCAGCACTTCATGAGGGGAAACAAGGAGATAAAACTAATATCCCCAAAAGAAAATAACACAGCCTTGGGAAAACCCTACACGACACAGTAAATGCTAAAGACAGAAAAAAGTTATGGATGACATTGGTCAACATGTCATAAACCAAACTATTTTAGCTACACACAGAGGCATAACATATGGGACTGGAGGACAGGAAGGCAAACTAGAATACTGGAATCAACACTGGATAGGTGATTACTAGAAGTGTACAAATACTTGAAGTGAACCATAGAACTACAAAAGAGTTAGCAGCAGAAAGGAACAGAATTAAAAGCTGACTGGCACAAAAAAATTACTTCATCTGCAACAGTTTCGGGTGATCAAAGGCAAAGCATTTATGTAGAATTAAATGCAAAGCATTACCTAGGATAATACTGCAATGCAATGTCAGGAATAGCTAGGATTTTAAATACAAGGAAGCGCTTATTTGTAGTCACTAGAAAACAGTTTTGCATCAGAAGACAGCTGGATTAGGTAAGGACCTTTTGGTCAGCCCATCTAGTCCATATTACTACAAGCCACTAAACCGCAGTCCTCATGTATCACAAATGACAGTAAAGAAAACACACACTTGCAGAAAAAGTTGTGGAACAAATCACTAACAAAAAGTCTGTGACTAATGATGTGAGTAATTTAACCAGGTGTAATCACTGAAGTGCTTGTAAACAGAATTATAGCAAGCATGTTGCAAATACCTGAAAGGAAAGTGGTTTTCCTGAAAGACTGAAACCAAATCTAAATCCTCATTAGACTCTATCACTTCACTAAAAATTAAGTCACATTAATTCAAAGCTATGAGTGGTCAAGACCTGTAAAAATCACTGAAAGGATTGGACTGATATTTACTTCATGAAATGAGAAAGCCTTATCACAACGGAGGCACTGTACTAAAGGGAATACTCATTCTCTAGACTTTTCACCCCAAAGCTCTCATCCATCTGGTTATGTGTTTAATGAACCAGTGTACTCTGTAGTAAATATTATCTTTACTGAACCAGTGTGTGAAGTCAGGCCTTAATTAGAAACACAAGATTCTTCTACAGCTGACAAATTCGGCATATGTGTCTTCAGAAGAACACCCATAACTTCTTTGGGGAATCTGGGAGTGTCACAATAGGCTTGACAGTGTCAGAAGAATCATAATAAAAGTCTAATTAGACTCTTTAGCGTGACAGAAATAAAGAGCACAGGGGAGAACACGAGGGGCAAAATCACTCCTGGTGCTCTGTCCCAGTAAAGATCCAGTGACACATGTGGGTTGACTCAGCGTGGGTACGAACACACAGCAGATTAATGTACTCTCAGATTGTACTTTGTCTGCCTCTACATTCCCTATTTCTACATGTAGGGCTGTTTTGAGGGAATTGTTTTTCTTTCAAGGAAACCTGCATCACCAGAAGAAACAGAAATGTGTAGTATAAAACCTCCCAACTGTTTCCTGAGGCCCCTTATACAGTTAATTAGGAGTCAGAGAAGCTTATTTAGCCAGCAGCTCTGCACATCCATTGCACTAGTATCCTTGAAATAGAGCGTGTTCCTTCCTGCCTTTGGGACTGCTTTCTGCAGATCTGTGCTAGATCTGCGTAACTGCAATCCCCATTACTTTATACCTATCATGCTCTCCAAGCTCCTTGATTTTGAACCTTTTTAAATTTGCTCTCCATTTGGGGATATTGCCATTATACTTTCTTGTGATTTTCAAGTTTTGGGGGAGATTTTCCTTTTTTTTTTTTTTCCCCTTTCTCTCTAAACAGCTACATACCATGAACTGGAATTTTATATAAAAGCACAGAGTCACAAATTCAAGGTGATATCCTATGTATCTCCAGTCAACAGTGCCTGGGACAGACTGTCTCTTCCTGTTCTTCACTACCAGGGGGAACACAAAGCATCCCCACCAGACATCAAATTTCTCAGCTTTGCAATTACTCCCTCTCTTCTGCTCTTTGGTTATATCTTTTTATAAATCTCTTCCTAAGGTCAGTAGATAGACCCAGTTGGTTTAAATATTACAGCTATTTATTTCTGGCAATAATACCTCAGTCTTTATTCTTTTTAATTAAAGAGACAGCAGAAAGCAGTGCCTTCCATTTCATGACTTTCATGTTTCATTTAAATATCTCTACCTTATTTAAAAAGTAATTTCGACTTACTTTTTTCTATTTAGCATATAATTTTAGTAATTTTCACAACTAACCAAGAAGCTGAGATGAAGATTACAGAGACACTCGAACGCACACACACAGGAAAAACAAGGTAAAGCAAGGTTTTATGCAGATGTCTCAGCTCCTTCACGTATTTGCACCTTCGCATTTGTCAGTATTTTATCAGAAGTTGTACCAGATATACTGGTATATACAGTAGAGATATACTAATTTTACACCCATATATAAAATGTTTCAACAGGAACAGAATTTACATAGACTAATCACAAAAAGAAGGATCAACAGCAATAAACTAACCAAAGCTGCAAAATATATCAAAGCACAAAATACAACTTAGAAAGCTTCCAATCTTGCAAAGTAATGTACAGTTTTTCAGTTAATCTAGGAGTTAAAACAAAAAGGTAGGTCTTTGTCTGACAGGGTTTGTTTTCATTTCTCCAAGCTTTTCTGTGTTTTCTATCAGTTTATAGCATTATGAAAAGCATTCAGATAATCAGCATTATCTCAGAAATTATGAAGCAGATCAAGAGACACAATCTCCAAATGACAGCACAGTTGGAAGATTACAGAGTGAAATCATAATGAAAAGAAATTAATTTGAAGAGATTTCGAATTGAATATAAAAAGGAAACTAACAGGTTTGGGTTTTTTTAAAAATTGTATTACTTAAAAGATGTGTATATGGTATCTATAAACATAAAAAGCCCAGAATACAGGGAAAAATACCTGTTTCTAGAAAACAGCACCAAGAATTACCCTCAACTGAAAGAAGTTACATTTTTCAAGTGGTTCCCAGTGTCAGAAGCTATCAGATGGGTTCAGAAGATCAACTCACATAGTAGTATGTCAGAAAGGAAGTTGACTTTTCCATGTAAGTCATTGTAATAGTGTTACAATGATCGCTTAGATTGTAATATGCTTTGCTCTTGATTCCACTTGTATTTCAATATAAAAGCATAACACTTGAGATTCATTTTAAAGGTAGAAAGACATTTGGGGTAAGAACATGTATATATAATAAATACAAATCTCCTAAAGACTGTTGATATTTTAACAAAATATTACATTGACCTAACCTGGTTATTATATATGAATGTGTGATATATTAAGCTTTAAGTTATAGTAAGACCATCCACAAAAATAACACTAATCCGTACATTGCTTCAGGAACAACTGTTGCCAGCCCCACGTAGATACACAGGGAAGTATGAGGAGCCAGGTACCCCTTATGCACACCGAAGTACAGCTTGAGCTAAGGCATCTGTAATACCAGGGCCTAGCTCTCAGCCTTCTAACGCCGCTGGCAATAATTCAATGAGGAAGAAACACTGGCCAGATTCACTCTGACCCTATTCAACAGATGGTGTTGACATACCATATTTTGAGAACATGCTCGTAAAGCCACACCAAATGCCACTACTGAGCATGCTTCTGCAGCCATCTAGATACCCTCTTGTACACATTTCTCCTGTTTAAAAGTCAGCATTCATATCTAGAAAAAATGGTGTATTTGTACCTGCACCTAACACTTTCCAGAGATGGGATGCTCAGAGATGCAGAATTTTATTGAAAAGAGGTTTTGAAAAATTTGATATGTCAAATTCAAAACATCACATTTCTTCCTCAAATTCCTTTATGTTGATAGGCTTTTCCCTTCCTAATCTTAGCACAAGTTCTATAAACCCGGAACCTCACCTCTAGTGAATCACACAACTAAAACTAGTATTAAAAAAAAACCAAAAACACCAAGATTTAGTTTTGTTTTGTTTTTTAAGCAAGTCTGGAAATAATTTAGAAAAGTGGAAAACTGATTTAAGAAAAAGCTAGAACACAAACCAAAAAATTATAAGCAAATCTGACAAGAATCTGAACTGTTCTACTTGTAACACTTTCATCAACACTATATATGCATATAAACATTTACTCTGGTTTTAGATCAGAAATATTATCATCAGCACAAGAGCATGTAGAGAAACAAAAAAATCGCTCTGTTCTGTAACATCTGTATTATGTATTTTAGAATCACAGAATACTAAGTATGCAGGAGATACACCAATATCTAATTCTACTGGAGATAATAGGAAAGTGACAGGGCTTAATGTTTCAGTAGATATAAACCAATGAAAATCTCTGAGGATAGATACTAGCGTTATGGAGTTGCAGTCTTGTTTTTTAACCATTTGGTTTGTAGGTAAACTTTTCTGTTGCAATTAGAGGAAAAGACTTCTTGTGTGCTGTACTGAGGAGCGGGAAAGGACAAGCAGCTTTCAGCCTAATTTACTGCAGCATACCATCGCTGGCATGGAAAGAGATAAAACATCCCACTCCAGATCTTGAAACACATGTGTATAATCCTCCGGTTTATTTATTTTGATGATCAATACATTTGTATGTTACAAAGTAGGAAATGTATTTGCATTAGGAAGGTGTTAAAGGGCATGTATTTACAAAATGCTCACTAACAAGACAAGTTGACAAAGACTGTTGTAATAAGGTTATAGCAAACATTCCAAGCCCAACTCTATTCCTGGAAAACTTCAGTTAATTTCTGGCAAGTTAAATGGGACTTGTAAGTGCATGCACAGTTGCTTACAGTTTCCGTATGTTTGGGAACTCTTATGAACAGAAGCCACAGCTTCCTCTCAGTATGCAGCTTCTCAAGCCTGTCATCACTTAAAATGATTATTTCTAAAGACACTGGGAAAGTTATACAGCACTATAAGCACTGTAAGCAGATTCATACTGCGAATTCTGTACTTATTTTCATTCTGAAAAATTCTACATTCCCCTTTAATTTCAAAATGGTTCTTAGACTTGGTTCTGCACAAACTGGCCATACCTTTCCTAAATCAGTGAGTTATAGCACAGCACAGTAGGTGTTATGCATAAAAATCTCAGTTATAAACATTTTCTGCTGTGAATGTGTTTGTTTTTATGACCTAGAAATTCTTTCTAGATACAAAATTTATATTACAACTCCCACCTCTTGTATTCTTTTTTTTTTTCTTTTCCAATTTACCTACAAACTAGGATTTTTTCATCCACATAAAATTCTAAGATTCCCTCTCTGGGATGCCTGTTCCTACTGGCCGTCATTTTAATGATATATAATAGTAGCCTGTCTTGAGAGAAGGGTCTCCAATGATATATAGCAGTATAATGGGTTCTTACAGCACACTGATGACATGTTGCAACTATACATCATCAGAGAAGCAGTCAGCAAGATGAGGAGTTCAGGGGATACACATGACCAGAGTACAACCATAAAGAAAAATGAAATAGAACCACAAAGCCGGTTCTGGTGATTCTGTCTGTCTGCGGCTGAAGGTATCCCCAGAGCCAGAGGTTTAAACATCACATGAATTCTGGTACAGGCCTTAGTGACAGACCTTTGGTGATAAGAACTCAACAACCTAAATATTTCCTCCTAAACAGCACCAATAATTTAATTCTCTTCTGCTCTTATTATGGAAACAACTTTCATTCACTAGCACACACACATATTTTTTGGAATGCAAAAACTGATGATAAAGTTCTCAAGTTACATGCAAGGAGGTAAACGGAGAGCTATTAGTCATTCTATCTTACAACATAAGCCAGAACAAGCAGGGAAATTAGCATGTTGCAGATCAAAACCAAAAAATGGACTTCTTTCATACTACATGTGTGAAGCCATAGACTGCTGCCAAGATCCAGGACATATTGCTTGCTGAAAGAATTAGCTTAATCCTAGAGAAGAATATGGAAGAAAGGCTTTAACTGATTATTCTAAGTTTTATTATTAGTAAGCATATGCAAATATATGCAGTATCATAGAAAAGGTGAAAAGTGATAAATATTACTGGAAGAAGAAAAAATGTGAAAGATGTACTGTTTACATATAAATGTGTATTTATATACACATAAACGTGTACATCCTGCATATACACATGCAGAGTTTTACAAAAACAATGACATTTTTTCATCTGAAATGACGCAGTCTTGCTATAAACCCAAAGATTTACCACCAGATTGTTTTCATCAGTAGAAAATATTCCTATTAACATTATCTGGCTTTAACCATTATGCACCCCTACATTTCAAATTAGAGAGGCAAATACCTTAATTGCTTTCAAACACAGAAGTCAAAAGCTCATCATTCCACTCAAGTGAAAAAGTAGTATTTAGACATATCTCAGAAGAGAATATAATTTCTGTTTTGCTTTTTGATTAAGAGCTATTAGTTTTTACATGTTATACATCTCTGTACAGCAAAAGACATTGTGGCTACTACTTCATGCAATGTGAGGTTCCTTTTACTACAGGCAGGTGTCAAATTATTTACTGGTTTAAGCCTGTCTACCTTAAACATTGGTAAAAAGGACTTTGCTTTTTTGAGTGACTTTCTACTGAGTCAAATTGAAATGATTTGTGAATAATTACATACTGCTTCACTATTCAATATTCTGCGCTAATTAAATTTTCAGGTTATGTTGTCAATACTAACAATTTCTTCAGTACCACCATTCTTGGAAATTGTCCTGTTTATAATTAAAACACAAACCAGGCTATTCAGCAATTTTTATATATACACACACACATTGTTTCCTTACACTATCAAATATTTACTGAACTACTATTTCACTTTTTCTTTTCACACGAAAAGTTATTTGAAGCTGCTCCTTTTTAAGCATCTTAATATCTGAAGAAAGTCCCTTGACAAATATTGCCAAAATGGCATCAATTACTCCAAGTTTGAGCTCACTGACAAACCCAGCCAAAACTGCACTGTTTGGAAATGTTTGTCAGTGAATTCATGTGATTAAAAATCCATGTTTACACATGTAAATTTGCACAAGCGTTACAGTCACAAATCTGAATCAAGATTTCTTCCCCTCGCCCCTTCCACATCCAACAAAGTGTCCTAAACTCAATGAGTCCTTTACTATTGCATAAGGTGTTTAAGCATGTGTGTCATAGCTTAGGTATACTAATGTAATTTGCTATCATACTTTAAAAATCAAACGATGAACCCCATTAAATTATGGCTGAAACATTTTCCAAGCTACTTTTACAGGTTTATATCTTCTCTCTGCTGCCTTCTGAATGACTAATACTATTTGCTTTATTATTTCTGCATCAAGACAAAGCAGGAAATTAATTATGGAAAATGAGGTTGCAGCAGGAGCTTCTGAAGTGTAACCAGTTGCTTTGCCTTGTCCTCATGCCTTTTGCTTGACTAGCATGAATGAGGTGAAAGGGATGGCATTTTTTTGAAAGATTTTTTTTTCTACAGATACATTTTTGTCTCATTATTAAAGTTTTCTGGCGTTATCACACTGCTGTTACTGATGTTTTAATCTAGTAGTTCATGTAAACACTAAAACCAAAATCTGACATACAATATAAAAACAGTTAATAACTATTTCAAACAAAAAATAACCAAACAGCACTTTTTCCTTTTTGGGACCAGCAGCAGTGGAGGAAATCAACAAATCTTCAAGACAGTTCAAATTGACCCAATTCTATGATTGTCAGAAGAAAATCTTTTGCCAAGCCATTCTTACTACTAATGATAATGATCCTTTAATGTGATTTTATGCCCTAGTTGCATAATGAAATTTTGTGTTGATATGACTCCACTTATATAGATCTGATTTCAGAAGAAAATTTTAAGGACTTAAAAGTAGTCTCTTTTTCAAAGAAAATCATCATTCATCATTCTCTCTGAAGTTAAAGACCTGCAAGTAACTTAGCCAGATATTTGGTCACCTTTCTTCAATAAGAAAGGATAATTTTAGCTTTATCACATCAATGTTTTCCACCATCTTCATAAGCTTACACTAGATAAATCATTATGATGAAAATTTGAGATACCATTTCAAATTAAAAACTAATTATCAGTGAGGATCAACATCTAGCTACTAGAATATTTCATTCTGTGCTCATTTCTTGAAAGCATTTGATTTTGGTACAGCAAAATTACAGGATATTGTCTTTTATGGAGGAGAATTTTTTTCTTTTAGCTAAATTTTCCTTTTTATCTTTTTATTGTTCTTCTACTTAAAGGATGAGTCTGCTTATAAGGTGTTTTATTCTTACTTCTGTAATTAAGATATATATTTTTTACAGTACATAAGCTTATCTGAATACATCTGTTCTCTAAAGATAAAGCTAAAGAGTGAAAAAGCAGTATTTCCAAGGTGGTGAAATACCAGTTAGTCATTTAATCTTGTAGCTTCATTTGGTTTAGATTTGTTTCATCATTCAGATCTATCTGCCGAAGATACTAGCATTTAAAAAATAAATTTTAAGGACTACTGTTGGGACAGATTCCATGTGGGCTAGCCATGACAGACTGAATTTAGTTGCGCTCTCCTACAGCGTATGTGACCAGAACTAACCTACGTCAACAGAGTTACATAGCTGATTAATGCAATCCACATTGCAAGTCACAGAAATAGAGAGGGACTTTTACTTTTTATCATTTACGTTTACATTTACGTAAACATTTTACGTTTACTTTTAATCATTTCACTAATCTGAAGATACAAAATGCTCTCAAAATTCAAAAGGTCTATCAGATGCACCTAAGTATTGACTTTTGCAGTCAGTAACAAAGTTGACAATTCTGTGAAATGCAGTTCAACAGACTGCTCCTTCGCTACGAGAAGACATTAGACCTTATGGGTTTGCTTCACAGATGTGCATATGCTCAGAAGAGGTGGTCCTGACACTTTTTGAAGGTTTCAAAGGGGTATTTGTGTAGCAGTTACTAGGGGCTGTGTCCTCATACATTCAAGCCTGTTTCTCCTCTAAGGTTATTGCAGCCAGACAGTTTAAATATGCCTTCTCTCCCAGCTGCATTGGCAAATCACTGATAGAAGGAGCACATAATTCTGATTTAACAGGGCTTTTATTCTTTTTTTATCTGAATAACATGAGGAAACCGTTGTCCTTATTTGACCTACACTAGAAGTGGGTGCAGACTATTTAATATCCGATTTATTAATACATTAACATTATTATACTATTACTGAGCAATAGTATTTCCCTTTAGTTGGCTCCATTCACAGTCTAGGTTTGGATGTCATCAGTACTTGAAAGAAAATTATGTTAATCAAAAACTAGATCTCTTAAAAGATTAACATATTTGAGGTTAGAATAAGTTCCACATTTTTGACAAATTTTTATCTTTAGGTCAATGAAGTGTAAATATTTTCCCCTACTGTTGCTAACTTCTTAAAATTTGGGGATGTCTATTTACGTATCAATATTATTCTTATTCTCTCCTCCACATACTGAAACTTTATTCCTGTGTAGCCATAATTTCTAGTTTCTCAAAACAGTAATCGGAAACACAATTTTTGAGGTCCAAAAGGAAGAATTCTGTGAAAGAACCAAAAGTTTCTAAACATATTCAAGTACATTTCTTTTCCAGAGTAATCTTACTTAGGAGGCTTACTTGAACATTGTACATCTTAATGTATTCTAATGAATGTAAATTGAAATATAAAAAGTACAAATTAAGTATAAATCCAGAAATAGGCCTTTTCAGTTCAGCAAGTTATGTTTTTCACCGATTATTTTCTCTCCACATAAACCTTTCATACCTTACATTTCCAGCTTAACACACCATAATATAGCAACAAACTTCATAAGCAGGAAACTAAACTTGTCATTGCCAGAAGACATACAGCTCTGGCATTCCTAATAATGGGAAAAATCAAAGCCTGTCTTTGGACCATGGTGACAGAGAAGTTATGTGCATACAATCAAAATCTAATCTCTCCATCCATCTTGGACTGAACTTGCTGGGCAAACACATTTTTCCAACAGTACCAAGCACTAAAACTTGTACTTTTTCAACATGTCAAACATTTTTAAAACACTATTATAAAATATTTAGGGTATTTTTTAAAAAAAAATAAAAACAAAACAACAACAAACCAAACAACAAAGAAGTACACATAAAATTCCAGGAAAATGTTTCTTTCAAAAAAACCCAAAAAAAACAAACAACCCAGCATCATTTCAAAAAGGTAATACTAAAATGAAACAGAAGAAAACTTTTAAAATCCCTAATAGAAATCTGACAGCTCCCCAAAGATGCTCAGTTATGTCTACAATACTTTATACCTTGTATGGTATTACTCCTTAAGGAGTCCACTTTCCAAGACAATTTAAGCTTTTTGTATCCCAGAATAGGCCGACAGAAAAATTAACACAGAGACATCTACCTTACCTGAACCAAGAGGCAGGATCTGGTAGCTTCAGCTTATATCACAGTAATTCTGCCACATGGCTGTTGAACAAGAACTGGCTTTCATCCAGCTGGCTTGCAGCAGGGACAACTGTCTGCACCTCTGCAGACAAACCCTAAGGATTAAAGGGAAAAAAAACAAATTAAAAAAAATAACCAGGCTGTCAAGGATATCCAGCAGTCTTTGATCCAAGACATTTTTGACAAAAAAAAAAGTCTATAATTTCAGATAAAATTATATCTGTGTTTGTATTCCTATTTATTGAATTACTTAAAATACTGAAGTAAGCTTAGAGGCCTCACTGCAAGTGCAGATCTACTGATAATAAAAAAAATTTCAATGTGTTCCATGAGAAAATTTAACTGAAAGTTTATGGATACTAGTTAAACCAGATGAGACTGGAGAAGTGAAATTCACAGAAGGATTTAAATGAACAGAAGAAATCAGTTTGTATAAAGTGGAGGCATCAGAAGAGCCTTAGAGCCAACACTAGTGAAAGGAATAGAGAAAATAGGAAGCAGTAGCAAAGGTGAAAAGGAAAAAGCAAACTCTTAAAAGTAGGTATAAATAATGTGATTTTTTCTGCAGAAGCAAGCCCCTGGATTAAACCTAGAGGCTGGAGGAATAAAAGGTACAAATAGATTTATAAAGCCTTTTTAAAGGAGTTGTATGCACCATCTATGAATACTTTAGAATACGTCAAAATTAGACTAGGATGCTTATAAAGCTGCTTCTTCTATAAGTCTTTATTTTCCCAATAGAACTATTCACAGACTTGCTTATGGGGATTGTTACATAAAGAGCAGAACCAGTCCTAATTTTATCAGACAGATTATGAACTAAGGAAGGGAAAAGAGAAAAAGCAGAAAAAAATGAAACAACAAAACAAGGTTATAGCATCTAAAAGAAGATGTGATTCCTGGATGAACCTGGAATTTCAGCAGACCAAGGAGGATTTAAGACTTTCTATATTGTTTTGAAAAAAAGCACTACTACCCACTAACAGAACTTTGTTAACTCTTCTTTTTTTTTTTTTTCTTTGTGAATCACTCTGCATTCCAGAGACTTCATGGGAATTTTAAACTTTTTAAAAATCTTTAAGAGTCTTGCTGAAAAAGCCAGTATAAATTAGCCAAATGATCTTTCAGAGTTGTCAAGAAATAATAGCTCTTCGACTTTTTCCTTCTTTTCAGGTCTCTGGCAGTTTCAGAATGCTAGATTTCTTGAAATGTTCAGCTGTGAAAGCAATTAGCTATTTACTGCCCTTTCTAGAGGGTTTGGCCATTGGTGAACTAAATTATTCTACTTAGAATATTGATGTTTTTTCTGATTAATATCTGTTTTATAACTACTGCAAAAGTCAAATAGTTTGGAACAGTAATAAAATAACAGCAACCCTGACAGTGATTCTCTTCTATGGAAGAACTTCTTTGTACCTGTATTGGGTTTGCATGGCAAGGTTTTAGTAGCAGGGGAACTACAGGGGTGGCTTCTGTGAGAAGCTGACAGAAGCTTCCCGGTGTCCAACAGAGCCAACACCAGCCGGCTCCAAGACAGACCTCCCGCTGGCCAAGGCCGAGCCCATCAGGGATGGTGGCAGTGATGCCTCTGGGATAATGTATTTAAGAAGGGAGAAAAAATAATAACCAGCAACTTCAGCTGGAGAGAGAATATTATGAGAGAAACAACTCTGCAGACACTAAGGCCAGTGAAGAAGTGGGAGCGGAGGTGTGTCGGTGCAGAGACCCCCCCCCCCCCCAGCCCGTGGTGGGGCAGCTGTGTCCTGCACCCATGGAGATGCACGGGGGAGCAGATTCCCACCTGCAGCCCGTGGGGGGCCCCACAACGGAGCAGGAAGATGTGCCAGAAGCAGGCTGTCACCCCCCGGGAAGCCCACGCTGGAGCAGCCTGTGCCTGAAGGACGGCACCCATGGAAGGCACCTGTTCATGAAGAACTGCAGCCCGTGGGAAGGATTCAGGTTGGAGCAGTTCATGGGGGACTGACTCCCACGGGAGGGACCCCAGGCTGGAGCAGGGGAGGAGTGTGAGGCGTCCTCCCCTGAGGAGGAAGGAGCAGCAGGGACAACAGGTGATGAACTGACCACAACCCCCATCCCCTGTACCCACTGCAGGGGAGGAAGAAAAGAAATCAGGAGTGAAGTTAAGCCTGGGAAGAAGGGGGGGAAGATGTCTTAAGATTTGGTTTTATTTCTCATTATCCTACTCTGATTTAATTGGCAATAAATTAATTTTCCCAAGTCTGTTTTGCCTGTGGCAGTAATTGGTGAATGATCTCTCCCTGCCCTTATCTCGACCCACAAGCCTATCATTTTATTCTCTCACCCCTGCCCAGCTGAGGAGAGGAAAGATAGAGCAGCTTTGGTGGGCACCTGGCTTCCAGCCAGGGTTGACCCACCACAGCCCCACTACCATGTGGTAAGTGTATTTTTTTCCCCTGTAGTTCTGCATTAGAATGAACAACACAGAAAGAGTTTCTGCCAGACAAAGCAATAAAACCAGAATAAAAGTAAGTTTTGTATTACAATATTGCAGCTCAGCTGATGCAGAGTGAGCAAATTAGTAAAGACTTGATATATTTCTGGAATTGAATAAAAAGAAGAATCCCCTGTATTATACACACTACATCACAACTGCCATTATTACTGGAGAAGCAGAGTTAGTGCTTATCACGCCCCATGCAACGTTAAATTATAAGCCCTATCTCTAATGAGAGATTGCTCTTTATCAGCCAAGTATTATTATTCTATTAAGGAATAAAAACTTTTGCCTTGTAAAAGTAAAAACAAAACACATCTTATGAAATCCATAAAACATATCTTATTCAAAAGCCATTTCACACATGTCAGAAAAAAAAGTCACAGATTTATTTTAAAATCAACTAAAAGAAAGGACAACTTGTTAAAATAAATGTTGTTTACAGAAGTTCTTTTTTAAAAAACTGAGTATTTAGACAGAGAATCAAGATGAACTGTACACATTTGGAAACAATTGCTCATCTGACTGGTTTTCCGACTGTGAAATTGATTTTAGTTGACTTATTAACTATAGTTTGGTAAAACCTGCTGCAAGCTGACCTCACACCAAAGAGTGCCTTCAGTCATGAAGGCTCTGCTTTGTGGATCATTACTGCTCATAGTGCAGCACAAATTTGGCAGAATCATGAAGAAAATCTGGTTGTAATCTTGCCTGCCGAATTTGTTCCTCCACTCGTATCAAAGCAAAAGGACTGTTGTCATCTAACCCCTAACACGTCTCCAATCTTAGCTATGAACCAAAATCTGAGATGGTGCAGCTGCACCCAAGAATATAGTGATGAGCTGAAAAACTTAAAAATCACATGATGAAGGTACAGCTCCTGGCTTCCCCAGAAACCAATATAGCTTTGTTGTGGAGAAACAAGATTATATTGTTCAACAGATAAATAGACATTTAATCCCATATTTACCCCCATTATCTTTGGGAAAACCCAAAAGGACAATTGAGCTGACTATTCACAGCACACCAGTGTTAAATTAAAAATACACTCTGTTACAAAAAAAGGTGTTCATGGTCTACCAGGTTATATTTGATTTATACCACTGTGACCACATTCCAGCCCTAACAAATCACTTCTACCTACAAACAACACCAAGCATATTTTCCCACAGGGGACAACACTTTAGAGTTAAACACTCGACCTCTAAAGTTGACAGATAGTATTTATAGTGCACATTGTTATCCTACAAGAAAAAGCATAGGTTTCTTTGCTCTTTTTCTATCACCTATTTAAATAAAATTAATATATATTAAAATACCTGCTTTCACAAGCAAGGTTCCTGGTGCAATTCTCCCTCCAGTTCAACCAGTATCAAGGTTAGCAGTTCCTTCCTGCACAGGTGCTACCACTCAGGAAAGGAAAAGCCAACACCCCAGCCTGGTTCTGTAGCTATAAGCCTTCCCACTCCCTGGGGTGAGGCCAATCAGAGGCAACTTTGGAAGCAGAGCAGGGCTTAGGCTGATATATATGTGGTCATCATGGAAAATGTGTCAGCTAACTGCAAATGTATCTGAGAAGGGCTTTATGTTGTTTGGGTACAACTATTTTCTATCATTTAAATGCTTTAAACAAACTTTTATTGTATTTATTCAATTTTTGAATGTCATTAAAAAAATATAACTGTCAAAATAAATATAGTACATCCTCCACATTTCTGGTGAATTTCAAACCTGTTAAACACTGGGGCAAACTTTCTGCTGATCTGAACTGGTATTATCTGGAGAAAGCCAGCATCCCAGAGCTGTGCAGAATCCCATCCACTGTGGATCGAGTGCTCTGCTGCCTAGGTTTTTTTGATCATGTTTGCTGTGAGAAAATAACTTGCTTTTAAACTGAAACATAAATCTGCAGGTAAAAGTTTGACTCTGGGATAGAGAAAATAAAATTTACAACATAGTTTCAAGGCAGAGGGGGGGTTTGTGCATATCAAAATCTGTTTTACTCTATATACTTGAAGACAAACCACAGCTAATGAATTATAATGACGTGCCTATGATAGCAGAGTTTCAAATGTCCATTTCTGATGGAAGTAAGTTTCAGGAACCTTAATCACTGAATGTCATGCCCAAGACCTGTGCAAGAAATATAAACCAATTCTTATTATACCAAGAAAAATAAGCTGTTGGAATAAAACCAGTTCTATCTATAGTGTTCTTTTGACAGATTATTATATCTCTTTGCTTGTAATACTATGGTTACTGACAACTCCTCACAGAGGTAAGTGTGTGAATATTTACCTCTATATATGGATATTTACAGACCAAAGTTACTGAAGATAAAGTGAACAATATGAGTTTGGAAATATGGTGAAGTCTGTAATCCGTTCATATGTGTGTGCTTTGTTCATTACGAATGAAGTACAACCTTACAATATGGTATATGGCTGATGTAGTTTTAGAGCACTTTAGACCTGATTCTCTCCATTGACAGGTAGCAGGAAAGGAAAAAAAAATGCCCAAAGCTCCATGTCAGCCATGGCAGAAAGCAGAAAGTGAGGGAAAACAGTATTAGGTCACAAGAAACATGGCAGTTTGAGTTTACTAGCACAGTGCACTACTGGCATAAAATCATGGCCCTTTCACAAGCATCTGTGTGAAGTGAAAGGCATCTGTGAATACCCTGCTTTGTGTGCAGAAGTCTGACTTCCCAGCTGTTCTGCACTTTATGTGTTAGTTTTATCCACGTTTCACTGTGTAATGAATTAAAAGGTTCTTTGACTATAGAGGCCTAGCACACACTGGAGCAGAAAGGTCCTGGGGTCCCATCGTGTAACACAAACTTTATTCTTACCAACCAACTAGTCTTTAAAAAAATACATCTGCAGGCCTCACATCCTTCCAACTCACCTTTAGCTACAAAAGCCTTTTCTCGCCCTGCATCTCTGGAGTAGCCCTTTCACTTGTATTTTCACAGAGCTCTGGCACAAAAGGGACAATAGTTGAGACCTTCTCTAAAAGAACCAAACTTCTCCCTTCTTTGTGCACAGGATATGTGTCTTCTCAGAGAAATGAAGACATTGTCAAAGATTCGGCTCAGAAAAGCTGTGTACATGGCGATGGCCTCTGTGAGGAGAGGCTGGGGCTGCCCCGTGCTGGACACAGCCGGCTCCAGGCCGCTCTGTAATGGCGCCTCAGCACACGGGCATGGCTGGGCCCACCAGCAAAGCCAGAGCCGCCTCTGTGAAAATATATTTTAGGGAGGGCGAAATGCTGCGTGGCAGTGAGGGGTGAGGAATGGCCCTGGGAAGAGTGAGGGCAGGGAAGGAGGCGGAGGAGACACTCTCACTGTGCAGACAGGACAATCTGTGGCAGAAGGGCCCGGGACACCAGCAGCACCAGTGTGAGCCCGGCGCCTCCGCCCTCGGCCCCTCTCCCCACAAAGGCGGGAGAGGCTGAGAGACAGGAGCTCACCTGGTGTTTCAGCGATTACATCATTCCCAGAGGTAGGGAGTTGTTTGTTTTGCCTTTTTTTTTTTTTTTTTTAATGTAAGACTAGCCAAAACCTTGACAAAACAGAATGAAAAAGAAGGAATTTTGCATTTAGATGAAGTTAAAATTCAGGGCTTTAAATATTTGCAGAGAAATATTTTGTAGTTTAAGTGTGACTCACTCAAATATCATGCAAATATTCGCTTTAGTTCTTAGGCACTATTCTTTGGCCTAGAGTTCAACCTGCGTATTTCACAGGAAAATCTGGTCCTGAAGCACAGTATGATTACCTTGGTAATAATGCTGCCATACTTCCGTTTCCTCTGCCTCACAAATGGGCCATATGACAGCCTAAATGAAAAAGGGATGTTCTGAAACCTGAGAAAGTCTTTGGTTTAGACACAGATTTTGACAGAAGTTCAAGGTTTAGTTGATAAGAATATCCCTCAGTCACAGAAAAAGACCAAGTCATAGAAGCAAATAGTTTCTCTCATCCTCCCTAGCTTATCTCTTCATCCTCTTTCCAGCATCAGGCAAGGTGTGTTTGCTTTACAGATAGGATACTCAATGAACTGTAATGACATCAAATTCGTGTAACAGCAAATGTCTGTCAGAAATTAGCTTATGTATATCCTTAATAGCTAAGCTAATGTTTTCTGTGTGATTGTGGCAAAGTTGTTGAGACAGTTGAATCTGTCAGTCTGCTCCTAATCTTTCCTGACACCACGCTTAGAAATTTAATGAGACAATACCCAATTTAACAAATGACAGCTCTGTTGCTTGTTCTCTCTTGTTACAAAGACAGTTGTCTTTTTCTGAATCACTTTTGCTTAAAATGTCATGTGTTTAAGCTGCTGTGACCAGCCATTTTTCCTCCACTAAGTGCTGGGGAAGATATAAGAGCACACTCAGTACACCAGACACTGTGAATTTAAAAAGTTAACTAAATGGGGGTGTGGGGTGGAGAAACAAAAAGGTATCTCACTGAGGGGAAAAAAAGTGTGTTTATCTTCATATAAAACACTTTAATAAGACTGTTTTAAGGGGGGGGGGGGGGGGGGAAAAAGTGCACCTCAGAGTGAACTGGAAGTCTCCAGGGTGTTAGTCCCTGTGTTCTGGAGTGTTGGAGTTTATGACAGAGCAGTACAGACTGTTAGCCCTGCTTGTTTTAAAGCAGCTCGAGATTTTACTGGCTTATGGTAATAGCTGTAGACAGCTTGCTGCTGTGCTCTCTCAGCTGTCCCCTGGTCACACTAGAGTTCTAAGATCCACAATAAAAATCTTTTTTTGTTTTAATCTCAAAGGTTTTTTACCCAACTACATTAAACAGCCACTTATTTCATGAATGTAGAAGCAATGGAAACAGAACTTATGACTTCCCTGGAAAAATCTCCTGTTGTTTGTATGCAGTTTATTAAACCTCAGGAGGCTATTTTATTCAGTGTGGATTCGTTCTTGAATTCATGTACAGCTCCACAGGTAGCTTGACTTACTTAGTCAAGTGTCCACTTAAAAGCTTTTGCTGTTTCTGATTTTGGGGTTGTTTATTTTTTTCCTTATTTATTTATTTATTTTTAGTGTCAGATTTAACTAGAATTTCTATTCTTTTTGCTTCTCCAGATGTTTGGGGGTAGCAAGCAGATAGTGAGACCCCACTGAACAAGACCTATGGTGGGCTCAGCTTACCTCCATGCAGTGGGCATGCCCTCCTCCTCCACTGCTCCTCTGCACACCTCAAGCAGCAGCACAGCACTACAGTACCTGGGAGACACAGGTGCTGCCCAGAATATACCCGGAGTCGTTACAAGCCTCCTGCTTCCTCAGCTTTCACAATTTAGCTATTTGCAATAAAAATTCTTTAAAACATTACAAGACCTGTAGAATCAAATGTTGATGTTTAACCTGTCAGGGTCTGTCTCTTAGTGTTGTCCCCCCACCCCTTATTCTCCAGCAGTTATCCACAGCATTCATCAGGCCCTGCTGAGGGGAACTCCATCTGTTGTGTTCAAGGGTGGGCTGCTTCTCTGTTTCAGTACATCAGATGAGAAAAGCTTTATCGAAAACAAAATATAGTCCTTGAAAGCAGAAATTAGAAAACCCATCCCTATGAGCATGTATCTCTAACTCAAAATTAAGTGGTCTGTGGTGCATCAGAATCATGGGAGAATATCGTTCATAAAAATACTATTTTCTCATATCTAAATAAAATCCATTTAAATGTCAATAGACCAAAAAATAAAAAGATAGTAGTTTTGTGTGTAAAGGTATTTGATGAGAGCTCGAATGAAATAATATCAAGAAAGAATTAAAAATGGATGTAGATACACAAATTTATCAAGTTCATAAAAATGAGAAGCATTTACAGTTTCTAACTGCTGTGAAATGTCTCATGCATACATACATATGAGAGACTATATTATCTTTAAGATTTCAACTTATATTTTTCTCTGTTAATTATCTTAGGAGTTATGTAAATGACCATTA
Source organism: Athene noctua (assembly GCF_965140245.1). Taxonomy (NCBI): domain Eukaryota; kingdom Metazoa; phylum Chordata; class Aves; order Strigiformes; family Strigidae; genus Athene; species Athene noctua. The sequence continues at coordinate 21,225,895 of NC_134047.1, read as the reverse complement.
ATATTTTTCAGTTATTTAAAATCTTCTGTCTAAAATTCAAATCTTTATGAACAATAAGAAACATGAAAAAGAATCAAACTTATGTCTAATAAAATCTATGCCTACAGCTATGTTCAATAGTTAAATGAAAATACAGATTTCTACAAATACACTCATTTTCCATATACTAGTGCACACAGGGACTGTTAAATGTATTAGAGCTTCAGACGGCAAAGCACTTAACCACATATAAAACCACATATGTACTAGTTTTCCAGTTTAAGTAGTTTCACTGAAATCATTAGATATACCTCCCATGACAGCTGTGGTGCAGCACAGATATCAAAACTGCTGTAAATTAATTCATTTGGTAACAGGAAACAAACCAGCAGTGACAGCACAGAGCTCAACACAGGTTAATTTTGTTTTCTGAGAAACTGCATTCATTTAAAGATAGCTCGTATCTCTCTATGGAGTAATGGAATCTGCAGAATGGAGGCACCAGCTGTCTTCAAGTTCCGAGTAAGTACAACTCAACTGAACATGTATCAAGTCTAGATTATTAGTAATATGCACAAATGACTGCAAAAAAATGGATGCTAAATTTTAACTGAAGTTGTCAGAGCTTCTGAACATGTCCAGTGTTTACAGAACAATATTTCTGAAGCACTGAGAAAGCCATTATCAACTCTGGAAAGCACTGCAGTATCATTAATAATACCAGGAAACACAGTGGGTAATACATAATTTCTCAGAAATAAATACTCCACAGTTAGAATACAAAAGTGTTAAAAATAATTATTCCTGTCAGCAGAGTAGCAAAAGAAAGATGACAAGATAAAGATTGGTGGGGGGAAGAAATCCCTCTTGCAGATAATGAAATTGCAAACAGATTCATAGCAACGTATGAAAGTTTCCTCTTTCATCCGAGCTTCCGTTGCAAGCCAGAGCAGATGCAGAGACCAGCCCAGTACCACTACCCTGACCGTTACACATGTGACAACTGGACAGCTTAATATTAGCACATTAGCTGGCCCAGAAAGGCACCACTGAGCCCCTGCATCCAGAGGTTTACTGGGCAGACAGCTGTCTGGTTTTGAGCAGTATGGCCTTTGTTCTAACACTGATAAAATAAAGGAAGCAAGCCTCAAACTGGAGTGATCTGAATTTCTTTCCTAAAGATGATGACTTGATGGATATTTCATTTGTCTTTGCATTTTACATTGAAAGCAGCAATGATGTTCCTCACTCTTTCTTGTAAAATACATTCCATAATTCTTAATATATTCCTTAGTATGCAAGAACATTGGGAGTCATTCACCTTTCAGCAGACAGTTGTGATGCTTTCTCAGTGATTTCTGAGGTAATCACTGAGAAAGTTCCCATTTCCAAAGACTCTACCTACAGGGAGCAGTGGGAGAGCCACCCCATAAGGACAGGGATCTGGGGGCCAAAGCACTGGCAGGACCACGGTCTCACCAAGGGCACAAGCCCACTGCCTCCAGTGAGCCCAGCCCAGTCCCAGAGTCCCGGGCCTGCACAAAGCTCATGCACAAACGGAGGGGACCACCAATGAGGCTCCTCAACTTTAAAAAACAAATGATGCAGCTTAATCCTAATTCTCTATGGGTCTGTGTCAATAAAGTCAAATGTGCTGCCTGCACTGTAGATGACAACTTTCTGTGATTGGATTTTTTTTTTGCTAAATACAAGTACTTATCTTTGTTAATTATTATTTTTGCATAGATAACTTTATTTGTGACTTGACTAGTAAAACTCTAAGGAGCTGGACCATCTGGAGACCAAAGTTAATATTGCATTCCAGAGTTAAAATGCTCCGGGAGTTTGTTCCAGATGGGTTGCATAAAATCAAACTGCTGTAGGAAACACTGCCAGAAAACAGGTCACTTGACACACACAACCTTTGTGATAAATGTTTATATAAATTATCATTTTCAATATTGCATTTTAATTACATAAAGAGCTGTGTGTGTGAAGCAGAACAATGGGCTTAGTCTTCTGCTATCAGAAAGCCAAAAGATGGAGAAAGGAGCGAGAAGAGGACCAACTGCAATTAATTTTGCTGTTACATCCTTTCTGAAAGGGACCTGAATGAAGATGTTTTTGACTTCTCATTTCTCCTTATTATATATTGCTTTAAAATATTTGTGAATTTATATTTACAGAAATGGGCCTGAACAACTTGAAGTAAATAACTGGAGTGGTAGCAAAATACATCCTGTGATTTCCACTGTTGTTATGCTATGTTCTGTAAAAGCTGAACGATGTACTGTCACGTAGTCTTAACTCATTTTCATCTTTTTTAAGACATGTTCTTTTATGGAACTGAGAGAAGTACTCTGAAAATGAACATAGCATACCATTACAGTATATGCATGGGAAGTGCAAAGAGTGCCAGGCTGAAGGCCAGAGCGTTTCTCAGAACACTCTGAAGAGTAAAGTTTTGTCCCTCGATGCTGAACACCTGCAGCTTGTGTGGGAGACTGGTGCTAGTTTGCTTTGATGAAGCTCGTGAAAGGTGATCTCAGGAAGTGGTTCAGGAGATGTCTTAAAACCCCCATAATTTAAAGTTGCTTATTTTAATATTTTCCACAGTAATAATTTGAATTAGGAAAAAAACAAAACAAAAAAACCCCAACCAACCAAACAGAAACTGTCAAAGTCAGAAAAGTAGCTCTTACTCAATGTTTGTCATTGTGGCACACATTTTAGTTGCTTCCCAAGGTTCAAATAGTTGTAAACATTTAATTAAAATAACTAGAAAAAAATTTATCCCCTTTATTTTGTCATTACATCTGTCAGTAGGGAGGTAGGCAATCAGTCTCTGTAAGTTGCTAGGTAACTTATTTGTCCTCTAGCTGAAATGAGAACTAAAGACATTGAATAGTATATAGGCACAATGAGGAAATCACTTAGTAAAAAGGATGGCTTATTAGGAACTTGGGTTTGTGATGTTAACGTGTAAAATATGTACAATGAAAGCTTCTCAGTTCCCAGTGTCCTCATTAAGAGACTGAGATATGTAGCATATAATCCCTGGGGAGGGTTTGCTTTGATTACAATAATAATATTAGGTCATGCGAGTAGAGCTTGGTATAGAAGGTAAAAATCTATTTAAATGATAGAAAATAAAACTGGTAACAGCATTCTGAAAATTAATGGGAATTCAAAAATGCATCTGTTGAGAAACTGAGAATCCTGTTTTCTTCAGTCACTGAACCTGACCGCTTCCCAAATTTCTGATTATTTCCAGATGTCAAAAATCTGGATGTTGGTTATCGTACCCGTAGACTACAGAATGAAGAAACAAAATCTTTCCTGTCCACTTTCAGTACATCAAAATGTTTTGTAAAATAATGGTAAAATTATATATGAAGGCAGTTTTTAATACACAGTAAGTGGCAGTCTGGGTGTGCTGTCCCTAAATCAGAAATACTCTCAGCGGTGAAAACTAAACTGTTCAGTTCTCGAAGGCTGTCTGGTTTTTCCTGCACCTGACTCACCCAGCAGCACATCTCAGTCACGGGTGTCTGTTAGAGGGCCTCACCTGACAGCCTTTCTGTTGACTGCACTGGAAGTCAGATTAGACCCTAGTACATCCAGTACATCCAATTCCAAGCTTTTATTAACTGGCTACCATGATGTCAGAAAACATAACTAGCAACTTTATAAAACCTTAAAATCTGCGCCTGAAGGCTGAGTCGATGGAAAAGTTCAGCCAGATTTTTTTTCATAGCTTTCATAGAAAAGTGGATGTGTCTACAATATCTGCAAAGCATAATTTCCATTATATTCTCCGTTTTTTTTTTATCTTCCTTTCATTTTTTCTGATTTGTATGACATACTACCATAAATATTGTACAAAACTGATAGCACTAGATATTTTCTAAATGTCTGAAATGGAACTTTTCAGAAAGAACATAGATACTCCCAAGGAAATATCTACTTAATTCCTAATACATTTAGCCTACTTCAATTTACAGCAGAGGTTTAGGTATATCTATGATAAAAAACATTCAGAGAACCTGTTAGTTCAGTGCTAGTTCAATTTAAATTGAACTCAGAAGAGGTGTGAAGTACATACTCCTCAATTCTCAAGTCTGCATTCTGACTGAAGTAGAAAAGTCACAGTTCCTCCATAGCCTTCTCTTGTTAAACTTCCTAATTGTCAAAATAAAGCAAAAGTAGATGTAAAATGACTAATTATGCACTCACTGTAATGTAACCATACAACTGACAATGTCTTCATTGGTGCTAGGTTGCTACACTGACAGCATCTGCTTCCAACAAGAAATTGTGCCATATGTCAAGAGAAGATAATGACTTACAGAACAGTTTGGTATAACTCTTCCTTCCTGTCTTCACAAGCTATAATCCACATGAAGGAGTTAGAGAAATAAGACTCATCTGCAAGACTTCATTATAAATAACTCTTTTATAACATATGCTTTACTGAAGCACACAAATCCCCTGACTTCCGTGAGCAGTTTGGTGAATGGGTGAGCCGTATATGACTTTCAGAAGCAATTTCTATGATTGCTAGCCTGTATCATAATCATACACCAGAACCACTGGGGCCTGAAACAATTTCCCATCTATTACCTCTGCATTGTAGCTATCCTACATCACCGGGTGTCATACAGGATGCATGGGGTGAAGATGAGAATATGCTTAATCAACCTATTTTCATTTCCTGCACAAAACATTTAGCTTCAAATAATCAAGACAGAGCTAAAAGACTGGCTTGCTAAAATAGTCTGAGAAGGTAAATAATTTCTAAATCCACTCTTGTCTACCCCATAGCCCTTTGCTGTCACACTTTTTCAGGTAAAGCTTTTTTTTTCTTTTACCACTGGAGGAAACAACACCACTTTCTAGTCCTACTTAAAAATATTTATGCTCTTAATAGGTATTATTTTCATAAGAACGTTTGTCTCACAACTCCTTGTATATAAGAATAGTATTTTGGTTTCGTTACATTTGCTTTTTTTCTCTCGAAATTGATGAATTCATTAAAAAAGCCTTTGGCATAAAACCAAACAGAGATAATGTAAAATAATTAGCAAAACAAAATAATAAGTTATAAAAGCAGAAACAAATGAGCCCCAAATACACCACTAAGGGCCATGAATGATTTTAAGATCAGTACTTGTCATTGTTGCAAACAGCATTTGTATTCGTGCCAAAAACATACAGGCAGCTCAAAATATCTGTGAAAATCTCATGGATGTCAGAGTCCTTCAAGTCCTTAAACATTAAGACAGTTAATTTTTAATTTTCACTTTTAAGCACATATTAATGTGTATTAAGACAAAAATAGTCTACTTTTATACTTTATCATCAAGAAATTAGAAAGATTTTCCCCTGCTGTGGAGCATCTTTATCACATTCTTGGCTACACCCACCGGTGAAGAAATGAGAGGTTTTCTCTGATATTCTGCATTTTTCCTATTGTAAAATAGCTACTGGAGTTACTAGACAACAATGTCCACAGACTATAAACATATAAAGGGAGCAACCTTTGGTGTCATCGAGTTCAGGCGCCTTTTGTGCTGTTCTATGCTTCCTATTTGAGGCACTGCTGCTGCACCTCAAATAACATCTTTCCTAATGTTATGGAACTCTCTCGATAGCAGCCCAGGCTTTTGTGAACCACTGGCACTATGAGGATGGGAATATCCACTTTTGACTATTAGAAACCTTCTTCTCATTAACCACTCAAATGTATTCATGGCCAGTGACCATTCTTCATGATTAATCACAAGCACTAAGTTTTAAAGCAGTTTAATATGTAAAAAATTTGAAACACCAGGTACAGGTAAACAGCTTGAAAATATCTTGACTTACTAAGAAATACCAGAGGTGTTTCTTAATGCTCATGCTTATAGCTTTGCTTCAGAGAGCAGTGTGCTAAATGTCATTCAAAGCCAGTTTTTGGTGGATTTTAAGGAACACCATCTTCCTCAATTTTGAGTGAATTCCTTATGAATTTAACTTCATAATATTTTGTATGTTGCAGATAAGATTTCCTGGGATATGCATAGTTAGTTATGCTGGTATTGGGATATTTCACATTTTTAACTTCACGTTTCTATCTTTCTGCAGTTGTCTTACCCATTAATATTCATCTTTCCTTCTTCACATACAGGATTATTTCTAACTGATGTTTATGTATTTCTGTCACACGTCAGATTTTAATAATGATGAACAGCCAAAAGAAAAGGAAATCACTTAACAAAGGATTCAAAATGTGTGCTGCATTCACTTTCTTTGTGAATGACTGATGCACAGAGTGCTCCAAAGTAGCTGAACATCTGATCCAAAATTACCGAATCAGTATATTTTTCTAGAGTATTTGCTTCCTCTTTGCTTCCTCCACACTATGGAGATTTAGAGGGGGATCACACAAACCCCCTCTACATAATGTTCGTAAGAGTCAAGTGAAGGCAAAGAAATGGAGTTATGGGAGATACCTGGCTGCTTCGTTTGAATGATTTACTTGTATTCCTAAGGCACAACAGTTATCCAACTGAATGGCCAGGGTTTGATTTTCTTCATCACCCCAGAAGCAGCTTGCTGAAGAAAAGTTGACCATAATTTAATGTCCCTGGATGTTGCTTGCTTGTTTATTTGTTTTCTAACATTTAACCCCTTTTCAATGTTTTATGGTTTGGGGTTGGGGTTTTTTTTTTCAATTTCATGATTTCGTACCATTGATGTAAAACACTGATAAATGCCTAAAGGGGAGAAAAGAGCCCATCAACGACTTTATGTATAATTTTAAATGCCTTGGCTATGGTAATAGTACCTTTAAAGGAATCAATATATTTAAAGCACGATCTCCATATTTAAAAGCGCACACTGTTGATCAGGCTGTGCCTTTCCAAGGATTCCTCAACGGATGTCTTAAAACGTCCACTATAATTTCTTCTGTGACTGTGGCAAACTGAACCGAACCCATACCTGCATGCATTTGCTCTGTATAGTAATGGAACAAGCATACTGTAGTTCTGTTGCAAAAGTAACTTGGAACAAGAAAGCCTTCTGCATATTTTCCATCAGAAGCCTCATTTGTGTGATTAATTATCTTCAGAAACTCTACTAAAAATTGAAACTGTAAATGATAATACTTTTTAAAAAGTGATCTGAAATAATGTTTAATGATATTTCTTCTTGATTGGAGAAATAGTGGTGATGCTTTAGCTCTATTAGTTAACTTGATAATATCTGTGAGTTTGGGTTTTATCCTTTATTAAGCACGGTTTTCCACTTGTTTGATTTTTGCTTTGTATCTGCATTTGAAAACTTTTAACTTCCACATTACAGTCTCACAGTAAGTGAAACTACATCTAGCCGATCAACCTATAACTAAAAGTGATTCACTGGGGAACTCCTTCAGATAATTTCTACCAGAAACCAAAAGCTGAAAACCAAATATCTTTTAAGGAGTGAAAATGATTCTGTGAATACATCTTTGGGGCATATGGGAATTTTTCAGTAAAGTAGAGCCATTGCAGAGGTTCCTGTGCTTCCCACTATCCAAAATATGGAGCTGCACATCTATCTGATATAGAAAGATATCACAGAAGAGAGATAGAGATAGAACAGAGGCCCTCATACACTGGAAGAGATAATGCTTTTGAAACTTGAGTCAATGTATGAACATGACCAGAGTCTGCATAGATGATTGGAGTTAAAAAAAGAAAATTCTCTTTTTGTACATGTTATCCTTTGAACTACATCCAAAGTTTCTCTGGTATGTCTGATAGTTGTATCTCTGTGGTGAAGGAGATAAATTTGGTTAAATATATCCTTTTGTCTACTTTACAGAATAAGGGTATTCAAATGGGAGATAGAATGGGCTCAGAGACTGTGCCTGTGAAACAGGCTTTGTGATCTGAAAATAAGTATTTTTCATTTAAATCTCACTGGACCATCTACTCCAAAGGTGAATACTCTGGCAGAGTCTTATTTCTAAAATTTATGGACAGATAGGACTATTTAAAACCAAGAACAGACAGCCAGTCCAATAATGATTAAGTAAACGACAACAATACGTTCCTAAACGCACAGGGAAATATCACACAATCTATAGAACTGAAGCCATGTATTTTTTAGCAATGGTAAATATGGTGCTGGATACCACAGACTTTGCTTAGAGAAAATTCCAACTGTAAATACCAATATGTATGAAGGCTGCATTTAAAATGAGGCTCAGGAATAGAAACAAGAGGAATAAGATCCAAAAATCAGCCTTATTTTTTATACATATGACTGACTGATACTTGAATTGCTGCAATATCAATTAAAGGTGCATTGATTAATCAGTGGTTTTCATCATTGGGCAGCTTCAAGCTTCCTCTGTGGGTTCTCCACTGGCCAAGGAGTAGAATTCCCACTATGTCTTTTTCCACTGGAATGATAACTAACCTCATCTCTTATTCCCTCATCCCCCTGCAGTCCTACTAATTTACCTTTATGAAACTCTCAGCCATTTTCTTTGAGATTTCTGCCTCTGACAAAGGTCTGTGGAGAGAATGTGGAGGGACATACAGGCAAACACCTTGAATATACCAGGGACACTTACGTTCTCCACATAGGAAGAAGATGACAGCATAAGACAAATGATGAGAACTCAAATACGTCTTTCTGAGCGTGTGCAAGACAAGCATGAACTGAGCCCCGTCATATTAGAGAGAAACGCAAAATAGGAAATGCACATAATCGTTCTCTACTCTTCTTTTTCTTTCTTTCCTTCTTATTTTTCTCTATTTATATCTCTTTCTGAATGCGTGATGTGTAATATGTGAATGTTTGATCACTTTTGTTCTCCAGCTCCATAACAGCATGAACACAGTATATAAGCATTTAAATATTCCACTTTAGTAGCTGGGTCCAAATCTGAATATGTATCTACAGCTTGGACCCCTGCTGCTTAAAGCTATTTGCACTCAGATCAAATTGTGACCCCCAGAAATGGAAGCATTTATGTTGAAAAAGAACGGAATTAAATATTTATAAGGCTATTGTTACAAACTAGAAAAATTATGATATAAATATGATTATAGTGTATAAATCAGATAAAATCTACACAATCTGTGTTTCTTTAAAGAAACCCCAAAATGATTTTGTTTCTGAAGTACACATAAAAAGAATTTCAATAACATTGTATTTTCAGACTTTATTGTTGAGGGATACAAGGAAAGCTTTTCCCTGGTTGTAATATTTTCTTTATAAAAGCATTATTTCCGACAAAGTAAGCTTGGCTCATTTGAAGTCCCCACAAGGGACAGATACATTTTGAACGTTTCTGATTACCTTGAGAAATGATATCCCAGTTTTTGCCATCCCGGTGTGGCTTTATTTTCTGGACAACTCAGTTATTCACTCGTCCTCTGACCTTACAACGATATTGTTTTTCCCTTCTCTTCACTATATTGTTGTGTGAGAAAGCTCTATATAAATTTGATACAAATCTAGTTCATGTACAATATCTGCAACTTAGTCAACTCCACAAGACATAAAAATAACAATACTTTCCCCTTATACCTTAGGTTCTAATTTTTGTAAAATATTATCATTGTGCTATGAACTCCCCTGCAGTGAACTATACAAACAAAAAAATTAAAATCCATTATTATCCACACCAACTATAGGATGAAATTTTTGCATCCTGGGTCAGTTAGTGTTTTTTCTTATAATGCATTGATTTAAATGCAGATGATCAGAGAGAAAGAATATTTCTTCTCTTACATTGCACACATTCACAGTGATGGCGAGATGATTCAGACATTGTGAAGTTCCTCTCATTTGGTCAGGAAGCTTTGAGTGGTTTCAGATATATGATCTGTTCCTTTCCACAACCTTCTCGTGTCAAAATGAGTGGAAGCATTTTGTAAATCTGAAAGAATTATAGAGGATATCATCTCTGCAAGTAGATAGCTTCTAAGTTTGGTGGGGTTTGTTTTTCCATTTTAACCTTTGCACGTAATGACTTTGTGTCATATAGCGCATGTATAAATATATATTTACATATACGCATGGAAACAATTATATGCATTCAACATGACAGAATGTGAGATGCACCTTTAGCATCTTCATGGTTATTGTTTTTTTCATCTTTAATATGTAGAGTTATTTTCTAATTTTAAAGGCAATCTGATTACTGCTAAAACTCCATATCAGTGTTTTAATGGAGAAGCATTCTTCTTTGAATGGGGAAATAAAAAAGAAAAAACAAACACAAAAATGCCTGTGGATCAACTCTCACTTGGCAGTTGAAAAAGTGGGACTATTCATTGCTTTTGTTTGTTCTGTTTTCTGCAGTGAATCTGGCAGAGAAGTAGCTCTTGAAGTCCTGAAAGTGCAGAGAGATGTATTAGATCCTACTCAATCTTTTCTTTTTTCCCCCTCCTCTTCAGAAAGTCATATGGGAATATTAAAGGCATAAAATCTAGCAGAATGTAACCACCTGTACTTCCCTGAGGACACCATTTGTCCTTTCTACCCCTCTCCATGCCCATGTTCATAACCAGAGCCTGATGCAGACCTTGAGCAAGAATGAACAGAAATCCTATTCCTCTTTGCAGCTGAATTGAGAAACAGGTGGACTAGTCAGTCCATGGTTCAGCAGCTGTGCTATTTTCTTTTCAACGCTCATGACCAAAGTTGACGTTGAAGCTTTATTCTGGGGCTAAGCATTAAGTTAGTAACATACCTTCCTATTTGTAAGTATTGTTTTGCACTGCATAGTGCTGGTTCATTGTGAACCCAATAAGAAAGGCACCCAGACTGGAATGCTATTTATTAGTGCTAATACTGTAAGAAGAGAATAGCATAGACAATCTTACACCTCTTTAGACACTGGGAGCCCTGAGCAGTGTAGCATCAAACAGGACTCTGGCCCACATACGACATGCCATGCAGACCCCATCCATAGCAGAGATTCTCCCCTTTCTGTGTCTCAAGCTCTTATAGGATACTCTGGCAAGAAAACAGTTCTGTCATTTCTATAGACAAACAGAAATGATGTTCTCATGAAAACTTCTGGCTGCGTTGTTAGCTAAAGGCAAGGCCACACTGGTGGTGTAACAGCAAGGACTGGGTGGAGCTGCTGGCAGCTGGCTGAGTTTACCCCGTGGCAGAGGGATTTGTGCAGCAGAACATGTGCCTGATGGCCACGCAGCACAGCACGGGCCCGTGGAGGTTAGGCATCACGTGCATCACTAACTCCTCAATAGTCTCCTGCAAGTATCCACATTCTTTTAACCAGCTTACAACATAGCTAAACAATTGCTATATCAATATCATAAATGGTTCTCTTATGTATAGACTTACAGAAAAAAACACAATGCTAGAAAACAGCACCTTGTATATGTTTACTATCCTATTGCCATGCATTTACTTCGAGTGTAATCGTGCTGCCATTGTTCAGCCTGGACAGGGCATTTCTCTGTAGGCATTTCATTCATCCCCTTTCTTTTCAGCAGTATGCAGTGCAACCTCCCAAGGCTTTTGCCACGACTTCTGAATCTGCAGCCCTTGCTCACTCCTTGGGTGGAATTGATTCTGCATCTTATGATGAGCAGAATGGGATGAATATGGTAAGAAAAGAGGGGAGAGATACACAAAGATTTCTTCAGAAAACCAGGTCAGGAATGTTTTTTGGTGATCCCAGACACAGCTGTAAGCAAAGCTAATTACAGGATTGTATTACTCTACTGCTAAGAGGTTAACACTTGAAGAATTTCAAGACAGTCTTGATGAGATAGCCTTCTTGTCTTGGTGGTTTTACCACTAGAAGGGGGAACTTACCCTTCTCAAAGACCTGACAAGTAAGATGCAGCAGGGCTGAATATAAGTGACAGTATTGGACCTATTGTGAATACATTAGTATTTTCAGCAGGTCCCTCATATGTCAGGAGAAAGATGACAGCTACCTCAAGGCACTGACAGTCTAAATTAGACAGACAATGCAGCCGAAAAATTTAATGTCTTAGGTAAACCAAGGGAGGTCAAAACTCAGCATGGCAAGGATAAGTTAACTTACTTGGCTGGTAGACTTTGTGGAAGAAATAAGTTTATGTATGGGCTGCCTCCCCTAATTCTGAATTCTCAGAGTTTATGAATGATTGTTTATCTGCTAACAGCCTGCAGGGATTTGGTAAAATAGCTACAGCATAAAACTGAAAAATAATTGAAATAAATAAAGTACTACCTGGCACTATCCTTGTTTATTCTATGCATCTGATATTAACATTCTGATGTCTTGTGCTCGTAATACATAATAAGAAACGAAAATGTCATAAAATCAATACCTTCTAACAGCAGAGGGAAATGTCACAAATTATCCCATTCTCATTATAGTTTTCAGACAGTAATTTCACAAGCCTCTAAGGGATTAGGAAAGCTGAGTATATTTTTGCTCTACCCTCAGATGTCAGTTTTATTGTACATGATCTAGGCAGTGAAGGTTCTGTGCTCAGGAAGAAGTTAGAAATCAATTGTTTTGCCAATGAGATCCTTTTGCAAGGCTGTTGGCTGCCTTTGCAAGTGTGAAACTACCAAATTCCGTGACCCTGCTTAAATTACTTTGAAATACAAAATTACACTCTAACCCCTTACGTGGTACAGAAGTGTGCTGTATGCACATACAGACTGTAGAGCTGTGTCACTAACAAATACAATTTGCCCATTCAAAAGAAAAGATGAATTAATTATATATAGCAGATCTCATAAGTCTTCAATATTTTCCTAGGAGTGCAGGTTTGGGTTTTTTTTAAACTAGAGATTAGTCTGATTGACCCTGCCTAGATAAGAATGAAGCTGGAAGAAGTGGTCTGTCATAATCCAAATGACGGCATTTGCAAATCCAGTAACACTGCTGTGGTAGTGGATGCTCCAGCTAAATTAAAGTGAAGCTCAGGCCTGTGGTGTCATCTGTGCATATATTTTACAAAGTTGATTTGCTTGCTGTTTTGCTGCTGATCCTAATCCTCTGATCAATCACACTGTATACATGTTAGCTTGTATTCAAACTGCTTTGGAGACAATCAGGCGCAAAATACAGCAAATTCCAGGGTCTGCTGTCACAGACAATGTGGAAGGCCAAGCCCACCTGCATCACTTGGCTTGACAACAAGGACTTCTTGTAGGACATAATAAACACAGATGCAGCCGTTCATTTCACATGAGCCAGAACCCTAGGATATTTTATATCACATTAAGAAATCTTAGGAAAGACATTCTGTAGGAGTCAAATAGATGCTATGGGACACTACGCACATCAGTGATTCTTTCACCCAGAAAAGTGAATTATACCTATTAAAAACAAAACAAAAAACACACAAAACCCCACCACCAACAGCAAAAAACCCCAGGCTTGGGGGATAGTTCTTCTTATCACAGGATCATATACAATTGTTTGGGTTGGAAGGGACCTTAAAGATCATTTAGTTCCAACCCAACCAGCCACGGGCAGGGCCACCTTCCACTAGCCCAGGTTGCTCAAAGCCCCGTCCAACCTGGCCTTGAACCCTTCCAGGCAGGAAGTATGGCCATACATAAAATATAAACTGTCATTGCAGTGGTTTGGAAAAGGATAATACGTTTTGGCTAAACCCCAAGAAATAAGAGTGAGTAAAATACGAGTTTTTCATTGTGAAACATCTCCAGTTTTGATACAGAGTGCAAAGCAGATAGTTTTGCCAAATACAAATGTTATCTCAGGCTTCCTCATCAAAATATAAACTATTGTGGAATAGCTAGAACTAAAAGAATGTAACTCATACAAATATGAAGAGACTGTGATTTTTAAATGGCATCTCTTCCCCAACAAAATTTTATCCAGAGAAATTAATACTTATTAGATTGTAGGGCTCGAAGTTCAGATGGTTGCATAGTGTTAAAATAATTTGGATGGGGTCAAAGATTCTCTATAAGGGAAAAGCTCAATGGGCTACTACAGAGATAATTCACACAGTTCATCTGAGACCTCTAAATAGCTCTGAAGCTCAGTAAAGCATATTATTTCTCCGAAAAGCTCAGTTTCCAAATAAAGGATATATTAATAAAACATACATCAGATTATATAAATATTTTAATAATGTTGGAGTATATTGGAAGCTGGAGCCAAATTCAATACCAAGTCCTTACTGTACATTGTCTGGTCATTCCCTGTTTGTTACAGAGATGGTGTCTAAACTGTCAGGACAGGAAGCATGTCTGTCTCCCCAGGGCTAGCTGGGCATGTCAGGCAGACTCCTTTTTCAGATAAAACCCCAAGTGTACCATTCCTCTGCCCTGTCAGCTGCCTAGGGGAAGGAAGCAATGCTATGTACCCTTCAGCTAGTAACCCAAAGTGAATAATCAGAAATACCTGGCTATCTCTCTGCTCAAAAGTTTAACTGTGGAACCAGCAGTGAAGGACAACTAATAAAATAATGTTCCCCTGTACTTAATAGGCTCTTTTGTTAGCACAGAATATTGACGAGCCAATTGCTAAATCTCAGTCCACCCACTCCGATGAAAAAGATGAACATAGCCAATATCCTGGATCTTGCCTGTAAGAACAAAGACTAAACTCTCTCAGTGGGCTGAAGGAGTTGACACACACACACCCCCCAATAAGAAATAGGTTTTTTTCATTAACAAATCTGAAAAATATATTCGTCAATCACTTCTGACATTATGCACTTAGAACGCATGAATAAGAAACATATTAACTATGCATGGATAGCTATAGTAGTGAACAGAATGGCTCACAAGATAAATATCAGATGAAAGTGACAGCTGTTATCATTAAATTCAATATTTATGTTTTTTTAGTTAAAATGACATTGTATTTACAAACAAAAGTAACTCACCAGCTGAGAAAAAAAACCAAACCAACTAACCAACTTTGGTTTTCTTTAGAGGAAACATTGTAGGAAAAGCTCCTTTCCTTTCAAGTTTACATTTTTCTTTTTTAATTGGTTCCAGATTCCTCTCTTTTGTTTTTATTTCCGCATGAGTTCTCTTCAGGCATGTGTGCTTGCCAGAATTTATGTGCCACTATATATAAAAAAGCTCAGAAAATACACTCTAATAGAGGAGACCTATGTTTTTCCTCTGGAAGATGATTCTATAAGTTACTGAAATCAGTCCAGGAAGGCACCCCACTTTGGGTTTTGTCTAAACATTTTTGTGGAGATACCTCCTAGTATGTGTTTCATCTATCAAAACTCTTACCAGTACTGAAAAGCCATTTTACACAAAGGAGAAAAAGACACAAACAATCATCTCTCTCATTATGGTTATCTCCCTTACATGCAGGTGAGCGAAACGTAGGCCATAATACAATTCTGCCATTGGCTTTGATTTCCCATGGTGTGCTTGCCCACTATTTATGCTGCTTGAGAAGCCAGTCTTGTTGATGCAATTAGAAGGATATGGCACATAACAGAGCCTGCCTGCATTACAAGGACATTTATACGACATAAATTTCTTGTGAGTGTGGTAGAGCTACCTCTGGGCAACTCTGCTGCATCCTTCAGGAGTGCTGGATTTTTAAAAAATGATTTTAATTTTTTTCTTTAATCTCAGGTTTTGGATTGGTTGGTTTGTTGTTTGGGTTGGGTTTTTTCCTCAGGCACTTGGCAGCACGTCAACTCCAGAGATCATACCATTTCCCTGACCTTTAGATTCTAAACTAAGTAAAGTCTGGATTTCCTGATTTCCTCATTTCTCCGTATTAGTTTCCTCCTTTCTTCTGATTGTATTACTGCTATTAGAGTTTTCCTTTCACACGATAACCCCAGGATTTATCAAATTAAATGCTGCTTGGAGGGTTTGGGATTTGAGTTCTGACTTTAGTTGTTGATGTCCTGGAAGTATTCCAGCTGAATGCCGAGTTATTAATCCGTAGCAATCATTTAAATCTCAACGATGTCAAGCAGTTAACGAACAAAAAGGTGCAACACAGAACTTGAATAGATGCACACAGTAACAGTAAGGTAAATGTGTTTTTCTCAAAGTAGAAAGACTTCATGGCTCAATTATATCCCCAAAGTGACTTTGAATACGCTTAAGTCTTTGTTTGCTTTGAGTTTGTTTTAGAATACGACTTCCGCTACACATTAAAAACACATAATTAGTGTGTTTATTTTCAACATGACCAACACCTGTAGAACATGGAATGACTGGCTGTGCAATTACGTCAATGCTGCGCATTGACCTTGAATTTTGAGAGGGCCAGCTGCCAGAGAAAGAAATCTTTAATTTCATTGACTCATTAAATTAAACTCATTTTTAACAAAAATGATCATGGGTGAATCACCATATGTTCTTGGATTTTAGGAGACTGAGGAGATTTTTAAATAATTAGAGTTCAGAGCTGTTCTTTTGAACTAGGATGTTTTCAACATTTCGATTTAAGCTGCATTTACAATCCAGTTGAACACAAAGTTTTGAAACAGCAGGCAAAACCAGGTAAAGATACGAATGGTGCTGGGAGTTGCAATACTGTCTGCCAACAGATATAAGTAGTAATCTTTAGTCAGTTAATTTTGATGTAGATGTCAGTAGATGAAAAAAAATATTAAAATGACTAATGTAAAACCATAAGAAAAATGAGATTGCAGAAATAGTTGTGATTTTTTTTTTACTTTTATACTGACCATGTTTCCACATTGTGTCCTGAATTAAATGTAAGTTTTAGAATTGTTGAATATAATTCAAGATGGAAAAGAGATGAGCAACAGAATCTGCTGCAAGAGATAAACAAAAATCTTGGTAGGAAGAAAATCCAGGCCAAGGGGCACCATCTGTTGTCTTACAGTTGTTCTTACGTTCATCACTAAAATTATGGATACTAAAGTACACATGCACCAATCACATCAGGAAGAACTTGGAAATGGGTAACCTCTGACCCAAACCAGAATGTTTCTCTGTGCCCAATCCCTCCTTTTGCTGCTCTACCCATCCTCCTATGAATCTTCTAGAAACATATAAAGAGAGGCATCATATTTAAGAACAGTCTAACATTATTCATGAATTTCTACCAAGCAAAAGTGAATTTAAGTAATGATGGTAAAATTCAGGCTCCAATTTAATGAAGTTATAAGCATTTTCTGAAACTTAGATAACAAGAAATTGAAAAGTTTCCTTCAAAAGTAGACTTTTGAGATAAAGAGCTATATAGCTAGACATTCAGAAAATTCAGGGTTTTCTTCAACCTTTACTGTCTACCTAAACTATTATTTCTTTTGCATTAATTCACATCATAAGCAACTATATTGTTACCAACTTGTAGGATCACATACATTATAAGGCATTCAATCCCTTTGGGAGTGTTAGAGGTTCCTAGTACAAGTTCTATCTTGGAATCTTCCTTTTTTCCCCATTCAAAGATGACTTAATTGGTTATCTACGATCAGCAAAGTTTCCTGAAAGCCAGCCACAGTGCTCTTTTAAAAGAATACCAAATAGGTAGCTTCTTAGATGTTAGAGTTTAGATTACTACTGATGACTTCAGGAAAACCTAAATCCAGATCCTACATGCACCCCTAATCAGAATGACTTCTGATCACAATCTGTCTCTGAACTTTATTTTCTGGGACCGTTTCTGCTCTTATTCTAAGGCATTTCATTGTATACCTCATGAGAAATAACAGCAAGATCTATATGTCATTTCCCAAAGAAAAACTCTTGAAAACCTTTTTGTAAGGCAGTGACTTACTAACAGAGACATCTGTGCTAATCAGTGCTGAACTTTAGAACAACTGATTTGTTTTGTTTAATACAAACCCCTGTGGTTTGGGAAGGCTCAGCTTTTACAGACTTAGTTTGCACACCCTTTGTTTCTTTGAAATAATCTGTAAGACTGCCCATTGATCTCTTGCTTTTTGTTATGATCACTAAAAGTTTTCCAGAGAAGAAACAAGTCACATTACTGACTGATTTCTGCATAAAACAAAACTGCAGTGAGCTTTACTGTGAAAAAGAGAATAGGTGATAAAGAGAATATTATGTTGCATTAGATGGTAAGAAGATATGTCAACTTCAAAGATTAAACAAAGATCATTATGTGAGCTTCTTTTGTTAAATAAATGATGTTTAGATGAACAGAAATGGGAAGCAGAACTTAAAAGTAGGTATTATAAAAATACAGTAAATTTTTACAAAAATATTAAATAAATCTGTATATTATTTATTAAAAACTCTAACTGGGTAAATATGATATTTTGGATAAAGAAATCACACATTCTAGATTGAAGTGCTATGTGCAGATTAGTGGTTTTAGCCAGTTTCTTTCATCTACCTTACCCTTGACCAGCAACATCTTTGCCTTTTTTTCTTTGGAAGCTATAAACTTCAGCTAAACTGACTGGCTATACTGCTGTATGGATTTTTAATTTTTTTTTTTTTTAAGAGGAAAAATTACTGTGCAGATGTTTGCAAAATAGCATACAATTTTAAGTTGTCTATTAAAGAATCATGTTAGATATACAGTTGGACAAGAAATCAAGGCAATCCAGTCTCTTTTCCAAACATATGTTCAAATGTATTTTTTCTTTCAGTCTGATCCAATTCTTCTCCAGTGGAAATGGCAACTGAGTCCTTACTACCTTTCAGTTTTCCCATGGGCCAAGCTTTCTCATTTTTTCTGGGTGAAGTATCCCAGATATCCACAGTATGTCAGAAAAAGGCATTTGGACAATGACTGCTGAAGACACGATTGTTGGGAAGCCTCTGAATATGATAATTATTTCACCATATGTTTTGATATATTTCTTCCATTTCTAATTAAACCAAAATATTGCTTGCAGTCAAGGAAGACTTACTAGGCAATAACTTTACACTTACAAAGTATGCTATTACCATTTATCTGATCTTCACACTAGCTAGAAAGACAGAACAAAAAAAATAAGCTGTCCACAAGGCCTATAGTACATGAAGTCACCAGTGTTCATTCTCAACACTGTTGTTTTTCCTGTTGATAAATTCTTAAACAAAATCAGGACAATCCAATGACAGCAGTGAGCTTGGAACTGATGTGGATGATAGATGAGGAGAAAGAAATGCAGAATCCCTTTCCTACCCATCAAGACAAGCTCTGAATGTGCCAATAGCACTTGTTGTCATGGCACAATGCTGCTTTACCCACATTCATTAACTTGGACACAGGCTGTCGAGGTTTTCCAGTCCTGGAGCTAACGCAGTCAGGGTTAGCTTTGGGATCCCTGTACTTCATACAGAAATAATAACCAACAGCTTTGACCTCTATAGAGACACTGAAATTTTTCTGAACTGGAACAAAGCAGCTGCCACGAAAACTGAAAGCAGTTCAAAATAGAAATAAGAAAAAAAATTCTGTGATTGTGGACAGAAAATCCTAAATGCTACTCAAAACATCAGAATGAGGGAAAAAATACCAGAATTATTCATTGTTGGCACAATTTAATTACAGATCCAAACTGATAGTGCTACCTGTGGGAATTATAATGATTCCTTAGAACTGGCAACATGAAGAGGCAAACAAAAGATATTGGGAATTTGTAAGAGTAGCTTGTTTTAAAGAAAATGTTCTTATTTTTCATATCTATTTGTGTTGCACCCAGTGAATTCAGTCACAAATATATTTCTAAACAGTACAAACATTCTGCTGAAGTCAAAGTTCAGGTCAACGACTGAACAGAAGGAAGGTCAGCATATCCACAGGGTTCTTTTAACAAAGCTTATTAGCTAATAGCAAACCTAACTAAAAAAGTATGTATATAGTACATACACATTGCTATACATACAAAAATACAGGTTAGAAAATAGAAATATTAAATAATAGATGATCACCTGGGCACTGAAATGTTTGATCTTCATTTAGGTTAAGAGAAAGCTTGTTGTATGCATTCATTTCTAAAAGAAAATATAAAATTGGTGTTTATAATTCCAACAGTAATCAGGACTCCAGGATATTAAAGACAGAGCTGTTCAAACTACAGTATGGGGAAAGGGAAGGTAGAAATACAATTCACTTAACCATACTGACAACAACAACAAAAAAATGTTTTTTTCTGCTGAGCCTTCTGTGAGCAAGAAGAATGACAGTATCCCCAATTAATTTTGTCCTTCTATTACATTTCTTTCCCCGACAGAAGGTCCTGAGCTATCATTCCAGCTGATCGACTGCTTGATGTTCTGCATCAGAACTTGTAGCAGCCATTAGCATTACGGAGGCCCTCAAATAACTTTGGTCGATCAGTGTAAAACATGACCAAATATTAATTACTGCATTTAGCCTGCCTAAAATGTACAAAGCTCTGAAAAAAAAAAAAAGATTGTATTTTACTAGTATTATTGGTGTGCTTTTTTAGAGTTCTCAAAGGCTAATGCAGTGATTTTAAAAAGAGATTGTATTCTTGTACACAATACCACATCATTTTAAATGCCCCAGCTTTATCTTTTTGGAAAATGGATTCCCCTAAAATATAGACCTAAAATGTGCCCTCAATCACTTCAAAATTATTTTTAAAAGCATCTTGAAAAGGAGGTTATAGCATACCGGATTTCATATTAGAACAAAACCAAACTAAACCCCAGAAGCACAACAAAAAGCAAAACAGGAATACACAAGCCTGTAGACAGATAAGGTTCAGTAGAGCAAAGCTTAATCTAAAGAAGTATGTTTACCCTGACAGTCTCCTTCTTCCCTTGTTATTTTTCCTTCTTTCTTCTATTTTTCTATTATTTTAGAAACTCTATCTTCCCCAGTCTTGTCAGAAAAATCAGTCAAATATCAAAGCTGCATTTCTACACCAGTATATTGTTGCCTAGTTATATTTGGTACCTATCCATATGAGAGCTTGCTTGTTTCTCATTATCAAAAACGTAATAAAACTTGTAAATAACTTTTTAATTAGGAGAATGGTTTGTTGCTAAAATTAGGTAAAACATTTAATTGCATTTGTTAGTCAAACATCTCAAACTTAGCACCATTGTGCACTGAGGTTGGCAACTGGAAGAAAAGGGATCACCTCTTCTCTCTTTGTACTAATTATCTTCTGTTTAATGACATCTAATTTCTGGGAGGATTTTTAATTGTTTCCTATTTTATACTACTAATTACCTATACCTGTCTCCAAATAATTTCAGCCTTATTTCTTCTCCATATTTGATAAGATTCCAGGGAAAACACATGCAAAAAAAAAAAGTGTTATTTAAAGACAGGAAATTTCTGTTAGGTAGTAATATCCTGAGTAACTGCCCCAGATTATTCAGAACTTGATATCTGCTGGACATGGCAGAATCTAAGTAAAGGTTAAGAGAACAGACTGAATGTAAATCACTGAAAATGCAACAGACTGTATGGCAGAAGGTTTGGTTTGTTGTGGTTTTTTTTTTTTTTTTCCTGTGGTACAAGAAATGTAAGGGCAAGTTGTGTGAATTTTTCTTGAATTGAGGGAAACAGTGGAAGGTGAAGCAGCTGGAACAATTCTGTATGCCGGCATACTCCTAAATACCACCTACTGCAGCAAGCCAAATTCACTCTGGCTTGCTACCCTTGAACGATACACATAACTAATACTGAAAAAGCCACAATATGTAACAAAGGCAACAGAGCTACATTTCAAACATTTATCTACATGTGCCAGGGATTTAACAAAGTTGAAACAGACTGATACTTTGGAAAGTGTATTTCTTTCTGTTTGTGAAATATATGCACAGAAATTGTGTCAATTTTAAAACAAGTCTTCCTTATACAAAATTACTCAACAAAAATACATTAGGCTTATTCTGTTTTGTGGGCTCGACCCAGTAGATAATGTAGGTTGTAAAAGAACCAAGTGGAATTCCTTGCTCCTCCCCAAAGTCCTCATATGGAAAAAAAAAAAAAGCCATAAAGGACTTGAAAGCATTTAAAGTGATTTAGTCTGCTTTTAGGTATTTTAATTGTAAACCTTAAAACCATGCTCAGCAGCACATCCGCTCTCCAGACATCTCAAGTTCAGAAGTCATTTTCCTAGGAAACAACAGTTCTGCTCCTGCAGATACCTAAAAATATCAGTCTAGTAAGCATTTAGCTTCTCAGCTTATGCCAAATCATTTCAGGATACAGTCAGCTTGGCATTGTTGACCCTAACCCAGTGAAGGCCCAAATGGCAGTGTGTGCACTACTGCTACATTTTTTGGGTCTGTTGCTGAAAAAAGTAACTGTCTTCCAGTGGTGTTGGAGTTTGAACTGAATCTCAATTCTCACCTCTGCCTGGGAGAATTTAAACTTGCATCTTTCCATAAAAAAATGACAGTGTGAAAGGTTTGCTCGTTATACCTGCTTTCACACACATGCTTTCCTCCTGGGTTGAAAAAATACTTTTGCATCCAAAGAAAAGCGAGCAAAATACTGTTGCCATAAATAACGTGTATAGCATTTGCAGAGATGATAAAGGTAACTGATGAGTGTTCTTATCTCAGACTGAAGAGGGAAGCAGAAAGGGAATGCGCTAAGAAAGGGAATGTGAAAGACTGCTAAGACATAGTCTAAGATGCTCTGTTCCACACGTAACTGAAAATATTGAAAAAACCCCGAAGCACAAATTTGTAATATCCTGCACACATTTCAAGAGAAGGATAAGGGGATAAACCTGGTGTGCAGGCAGAAATTAGAAACACACCCTTATGAGCATCCCATGAGACTACTGAAATGCAGAATTCCATTAACAGTGGTAGACTGTTAAGTCTTGCCTTTGAAAGTTCATAGCAAACTCGCATAAAGAGTCAGTTTATTGAAAATTAGTTCACAGTCTAATAGGTAAGAGAATCATCAGGTAAACTGAGTTTCCATGTTTTTCAAAAGCCAAAGAAAAGCACTTCTTAAACAATTTAGCAAGAACAGAATGCTTTCCTGTTGCCTCAAGTTACCAACCAACCAAAACCACACTGACTTTAACACATCTCTCAATTCTGGTGTTTGCCTTAAGAAAACAACAGATAAGATGCATGTATATTTTTCAGAAGCTGAATCCTGTTATCAGTTTTATAAAGTCACATACTGAACACAGGAAATTGAAAACCCTGTGGAGGAAAAGTACTGTTGCAAATGTGCTGATTCCTATGTAGGGTTTTTTTTTTTTAGCTTTTTCATTTCTGAATTGATTTGACTTTCTCCTAATACTTTATTCTTGAAAATATAACCTTTTCCTTTAGAGTTCTTACTGTTTGAATGACTTGATATCTTATAAGCCATAGATTTGTTTCATCTTATGTTCAAATAGAGAAAACATAAGGCTCTGAGCTATATAATGCCTCTGATACAAACTATGTTAATTTATAATATTAGATGAGATTTTAGATTATTTTTTCCAAAATTCACTGAAAGCCAAGGAATATTTTAGTCTTTGACTTATCCTTAATGTCTGACTGCATTTTTTCCTTCACGATTTCAAAAATGACTCTGCTGTGATAGAATTTCAGTTTTCTGCAAAATGGGCTTGCTAGATCTATTCTGCAAAACTATTTACATTTCTCAAATCTACTCACCGATTATAAATTCCTTGCACTTAAAAATCAAGGAAAACCCATGGATTTTCCCAAAATAGTAATGGCTGTTTGGATATATTTGTCAGTCATATTTCGGTTGTATTTTTTTAACTAACAAAGATAAACTCATGACTCTAGTGTATTTGAACATACATTGGTTACCAAAGACATAAGAACACATGGTTAGTAAAGCAAAACAAATTAACATCAATAATTTAACACCTTTAACTTTCAATGGAGCGCTTGCTTTTACTTTTACTTCTATAAATGTAAAATAACATCTTTATAGAATGGGATATAATATTTTCATCTTGGAACAGGCCTGGAGAGTGATGATCCAACATCTGAAAGATGATAGACAACCAAGCACATCCTATATCCCTTTCAAACAATAATGAAAAAATACTAAACCAAATTAAATATCCATTCCTTGCCCCACTCCACAGTTCTTTACGAGGAGTCTGAACAGAGAAAAAGGGTCTTTATAATGGATGATATCAAGTTATGATCAATACTCATGGAAAATTTAGCATCTGATTTAAAACAGTTGATACAATTCAAAACACATGAATAATACATGAAATTCTTCCTCCATGAGTGCTGCTTCACACCATTTAAGATGTTTTAAATGAACACCCTTCACATAACCCACAACTATTGCAAAATATTTTAGCCTTAAGGAGTTCACATAAAGTTAGAAACCAGCTACCCCAGAAGCACGGATAAAAGGAGTAATTAGAATCTCACACCATACCGCCTTCCGGAAGGAAAACTGTTTATGTTCTTCAGTGATAAATCTTTGACAGGAGTGGTTTTAAATATATAGCATGGGGACAGGCAGTACTGAGCACAGTAAGCATGTTATCCTACAGGTTCTGAAATTATTAATGAGCTGCAGGACTCAGTCTTTTATTGAATTAATTACAAATAATCAAATTTGCCTGACTCAAGTGAAAGGCAACAAATAGATGGACGGGCACTGTTGTTTATCACTTTGAGGTGCTGATTATTGGATTTGGCAGTCCTTTAGGACATTCATCTTGCCTAAGCCTAGTCAACTAACCATTAGATGTTTATTTTTAGGTATTTGTCGGTCTTTTCTGTAGTTATGAGACACAAACAGCCCTAGAAGTTACTTTTTCTCTCTGCATTAGATTTTTAATTTTGGATCCTTTGGGATGACTTAATTTCTGTGTGTTCTTCATATGTCTGCATTAGATATTGAGAGGGTGCTTTGACAACCATCTCAAACTACAGTTCAGATGGTTTGTATTAGGTGAGAGAATATAACTCCTGGAGAGTGTTGGAGATTTGCTGTGGAACGAACTGGATTTGTGGAGTTATTTTAAACACATCTTTTGTAACACTATAATTTTAAAAAGAAACTACATTCTGTATAAACCCCACCATATTCATGCAATATTAACCATATAATTCCAGTCTTTTTTTTTTCCACTTTTCACAGTCCTTTGTAAATATCATTTGAAACATGTAGGAAGTAAAAATAAAATAAGACTACCTCCCTTATTAATTGCCTCAAGTTAGACACTCTGAGATAGCTACTCAAGCAGTCACAGAGACTGCATGTCAGAAAATATAACCTGCAAGTGGTTTTCACATTAGAGAGAATAAGTCCATTTTATCCTTTCAGAATAATTCTATTTCTTCCAATAACAATAGCTCTGGCAACTTTTATCTTCCATTCTGTTATGGAAGGAGGATTAAGATGTTTCTAATGTCATAAAAGTACTCTTTGGGAAAGAGTGATGATTATTAAAAAAGTGCTCTAAAATTAGATGATTCAAAGGTGTCAGGATTCATGCCTAACAGACAAGCTTAGCAGGTGATGATTGGGGGACACATAGCTACTACTGGTCTAGACAACTCTTCAAATAGAAGCAGTTTTCTTTAAGGAGAGGGGAAAAAAAAAAAGGAACAAAAATACCAAAGAATATTGACCTTCAGCAGTCTGTCAGGTTTGGTTGATTGGATGAATATAGTCTATATGAATATAGTGCAAAGTGTTACCAAGTTTTGCAGTGGTAATCAAAGACAGTTGTTAACTTTTTGTATGGAAATAGAGTGGGTTGTGTTTGAAGGCTATTTCTCTAGCACTTGCAACACTGCTGTATAAAAAGATGACTACCTTATTTCATACAATGTCATATAGGAACAAAGTACTGCAGGGCTTTCCTCCACAGATACTTTTAGTGTCTTTGGCCCAGAGTAACTTAGAGGCATGGTAATTCCATGTCTTTCCAGAAAGCTATTTCTATTCTAGAGCTTTGAAACACCATATAGGAAGTCCTATTCTTTTCTACATAGAAAAATAAAGATATATACTACCTCAACGAGACAGAAAATGAGGGGTAGACAAAAGCTAATTTTGCAAACTGAGAAGCTGTTTGTTGAACAAGTGTGAACATACATTATTATTTCTCCTAGAATAAAAGTCATGCAAGGAGGGGAAAAAAAAATTAGAAAGCGTAACCAGTTTGTGATATATAAGGACAACTTTCCATGAATTCTTAGCTAGTCTTCACTTTCAGAAAACTACCTTATGTCATGAACCCATGTTTCTACCTGTGCTTTATTCTTGCATTTTGTCCTGAGTGAGTGCCAGTTAACACCAGGGATCAGACAATTGCTCCCTCTCCCACTCACCCCTTCTTTCCAGTTCACATTTCCACAGACCTGTTCTGTATTGTTTTTAGCATTGCTCTGCACATTCAGGAGAGCTGCCATTAAACCTCTAAAGCTGAAGTACACCGTCAGGGCAAGAGTGACAGATCAGCAGTCTTTCTGTTCTCCAAGATATTTCATGTCCTTTCCTTGAGAGCATTTTGAGGTGATCTGAATCTCTGCCCCTTTGAAAAAGACAACCCAGTCTTTGAGTAGCACTTTTCCTTAGACAATTGTTAGAACTGCTCCTATTAAAAAGTTTTTAAATATCAGATTTTATTTGAAGATTAGTATAACAACACTGGAATGTGTGGCTCTATATCACTACCCTTCTGTTACCACCCACAAACAAGACTAGTCTATGAGGTATTTATTGTACTGGCACTTCTCATGTGTGAACTGGGAAGATGATGTTTTTCAGCGTGAAGCTAACACCATATTTATTTTTTATTTTGGGGGTGGGGTGTAGAGGGAAAGGGAAGGGGAAGTTAAATATCTACTTCTAGTTCCAGGAAGCTGAAATCCTTTAAATGCTTTCTTTCAGTCATTTTCCTCATTACAACGGGTTCTAGTTCTAGAAGTTTGATTTTTTTCATTGTTTGTTGGTTTGTTTTTATTGTGGGGTTTTTTTTTCCACCCAAGTCTTTTAATTCTTATCTACACTTCTAGAATATAGGGTGTGGGACATTTACATTTACAATTCTGTTTCACTCTACATGAAAGAGTGTGTGTGTAGTGCTCCCTATTTCTCATGTTTGCGTTTTGTTCCTTACAAATTTAATGTGTTAAAATGAAAGCTGTTCAGTCTTTCTGAAATTGAGTATCATTACTATGACCTAAAAACTAAGTTGCTTGGTTACTTCAAACATTAAATAAGTGACATCTGTATGGCTGCAGTGAATATTGAGGTAGGTCTGACGGGGCCACAATTCAGTTTTCATTAATGTAAGTCATTGCTTGAAAAACTGCTGAGAAATTTAATTGTCATCTGGAACCTGGGAGGTGCATCTTGTAAAGGTGAGAATGACAAGGTTGTTATCAGCATACTTCCAAAAGTATTTTCAATGTAAGTACTTCAGCTAAGTGCAAAATGTAAAGCTATTGCCTTTTCCAAGGTTCAAAAGCTAAGAAAGAAAGACAAAAGCATTCTTGTCAGGTCTCCTTCCTAAGCTGAAAGTCAATAGTAGACAGACAGATGTGTGTGAACACCTTACTTTGGTGTGCTAAATAAAGAATCCTATGGCCATTATCAGATGCTATTTGCTTTTCATAAACTCAATTTGATTGTATGAGCAGATGAAGGGAGATTTTCATTGTGTCTCAAGGACATTGCCTATGATACATCTTTAACTACTTTTTGGTTGAGCCTTGAAATTTCTAATGAAGTATGATTCTCTTTGATCTGTGTCTTGAACAAGGACTCAGGACTGGACGCGTCAGTAATATTGGTATTAAGCTACTACATCTGGAGCTTCTCTCGATCCTGCCTCAAAACAGCATCATTGCGACTAATACATTACCCCATAACCTAGTTTACATTTATAATAACAAGTTATAAAAGGACAGCTAGTCATACAAGTTCTTAACCACAGAACACCCAAAATTCATAGAAACTTCTGTTTCATGAATACAGTATAACAGAATATCAACAGTGCCAGTATAAATGTGTATAAAGATGTTTCATCTTTTGTATACAGCAAGGCTTCATTCATTATCTCTTCAAAAACTTTTTTGATGATACAGTCTCTGACTAATGCATTTTTCTAGCAATACTGCAACATATTTGTAGGCAGTAGTGTGTGTGTATGTTCCAGAAGGAAAATCTCAGCCTTTTTCAAATGCAGCTTTCTAATAAGATGTCTAACAGCAGAGGGGCTATAGGATTCTGGTGCTATAAACAAATGGGAGTTTTTGCTCAAGGCTTCTGGGTATGCACAGATCACACAGAGTTTCAGCTCTGCTTCAGCTGTTTTTTGGGTTTTGCTAATTATCGGCTGCAGGATCTGATTAATCTATAGTCCAGTCCAATCTATAGTTCAGCAAACCTGAAATCATCTGACCTCCACTGAATCGACTGTCAGTATAAACTAACGCAGAGCTTACCAAAGTGTTAAACAGACAGCTGCACCTACACATTTGAAGACACAAGCAATGCAAATATATTGATAAACTGCAGAATGCTGGACATGTGCTTCACTTCCTGTCTAGGTTCATAGACCAAAATACTAACCTCACTCCCCAAAAGAATAATGCACTCTTCAGTACAGTGCAGATTCACTTAAATTCACTAGGAGATAACTCACGTTTAGTAAACACTTAGATACCACAGCACTAAGTTCAGTGTAAGTTCTATGCAGCTGCAGTCTGAAATATTTATACCTTATATTCAAAATTTTCTCAACATTTATATATCTGCTATTTGAGATGTTTGTATTTACAAAGAAAACAGTACTACCTGTGTTGAAGATATATTCAACACATCAAGCAATAAATTTCCCAAGCTGCTCCTAGAAATATGACTGACAGAAGAATAAGCACATTCTGGAAATCTAAAGAGGCAAATTTTAATAGAAATATTCAAGAAGCAAAATCAGTGACTAGAACTATACTTTTAGAGATAATCTTTATAAACTTTCTTATATCCAAATAAAATAGTGCAACACCAAAACAAGTAGTGGTATGTAGGGTTTGATTATATATAAATTTATTTCTTTAAAGACATAGACATGTTTTTAAATACTAGACGTGGCACAGATAGATCAAAAACTATGAATTCATGCTAACACTTTCTCACTTGTAAAATTTTAAAAATTATACGCTGAAATTTGCAATGCTAATTTGGACTTTCAAAACAGCAGAGATACGATTCAGTAGGAATTTTTGATCAGAAAAACAAACGACCAAGACTTACCCTCTCCCATTTCTTTGCCAAAATTTTGCTCTGTAAACATTTTCTGGTAGCGATGGCATCAACACAAAATTGGAACTATAACCAAAACACAATTACATAAACATACCTCAAGAAAAAAAAAAAACAGAAAAGAAATATTTAAGATCCATTAGCAGTAGCCCATTGGTAACTTTTGTTTTACCCAGTGAACTGATCCAAACCAGCTAAACAGATGGATGGGAGAGCCTGAGGGCAATTAAACACAGAATAATTTTGATGCTTTCACAATTTCAGAAACACCTGTGCTGATTATTGCAACACATTGTGAATATTCACTGTGTACCAAAGACTGCTCCACAGTCCTCAGGGGCTCTCATTTACACTTGTGCTGTGGTGTCCTCATGGCTCTTTTGTACAGTAGTGTGTTAATTATGGAAGAAAATATAAGCGATGGTGATGTGGAGGCAAACAAGGAGGAAAGGAGGACTTTCTGTTTTCATTTAGAAAATAGCTTTTGAGAAGAAGGGATTTAGCCTCTGTTTTTCCTTAGACTAAGCTCCTATGAAAGGTACTTGGGGAGGAAGACCTCACTGGGGAAGGTGAACCCAAAGAAACCCCAAAACCAATCAACCAACCAACAAACCCCACCCCCCAAACAGTGGTGTCGAGCCTTGTTTGAAAAGGAAGATTGTGGTTAGAACAAGCTACTGGCTTTGAGGCCAACTTTCCCTTTCTCCCCGCAAACAGAAAATAACAAACCTATTGCAAACTTACACACAGTTAGATCAGACATTCAATTCTAGAGACTAATTGTGATGGGGCAAAATATAGAGATAAAATTAAATTTGCAGAAGCATCTAAGTTCTTCTCTGTTTTACCAAACTCAAAAGTTCTCCCATTTCTGACCAAAGTTCCTCCCCATGCAAAAAAATACAGGCAGTGTTGACAAGGGCTCTGTATTTTGACAGAAATAGATTTTGACAGATATAAAGCCCTGCCTTGGCTTTCTCATTCTCTTTCTCCACACTAGCTTCTCTCCTCCTTAGTATTCATTTAACTTCCTCATTTGTTAATCATAGCTCTCAATTATACATCCCTTCTTTTTACCCTTCCAGCCAGACTTTCTGAAGTCACCAGATGTCCTAAACATTTCTTCCTACCCAAATGTCCCTGCAATTTGATCATATGCAGACTCACAAGGCATTGATCCTACATGTTTAATGCTAGCCAATAAATTCAGTCTGATCATTCTCTTTTACTCCTCCTCCGCTCAAATCAATCTACATCACTCCAGAGCTCCTCTGTTTCTCTCACAAATAGAATTTTGCCCATTTCTTTTTTCCAGCTAAATTAGCATTTCCTACTTGTTTCCAGTTTTTCAACTAACCACATGAAATGTGAAACCGGTTAATAAATGGTATTTGAACATACACTAAATAGGGGGGGAAGTACCTTGTATAAACAATTGTTTACTGCAGTTATGTGATGAGCTTTATTTGAAATATTTTGTCACACTGCAGCAATAAGAATTCCTGAAAAAGCAAACATTTTGCTTTATAAGACAGCTGTAAAAGTGGGCTTGATGATTTTGTCACATCTCCATGTATAATGTATGATGAACCGTACTCTTTACATTTAACATAGATTACATTTCCAGAGTGTTTACTGAATTGCAACTTTTTATTCATCACAGTAAATTCATTTGTAAATCCCCTTTCACTAAGCAGTATTTGTTAATGAGTACAAATGAACATGGCAGCATCATATGTTAAATCTTCTTTTTTTTAAAAAAAGAGTGTTTTCAAAACAATATTTGATTTAATAAGAGGGAGGGGCCTAGTGAATCAGTCAGGACATCTACTGTGTGATCAGAATTCCAAGCCGAAGGAAGTAGGAACTAAAATTTACAAGAAATGGTGAAAAAAACCCTTTTGTAGAATAATGTTTTGTAAGATGTGAACATCAACTACTTTAGCCTGACAGGTTAGTTTTGTATAGCCATTTACTTGGGGTTAGGGCTATGCCCCACAAATTCCCCCAAAAGTGCTTCCACAACTATTGTTCTTGAGAATTCAATTTTTTAGTATACCATTACTGATGTAAGGGCCTGCTAAGCAATGAAGCTTTTATACAATGTAAGAAATCTGAAGGATGATAATATAGATCCAGGCAATGTATACTCTGAGTGTTACCAGTACCTAGTCAACAAAACAGACCCTGCACTGAGGTCAAGTTACTTGCTTGTATAGAATAGTCTGCTACTATCAATACCTTATGTCCACTCAGGTGGAGCCAGCCACAGATAGCAGGCGCAGATCACGCAGTACTCACAGAAGCAGCTATTATTGTATGAGAAAATCCCGATTTGGATGTCTCAGAAACAGTAGCAAATGAAGAATAAGAAAGTGCCTGTCAACCCAGCAGGAAGCTCAGTGCAACTCTCTGTAGAGGGTAAAATAGCACTCAGTGCCTGAGCAATGAAGTCTCCTTCGCAGCAGGCCAGAGCAAACTTCCATGGACAAATCAGCACGTCAGCAAAAGGCCTTTCAAGGACTGCTTGTGCTGTGGGATCATTTATAATCTTTTCTTTCTCTGCTCTCCTCTCACAGGGAAGAGTTCTGGCTGGAGGACAAGTTGAATGAAAGCAAGAGGCTTCAGAGAGCTCTCTGTTCCCTCCAAAATCTGTTCTGCTATGCATTTTCTTTATTCTTTCATTCATCCTGCTCCCTTTCTCCCCTCAAGGGAGGAGCAACAAGCTGCAAGAACAGATGTTTCTAATTTCATTAGACACTTCATACTGATACACAGAGCTTGACTTCCTAGTTAAGCAATGACAAGACTCACTGTATCTCCTAGGAGTAGCACGATTCTCAGGAGGGACCGACATATATATATTTAACAGTCCAAAACTGAATCTCCTATGTCTAGAGTAAAACATAAATAACATTTTTATGCACTTAGCAAAATCAGTGCCAAAGATTACTCAGTAAGAATATGTAGTTAAAAAAAAGTAAAAGCTAAACTTACTGTATGAAATATATATGGAAAATCCTCTTATGGTTTCAAACTATCTTTCTCCAATCAAAAAAATTACAATTGGTTTTTTTAAAAAACTACATTTTCCAAAGTGTTAAGTATAAACCAAGTTCAAGCTATAGATCCCATTTTTTCCCATTATTTGTCTTTCTTCACCTGCTTCTTTATCCCTCTTGATCCCAATTAGTGAAACTTTCTAAAAAATGTTAATCCAGAAAAAGGCACAAAACAAAACATACATCCTACTTTACTAAGGACACCCAGCTGGAAACTTTCTGGTTTAAAAGACAAAAACAAATTAAAAAGTTAATTTTATATTGTCCTCTAGTATTTAGCCTGCTCTGCACTGACAGAATCGCATAAACACAGAAGGATTCCAATCCTGGTTATACAGCCCTGGCAGAGAACAGCCACCCAAATTTCAAAAGTCCTCTTAAACAAGTATGGCTTGATGAAATCACAGTCTTAAAAGCTGGAGAAATTTTTCTTTTCTTATAAACTAGACTTTCTGCAGCAGGATAGACTTTTGTTAATAGGAAAGAGAGCTTATTGTCCAGAAAAAAAGAGCAGGGAAGATTTCCTTACCTGTATTGTAGCTGCAGGATGTGTTTCCCCTGCAGTCTCCCTCCATAAGGTTTATATGGGTTTGAGCAGGTGTTTGCGGTTGGGTTGACGACACTCAGCTGAAATTAATATTGTGGTGTAGCAAAACCGGTGTATTGCAATTACTGTGAGATTGTATGAGTCTGGAGTTGCCAGAAATTTCAGTCTAATAATTTTTGTGATAAACATAATAATTTCAAATTAAGAAGCATAAGAGTAATAGTACACTGGCATAGGGGTGAGTTGGCAAAACTAAAAAAAAAAAAAAGCTGCATTGAGCAACTTTGAACATAGTCTTTTTTCCACAAAGATCATTAGTATCTCCTCAATGTGACAGAGGAATGTCTGAAAGCCTAGCAGTAGGTTTAAGATGTACATATACAGAGTAAAATGTGATGTATACAAACTGTAAGGAGTCCTTTAGGAATGACTCCAGAGATCATTTTAGCTATAAGGAACAGGATCATTAAAAAACCCAGAACATAAATGTATAATTTGAAAATGCTGGATGCATATGATAGGAGACACGCTTTCCATTTCTGCAAAGAATAATAGAATCACCAAAGATAGGAACAAAACTTGGTGAGATAGAATAACCAAGCCGCCTTCAATAATAAAACAGATTTCTTAAAAAGCTTTGCTAGGCCATATAGCCTCCTTAGCTAACTTAATTGCTGTAACAGCTATGGAGAAAAGTTATTAGAAGACTAATTTAAAGTTTTGTTGTAATCTCTTGCTTTTTTTTTTTTTTTAATCTAAATTTGTCTAGCTCTAAGAATGCAGATGGTAATTTTTTTTTTAAGTTCTTTGACAATATATCCAAATGAAACAGATGAACACCCTAAAAATAAAAAATTAAAAAAAAAAAAAAAAGCCTTGCCAACAATCTATGAATTGCTATAAGTAGGTATCTGAGAAGCTGCACTGAGCAGATACCTACTCTAAACTGAAAGATTTAGTTTTAAGGTTGGCATTGTCAAACATCAGATCGCAGGGTAAAATCTCTTATGAGAGAAATGATCTGGATCCCTTCTGATAAGGAACAAACAGCATAGAGACAGAACATGGTATCAACTGCCCCAAAGGGGTGACAATCTTATTTAGTGTACATTTCTTTATTTAATTGAATTCCATCAAAAATTGCAGTTTTCGAATCATTCATCTGAGCAGACAAGTTAACAAAAAGCACTATAATGAAAAAGAATATAATAAAGCCTTTCTAAAAAAAAAACCAGAAAACCACCATCGTTTTACCTTGTATTTACTACTTTTTGTATGTCAGAGCAAAGCAATGGAGTGTGTTCCATGGAAAAAACAACAGTGTGAATAAAACATCTTGAATATGAGAAAAGGCCATTCAGCCTAAAGAGGATTGGCCTTCATAATACATGTTCCCCTAGGATGGTATCTAATTGCTTCCTGAATGACTGCAACGTTTGTTCCAACATCTCTACCCACTATTCCATTCAAACTATGCATTATAGTCAGAGCGAAAGAGGCATGCTTTATCTGGTCTGAAATGTTCTTTTTTTTAACTGCAATTTATACCCTCATCCCTATTTTTTGTCGTGATTACAACGGTAAAGGGTGTTGGTTTTACACACTACCCAGGATTTAATAAACTTCAGTTGGTTTTTTTAGCATCTTTTTATTTTCTATCCAGCTCTATCCAAAGTTCACATTCATCATTATTTTTCCCTCTAAGTTTTACCTATCTACTTGAATGATTAACCATATTGCTGTATTCCTCAGTCATACTGTGCATTGACTCACCTTCAGCTCTCCATAGGTGCTACTGGAACAATAAAGCAGAATAATCTTTTTGTCTGAGATCATAATAAGCAATTAAGGATTACTCTTGACTGAATGCTTCTTGGATCATAACGCTGAAATGCAGTTAAATCACAAGTTTTTAGCAGATATTTTACTACAAAAAAAAAAAAAGGTACATTTTCCCATCTTTGTGGTATAGATTATTTTCTTCTGTACGAGCACACACTTGTTCAGCTTTTAACTTATTTCATAATAACTAATTTGTAAAGCTAAGTCTAAAATAGTCATAACATTACACATACGCATAAGGGAGATACACAAAATTACTTTCCCCTATCTGCTTCAGTTGGGAATTTCATGCCAATCTATTGCTAGCCAATATCCTTCCACAGATTGCATTTGTAGTAAAGTGGACCTTATATTTCCACAGCTGCGATAAATTGGTTTTGTCTAAACCATTTTCTGTATCTTCAGACTCCCTAAACATCCCAAACAACCACATCCATGGTTTTCCCTTTTTTTTTTTTTAAAAAAAGAAAAAAGATCTGAGACATTTTGAACTAAAAAAAAAGTACTGAATTTTAATCTAAACAGGTGTTTTTTGAATTATAAAACTGTGAAAGAAAATTTAGCAATGTAATTAAAACCAAATTATCCAATTTCATGCCTATTAATACTATGAAGTTGAATTGTTTCTTAATCTACTTTGAAGGGTTGTTTTGATATTCAAATTACCACTACAGAAAAAATGTGGGTGTTTAGTAAGATATCAAGTGGACTTCTGCTGAGCTACCAGAATTCACAGTCTAGTTACTGTGAATGCAGAGCCTTACAATACGCAGCATTTTGTAAAGAGCTTAGATTTCTGAAAATATTTCTCAGCTGATGATATTTTTTAGGAAAATAATAAACAAATGTTTAGAACATATATATAGAAAGAATTTTTAAAACTATAGCACCGTGATTAAAGGCAAGCTGTATATAATTGTTTGACAATGGAAAATTTCATACTATCTGTATAGCTTTTGGAAGGCAGACACATTTCTAATAAAAATACTCACTGAAATAACCTATAAATAGCAGTGAGTAAATAATCAGACTGCTGGAGTCCTGAATGCAAGTTTGGTCACATTTTAAAATGTAAATTTTAGTTTAAAAAAATGGCTTGAAAGAGAAATAACTAGATAAAATTTGCTACTAGTGCTCTAGTGAAGGTCAAAAAGATTACTTTATGACCTTTGGCCATAATATATGAAACTGTCTAATATTAAATATAATGTGATCACACACTCCACCTGTGCACTCACAAACATCCAAGGTACAAAAGAATGGTCTGAAGTAAACAGGAACTCTGCTTGCTCCCTTTAAAACTCAGTTATCCTTTAAATAATTGTTAAATTATTAAGATGGTCACTTCCAAACACCTTCAAAACTCCGTATGATAAACAAGTTGCTTTATACTTACGATGCAGAATGCTGATACTGATTTGGTGATAGCTTTGCATAAGTGTCTCAATATAAGAACACAGTTTCTCCATGCAGGAAATTCTAGATGTGTAACAAAACCCTGCAATATCAATTTTAATTGTTAAAAGCTGATTTTTAAAATTTTTTAATTTTTTTTTTTTTTTTAAAGGGGAACCCATTTTGCAGTGGTAAAATGGTCAGCTGCAAATGAAGATGCTGCATGAGTACAATCCATCATCGTGGTATATGAAACATTGCATGTAAGCAAGGTTAACTTCTGAGTTACTTTAACAAGATTTGCAGCTTGAGATAAGTGCAATATCCCTTACCTGAAGGTGATATCTAATACTTTTATTAAAGAATATAGTCAACTCAGCAGATCCTAAAAGGTAAGTCAAAATCTACATTCTCAACTGGGGTATGTATTAGGAAAGCAAACATCTTTGCCTGAATAATTTGACTCTGTGTTCTTCATTTTTCAAGTCCAGAAGGTTATTCAAATTCTATTTATCCTCAGAATCACCATCTAGATAAGTAAAATATAAATGTTTAATTTCTTATGTTGTCACTTCATAATTGTACTAAAGTTGTTAGTACAGGTGAACCACAATTTTGGAGCAAATAGGCAGGTGGGAAAAGTAAAGATTTATTGCTCTCTAACCAAAGTTAGTGTTACAGGGTTAAAAAGAGGATAATGAAGCATGAAGAGCGCCACACAGTGAGAAAAAACAGTTGCATAGTAAGTTTACAAAATACTCTGAAAGTGTTACTGCCGCTTCTTTTCGTATTTCATTCCTAAATTTATATGTTGTTCATTCATACTTAACCTGGAATAATCCTATGCAATTCACTATGGATCCACTTCTGCCATTCATACTCACACAAAGTGCACCTTTTGACCACCATGAGATGTGTGACTGAGTGTGGAAGGCAGACTCATAATGTCAAGCCATACCTTTGTTCTTTCCCAGCTCTGCGAACAGCATCTACAGCAACAATTTTATGTATAGAGGGAAATCAGAGCACATGATCCTGATGCTGCTTCTTACAACAGTTTTTCTGATGTGCAAATTCTGAGGACAGCCTACTTACTTCTGATTTATAACTCTATATGAAGTTGCTTCCGATTTACACCTATATTGAAGTTAATCATAATGCGTATTCTTAGAAACTACTTTGCTTGATAACCAGAAAAAAATCCATCCTGATAACAGCCACTCAGTAGCACAAATGGTGGGTGCCACAGAAGAAAACCATCATGGATAGGAAATTAAATAACGGGAGTGACAGAGGAATGTACCACTGTTGTCAGGGTAGACTTAATATCTCCATAACTGTTACTCCATTCCGCTGGCAAAGTAAGCCACCATCATTTATAGAATTTATAGCATTTGGACTATTGAAATCCTCCTATGAGTTACAGAGACAGCCTAGCACCATCATAAAACTCGATTAAAGTTTATCTCTGTATTATCATTCTGATTTTTGACTACAACAAGGAGGATAAAATACGGTCTCTATGATTCTAAGATGCTTAGTAGGTTCTGGAAATCACCCAGGTGCAGTTGAATTAAATGGGAGCTACGCACTTGCACACATTTCCACAGAGGCACTTAGGAACTTCTATAAAATATGTTTTGAATGGAAACAAGATGCCCAAATGCCTCGTATAGCTCAGTTGTAGACATTATTCATATTTTAGGCTCCCAACTGCATCAAAACAATCTGTCAAAATTTACTGGTTCATGAACAATATTCACACCTTGGATGACGTGTATTATTTCAGATTTCATGTCTCTGTAAAGTGTATTGAGAGGGGGAGGACCTTCATGTAACCTTGACTAAATACAGTGTTTGTACATCATATGCAAATGGCAACCAGAGAAGAGAGGGTGAAGGCTATTGAATGCTGAATCCTTCCAGTGAATCATCGTGACAGAAGCACCTCTCCTGATTCATTCTGAGAGCAGTGTGCAGCATTCTCCACATTTCATCTTCCTTACCTGTATGGGAAGGTTTAATGGTTTTACATGACCTATGTTTCAACAGAAAAGAAGCTTCTGAGAAATAAACAAGTGAAGATCTACAGCATATTGTCTTGTACAAGATAAATTTCATTGAGCTTAGCAGAATTACAGCACCGCAGAGACCAAGGGAATATATTCAAATGTACTGCAGGTTATGTTATAAAAGCTGGATTTAAAATTCTTCCGTGATGAAACTGTTCCTACTTAGTGAATAGCAGCTGCTCTAAATTAATCTGTATTGATTAAATTTCCTCTTGCTTCACAAAAAGTAGCTTTTAATTTAGAACATCACTACAACATCTCAATTGAAACAATTGCAAGATGAAAGCAACCACATGATGTCAGCAAATATTATCACCTCCCTAAATCACACTGAAATTAGTCTTCCAGAAACCAAAAGGTTATCTCTCCATCACTTCCTCTGGTGGCTCTTGATATTCTCTGATCTATGTTTCCAAAGCAAAGTCTATTTTCAGTTTTGTCATCCTAGCGATACACAGCCCACCTAGTCCACTTTTTACCTTTTCCATTTTCAACACCCTGTTCTTCTTCAGTTTGCCTTTTTAAGGTTCAAAAGAACTCACAAGATGAGTTGTGCCCATCATAAATAATGAAAAGAATTATTCAGGATACAATCATAAAGCACACTGCAGGTAAATGATGGATGTTTCTGCACACCCTCTGAGCTGGGAATAGTTCTAATATGCTACAGAGCTTGAATTTGAGTTAATACAGCCAGACACTCAGCATGCAGGGACTGTTTGCATCTCCAGTCTAAACTGTTGGATAAAACAGTTAGTAAAATGATCCTAAGAGTAGACATATTTTATTTTTAGAAGATGTTTTTGTGACAGTTTGAACACAAAGAAAAAGTGCATCAGAAGCAGAAATTAGTTGGGCTGAACAATAACGGAAAGCTAACAGAGTTGCTTATATATTTAAATATAGCTTATACTTTTGATGGCTTTAAAATAATATTTTGGCCTTATTGTACCTATCCTCTTTAAATAGGACTGCTCACCTGAGTAAAACAAAGAGGATTTGGTTACTTGTTTCTTAAGCCCGCCGTACGGTTTTGCAGCAAGATGAGTCTCCACTGTACAAAGCTCAGATATTTTAATGAAGAACTGCATTATCCTGGTTTTATAGTCACATTCATATGCTTTTGTTTACACATAATATAGCACTTTGAAATTAAGAATGTTGATTATTCCTTTTTTGCATTCTGATGCTCCTAATGTTTTATTTGCAGCATGTTGGGTGAGTTGATGCATACATGCTAAGTGTGCTTTCTATCTTATATAAAATGAAATAAATAAACAATTAGAATTGCAGAATTCTCTTTTTACTGCTTTGTGCTTTTATTTGTTGGTATTTTGTTGTGTATAATTCTGTATATCTGACACCAAACTGTACTTGATGGCTCTTTGAAGCTTTAATTGTCAGCTTTTTTCCCTCCAGTTTTTCTATACTTTCTCAGAGTTAATTTTCCTAAAACAATAACTCCCACTTGCTGAATTTAATATTGTTTTCTAGAAACATAAAATCATGTCCCAGTTACCCTTTTTCAACAATATACAGTGTTATTTTCCTATCATCTGCAATAAAACAGTGAGAGATAACACATAAATAACCGTATTAACACTAAACATGTTCATTAAGTGCCTCATTTTGAAAATGTGTTACAGCTGGCCACTTATACTTGGCTTGAAATCAAATAATACAGGACAAGCAAAAAACAAATAGCTGACTCTGATATGATACTCAGATAAATAATTCCAGGCTAATCTATGGTCTACTGACATGAATGAGAGGAGTAAGACAATGTCCTCGCTCGCTCACTGAACTCAACCCCAGTGGAACCAAAGCCTCATTCCTGGAGTATAAGTCGGGTACATAGTGCAGAGTGTTAAAAATGTTATGGAAAACAGTACAATTGATACAGATTTGGATGATCAAAACATGGGACTAGCAGCATTTTTAGTATGTACTGTGATAGATGGCAGATCTGTATTATATACTGCTGGGTATCACTTTTCTTCTAGTTGAATTTTCTACCTAAAGCCAAGTGTTGACAAAAACTCATTCATTTTAGTCCTCTCCACTGTCACTTGAGCTGTTGGAGTAGCAGTGAAAATATCTTGATGGTCTATACAGTGGCAATTTGTAATTTATTCACCTAAGACTTCACAGCTCAGTGTATTATTTTTGTTTTAAAACTAAGACATCTTTGTAATGATTTTCCAGTTTGAGAGACTTACGGTAGAATAAGAATGTTTAAAGAAAAGGATAAATTCCAGAGAGATGGAGTAGGAAAAAAATATCTAAGGCTACCAACCTTGTGATTATAACATTTAGTTTGCTAATTTCTGAATTTCTTTACAAGTACAATACAGTCAATAGTCTATACTGTCAGTACAGTTCTTAGATCACTTAGTACAACTAGTTCTTTTTCTAAACCCAGTAGACATTTTTTTTTAATCATGCAGTGAAATAATTTTTTTGTTGTTATGTTACCGTTTTCCAGATTCAAGTGCTGTATTTCCTTCTTGGCCTAGTTATTAGTCAATTTGAATAATTCATTAATTATTTATTTGTTTCTTTTAGAAGGCAGCATAGTTCCAGTATAGGAGTGGAGCTTAAACTATGAACTTAAAGTGTTAGATCCAGGATAATTGTTACAGTTTGGCCTTTATGCACTATACTCTTTCATCTAATAGATATTTCCATGGGTCTAGATTTTTTAATAGTTTTCTTGTGTTGTGTAATTAGTAAGTTGAGGATTCATTTTTATTCGTCTCACTCTAATTTTAGTAATTTACTTCATTGGCATCAATGGTGTTACTTCCTCACATACCAATATTATACCCTGTATTATTAATACATATATAAATATTGCAAGGATTATTTAATGCATCCAGGACTTATTTCAGATATGCACTTCTCATTTGCACGAGAGAAAATTCATTCCTGAAGTGTTTTCCGCACTTCTATTTGTCTTTATTGCTTTAAGGGGAAATGCCTTTGTTGTGCTTGCAAGTTTATTTCTCTCATTAACATGATCAGTTGGTATTAAAAACAACCAAAAATCTCAAACCTGTAGTTCTTAATGGGATGAAATCACACAAACAATTTGTTTCATTAGGAATACCTGTTAGTAGATCACTAGAGATATCAAAGCATCTAAATCAATTTCTTAAGCAATTCCACATCACATCCTCTTTCAAATGTTAGTTCTCTACTAAATTAACAATCTGAAAGCACAAAGCTGAGGGGTAGATTCAAATAGCATACAAATGCTTCTGTAGCACATTGCACTATCAATTTGTGTCTCCAGGGCTATGGTATTTTGTTTTCTGATTGGATTTATTTACTGTATATTTTAGATATATAATCAGATAACTGCAGGTCAGATCTGCTGGTTACAATAGATAGCTTTATCAATGTTTTGTATGGAAATTCTATCCTAAAAATAACAGCATATAAATAGACTTTTAATCTCTGCTGTAATGTTTGTACACACTTATCTTTCTTTTCTTTCATACTCCTAATTAGTTGCAGTTATCTTATATTCACTAAGTAGACAAGTGATAATTATAAGAATTCATAGCCTGATTCTAATCTAACATTTGTCAGTTTTACACCAGGTTACATCACTGACTTTCCCAGCATTAATTCAGGAGACCAAAATCAGGATCTTATTGCTTAATCTACATCACTAACTCTACTCCCACTTTCCAATTTACAGATATTTCTTTGAACTAAACAGATGTGAAATCATCTTCTCTGTTTTAGAATATCTTCACTTTGTTGTTCAACATTAGTTATGCTGAACATAATTAATGAGCTTTCAGAGTGTTCAGTAGAAGGTCTCCTCTGTGATGTCTGTTTCAGTAAATTATCCACTGCCAGGAAATACTGTTCAGCCCTGAGATCAAATGGCATGGCCTGTTCATAAAAGTCTTTCCCCCTACCACTCTACTATGCATGATCATATTCACACTGCTTTTTAGGAACGACCTCTGACCTGTTCTAATCCCCCAAATTGTACACAGGAATTTTTCTGAGAGTGCCAGTTGATACAGGTCACTGCAGAGCATGCTGTTAATTCAAGAGTAAGCTGAACCTGTCACAGCACAAGTTAGTTTATCAACGTAGAAATAAGCTTCAAACCAAAAATTTAGGTGTAAAATCTCAATGGGACTGGAGTCACAGAAAGATGTCAGAAATAGTCCCTAGTCCACATAAATGAAATTACACTGAATTCATTCTAATCCAGCTCTAAGGATGATACAATTGCTTGTATTTTCCAGAAAATTCAGAATTTCTTACTTCTTCCTTCTCATCCCCACAGTTGTCCCCGAACTGATGATTGTGCAGCTAATCTGTCTTTAGCCCCTTCTGAATGGCTTCTATAACAGTCAAAAAGAGATTCAAAGTAACTTCTTCATAGGGAACATGAGACCAACAGAGGATATCGAACAGTTCCTTGGTTTGCAAAGGTCCCATCTCTTTTCCTGTCAATTTTGGGCTATGCAGATATTCTTTAAGGCTTATGTCACATCCTTTTTGGGGAGAGAGAGGCAAAGGAAGATAATGAAGTCACATGGCTCTGTTTCGTAGATCTGTATTTATACTTGTCAAATTTCATCCTGGGATTGAGCCTTCCAACTCTGCATTTTTGGTCCATACTCTTTTTGATGTTACTTTGTCTTCTGTCTGCAAGATTCAAACCTCCTCTTTGGTTTTAAAAAAAAAAAAAAAGAAAAGAAAAAAAACAAAAAAAACAAAAAAAAAGAAAAGAGATAAGGTTCCCATTTTCCTCTCACCAGCACTGATTTAGCATGTCATGAGGGTTATTTTTTTCTCACCTTTGGAGGAAGTCTGAATGACCAGAGATGAAGGAAAAGTCATTAATTCTTAAAGGCCAATCACCCTCTGGCAATTTCATCATTTATTGCTCTTTCTTATTTCTCTCTGCCCTCCCTTTTTCACTTCTTCCTCACTTGCTTTTCCACCTCCTTTCCTGTTCACCGGTGTTTTCTTAAAAAAGTCACATACAAAAGCTCTCAGGCATCTGTAAAACACAAAGTTCTATTTTATGCAGAATAAAATAATAGAAATGATATTATGTAAAAGAGCCCTTTAAGTACCTACAGGAAATTTAATTGTGTAGCAGTGCTGCCAGTGGAAATGGTGCTGCTCTTTTGTCTTGTTTGAACTACAGCAAGGAAGTCAGCAGCCTAGAGTCTGACACCTATTCAAGCATAAAACATCAGCCTTCCTTTTAGGAGCTGCATCCTCTGATGTTGTGTTCTTAACCCGACCGCACATTAGTCACATTTCGCACGGCAAGTCCACTGTTGCTTGCTAAGTGCGCTGTGTGAAGGGGTACACAGAGGGCCACTAGTCCCTGACGGTGACTGGCCCTTTCTGATAAGGGACAAATGTTGGTAATGCAGTAGCCGGTGCCAGCCATCTGGGCTCGGTACTGTGCCACCACAACAACCGATACTCTAGTGTAATAATACCAGGGGTTAGTTTAAGATTCCCATTTACCCTAAGCCAGAAGGACATGTGATTTTTTTCTGTTTTCGGTGGCCTGTCACAGTTGACATTAACCCGGGATTGCCATCCTCTGGATTTAGATGAATCAGGGAAGCCTCTTTCACTAACTTTCTTCATCCTTCCCTCCACATTTAAGATTACAGGATTGAAAGCTTGTATTCCTCTAAAATTTTATCCCAAAAAGAGCTCAGGTGTCACAGGGCAACAGGCAG
This sequence comes from Athene noctua, assembly GCF_965140245.1. NCBI lineage: Eukaryota > Metazoa > Chordata > Aves > Strigiformes > Strigidae > Athene > Athene noctua. Next base: position 21,182,126 of record NC_134047.1, on the reverse strand, counting down.
AATAGAACTTGTGGTTTCAGATGGGTGATCACATTATCAGTTTTATCTATATTTTGCAAGGCTCCACAGGATCATTCATACTGGGATTAAATGGTTACAACACATTTGAAAATGATCTTTCAAAACAGATAACTTTGTTTAGCCCCTTCACAGTCAACACAAACTCATGTGTACCTGGGCTTGCAGGGCTTTTCCACAGATGGATGTTCATCAGCTTCCAAGGGGTCTGTCCCACAGTTGTGTTATGATCCAGCGGTACCACCTACTTCAGGAACTGGTTATGCTCTTCACTGAGATGGCAGAGGAATATTTTTTTGTGTTCTGAGTCAATACTGCCTACTTATCAGACAAAAATCCTGTTCTATTTGCCCGATGACAACTCACACACCTGGGAGCAAGTCAAAGCCATTTCTAGGTCTATTATATACTTTATGCTTTCTGAAAAGAAAAAATGCTCCCAATCTCTTCCTACTTTAACGAAGTACATACAACCACACAATTGCAACACTTGGTGAAACAATCCACAAAGGGTGGGGTTTGTTCTTAAGCAAGTCTTAATACTGGAAGCATATACTAAAGGAAATCAGATATTTTCTTTAACAGAATTCCATATATTGATTTCTTCCGGTCATTTAATATCAGACAGTTCAAGTGTGCTAATTAAATTGATATAAATTTTTATTTTAAGATCTCCTAATGATTAATGCTCAGTAATGTATGCTCTATTGTCAGTTTAAAAACTTTTTATTGACATTAATGTTCTGTCGATAGTTTTAATCAATCACTCCTAACTCATATTTAGCATTGTAAACACTTCCCAAGACCTTTTTAGATGTTAAATAAGCTTCTAGAGTGTAAAAAAAAATTAGTAACAAAATATTTAGTGGTTTTAACTTCCCCTGTTACCCACTAACCATTACAAGTTTAAGAATTCAGACTAATAGCTACAATATTCAACTCATCCGACATTTTCATTAGACATTCATTCCATATCAGCTCTCTGGTAGATAATGTACGTGTAACTATCATAACTGAAAAATATTTCATTTGTTCAACATGCCAAGTGAACAAGAAAAATTATAAAACCATTATCTAATTGTTATTGTTTAATCTATTACAACTGCTGTATCAAGGTACTTCTTTTTTTCCCCAACAATAAGATACATTGAAATATTGATACTTAGGTTACTTATCAGTGTATTGGCTTTGAGTAAAACACTTGGCATTTCTTCTGTTATTAATGAGTAAATTCTGAAACAGGAGGGACTATTAATTATGCATTCATTTTATATCAGAATATGCATTTAACACTATTTTTTTGTGGAAAAGCAGAAACTGGCAGACAAATAACTCATAAATGACACTAATGAGCACTGGGAGATGGAGTGGAAAGGCTTTAAATGTGTCCCATTATTTAGCAGGATAATTAAGAGCACAGCTCTACCATGGCATTTTATTACAGAAATAGATAAGATCCCATCTTATTGCAAGCAGGTGTTGTAATGAAGCAAAGCGAGATCATTTTTATGAGGTTCTTCTGGTCCAAAAAAGATTGCAAATTTATTTTATGCTACCTTCATTTAAAAAGTAAGCACGCAGATCTTGAGAAACAAAGGGGACAGCAAAATATGATGTGTAAAACCACATCCAACGCTGTTGATTCAAGTTATCCCCAGAGAAAAAAAGAAAGGACATTTGTTCTCTCACACCTTATAAATACAGTTTGGTTTCCCATAAATAATGTTTGGTTTAATCAATTCTTATCAAATGGAACTCACCACACACAAATGGCATCAGAGTTTAATTATAAAGTAAACTTCCTACCAGATTATTTAAACTAAAAATAGGGTTTATGCTAGTTTGATTCATTATGAAGCTTTAATCCTCCATAGATATTGCCACTGCGCTTTTGTAACATAACTGTAATGATTTTATGCTTTTTTCATTATCTAGTGCTGCAAAATACAGATAATTCCCCATAATAATCTACGAAGGATCTGGCATTAAACTGAGTGACGCAATATTTACAGTGGTGTAATCACAAGAAGATTCTGGGCTAATGTTTACCAATTATAACTTCAAGAGTATATACAGGACTCACAGGGAAGAAAATTATAATATTTGATTACCCAGGCCACAAACTGTGATTCTTTTATATATCACTGTACAAAAACATCATACTGAAACTGAGAAGCTGAATTTTTGGAGAGTGGGTCTTTTGATTTTAAGATGAAGATAAAAAGACACTTAAGGTTAAAATACATTAATATAGATATGAAAACCTGTAATGGCTATATGATATTATAGGGCTTGCCTATTTGTGCACTTAATTAAAGCTCAACTTCAGATATAAAAAGCATTCACAGTCCAAGCAACTTAAATATTCATAGCTTCTCAAATTATATCCACATGTGAAAAAAAGAACAATTATATTCAACCATACTATATTTTTACTGCAATCAGAGGACAAGTCTGCTGTAATAAAACTTTTGCTTATGTACCCAGAAAATTATCTTTTTTTTTTTTTTTTTCTCCTTAAATAAGGGGTATTTTTGTGTGTTACACAGATGCCAGACTTCGTATTTCCCAGGTACCAACGATCATCCCTTAGAATACACTAAAGTTTCAAGGTCATTCTTAGCAGCTTCACAAAAATAAGCCCGTCTCAGCCAAGACAATAGACAATGCTCATAGGCTTTACGCCAACGGCTTTGGCTAGAATTGTACAGAAATACAAATTGTATCATCTGATTCAAGTTCTATGGAGGGTAAGCACTTTGTACCCTGATGGTGGCAACAGTTTTACAAATCCGTTTGAGAAAGTAGACCCTGTACTTGTCATCACCTTACAGTTCTTGCAGTTCTCACTTCCAACACCGTATTCTCTAGGGTCAGTAACTATTGATGGAGAGCAAGAAAGATTGCACAGGATACTGATTATCAGCTAATAAAAATGGCTGGATATCATCAATTCTCAGAAAACTTTTGGAACCTGGGAAGCACAAATTCCTAGGCTCATGATAGTTTCCTCTTTTTTCTATTTTCTTTTATTCACTGGAGTTTGAGATTCGTTACACTTAAAATCTGAGGAAGTTAGGTGGTGAGATGAAAAAAGGAGTGAGATACAGAATGAAAGAAGTGTGGAAATTGAAATTTAAAGCATAGCTAATGTCATTTGGCTGATTTTGCTGCAAACCTACTGAGGAAAGAAAAAAAGTGAAGTTCTGCAGTATGTAAGAAACAGCTTCTTGAGATGGTCTTGATTTTTTACCACCCTGCATGGTGAATGCTGTATATTTGAAAGAGCTTGAAATTAATCATCTTTATGTGGAGATTAAAGAAAAAAGTGATGAAGCGTGATAACCTACAACTTCTTTTACTTTATAGTTAGGGAAATCTGTACCTCTACCACAAAGGATGCAGGGATGGGGGGAAAGCTCCAGTGGATCTACTAACATCGAACACGATTTCAACTTGCATTTCAAACAAATATTATGGGGTCATATTTGCTCACTTTCTCTTTCACTCACTGTGAATTTTTGTTTCTGATGGTCCGTTTATTTTTTAACTAATGCTTTACGGTAAAAATGGCCAATGGGTTATTTCAGATTCTGAATGCACATTGCCCTAAACTGGATGGAAAAGTCTCAATGATTTTGTTAAGTAAGAAAAAAAATTAAGTAATTTTGAAACCGTTTTACATTTTATGCCTCTTTACAGACTTCTTGGAAGTCATTTTAACATAACAGATGTTGGTCTAGGAGATACTTCAACAGAATAATTTTAAACTTAATTCTTTCCTCAAATCTTTTGTGCTGGGTGTGGGTCTCCAGGTGTTGGCAGAGGGGGCTGCAGGGGCAGCCTGTGTCAGAAGCAGCCAGGGGCTGCCCCATGCCAGTCACGGCCAGTCTCAACCATTCCAGGCCAGGCTGAGCCCACCGGGGCCTCGGTGGTGCCTCAGGGACAGCCTGGCTGAGGAAGGGCAAAAGGCTGCAGGGAGCAAGGGGAGAAATGTGAGAAATGTCCTGGGAACAGAGGGCAGGGAAGATGGAGGGGGAGGAGGCGCTCCAGGCCCAGGGCAGAGATTCCCCTGCTGCCCATGGAGAGACCACAGAGGAGCAGAGATTTCCCTGCTGCTCACGGAGTCTATTTTGCTTGTTATGGTAAGTAATCTCCCTGTCTTTATCTCAACCCATGAGATTTTGATTTTTCATTTTCTCCCCCTGTCCTTCTGTTGAGGAGACAGACTCACAAAGCAGCTGGGTGGGCATCTGTCAGCTGCCCAAAGTCAATACACCACACTTTTCTTTTCTTCTTCCTGACTGCCCCCGTAAACTGTTTCATCTTGATAAATTAACTTTTTTTTAAAAAAAAAACCACCATAAAGTTATCTTTCAATCAATAGTTCCCAATAAACTCATGTTTTCAACTGTTCAGCACTTGCAGATCCTCACACCACAAGGAGAAGCTTTTACCTGTTGAACCTGAGAGAAAACCCAGACCAAAGGTCTTAATTCTTCTTTTTATGTATTGAGTGACAAAGCAATACCTCCTATTTAATTTTTTTTTTTTTAATATACTGCTTCTGCTGCACAAACAGTTGCTCTGAGAGTACATGTTTCTAACACCACTTAGTCTTTGGGTGAGCTCTGGAGAACCTCGCACACTTAACTGTTATTATAATGTAAATTTCAGATGCCGTGCCATTTAAAAGCTTGAAACTATAATAACTGAGGAGAAATTCCTCTATTTATTTGCAGTTAATGTTTTGCTTCACACTTTATTGCACACTGTCTTCTCTCTGTATCCATTAAACCTGTTGTGAGCCGTAGAGAAAATACCAAGTTTTGTCTGTAGGGAATAAAATAGTTTAAAATTTTACATTGTTAAATTACTTCATATCCTGTGTGGTCATTCATTCTTAAATAGTTAGCAATAATGACTTTATACTAATAAACATCTAATGATGACCTCAATTAGAAAAGTATCCAAATTATCCAGCTTTGTTAATACAGTAAATTTGCTGGAATGCATTAACTATTTAAAGCATCAAAACACCATACAGAACTGACGTGATTTCTGCAATCCCTCCTTTTTTATGCACACTCCTTGCAATACCACGAGTGTACTGAATTTTCTACCCTTTCTGTAGGAGGAATATTAGGGTTCTGAATTAGCCAGGTTTGTGTAAATTTACATTTTTCCAGTTCTTCCACGATAAAGTCTAAATACACTAAAGTAGCAGCTGACGTCAGGATGGGTGTGATTCAAAATAACGAAATGTTAAAAATGTACTGCAAATATCAACGTGCCCATTACACACAAGGATGAAAGCAATCATGGTTCACTTATACTGCAGTATATGTTACTTAGCTATTTTTTAAAATAAAAAATACATACTACAGAACCCTGAGGAAGTCAAAGAGCCAAAATTGACACCTGATGACTGCTCACTGTTACCTAATTTTAAGGCCTTATCCATTAGCAGGTTTCTCTCAGCTGTGGCTCATTTCAAACTTTTTTTTTTTCCTCTACATCCTCCTTCCACATCAATGACATTATTCCAGCTGATTTATGCACTGAGGAGACACACTTCATCAGGTTAGATTAATTCACTAACTCCTGGGTGCTATTATAGGCAGATTCTGGCTCTGTGCATATCAGCTAGCCAGCTAAGGTTAGCATTTGACATGACAGAGATTAAATTTCTGTACCTCAGCACACGTTTTATTTGATGGTCAGAAGTAGAGAATGAGCGTATAGACTGAGTTTAATGAGAATTAAAACTTCTACCCCTTATGAATAGGGGGGAAGGGAATAAAAGGAGTAAAAATAATTTCTCGTGTTTTACCTCTGAAATCTGCAACTACAATGAAGTAACACAGCCCTCAGCAGCCTGTGGGTTCGTAAGGATATGTTATTGCCTTAACCATGTGCAGCAAACCAATAACCTGATATGGTATTACAGTGGTATAAACCTTTTGTTCACAACTAACAACAGTGCTTTTCCAGACTGCACAACTCTAAAAATAGAATTATCTTTTTTTAAAGGAAACCTGATTTCAATATTGAGTCCTCAATAAGGTAATGAAAAGTTACAATAAAGACTCAGAAAGATGTTAACATTAATGTGTAATCACTGTATCTCAGAGAAGTTTTACTTTTAAATTACTTCTTTCTCTACAAGGTCTTTAACATCTCTTTTAAGCTTCTTAATGAAAACAATCACCACTAATACGAATACCTGATTCAGTAACTCCACAGATTGCTTTAGTAGACGCGTAACAAATTTTGACCAATCTCTAAAGGCATTTTAGAAATCTCCAACTATTGTAGTGGAAATGTCCTTTCAATAGACAAGAGACAGGGTACTTTTATGATCATTATTAGCATCTGTTTATCCAGGGTTTATCCAATATTAGAAGACATCACATGATCAGTCTTTTGCTTCTAAATGGAATTGCAAAATCTTGCTCATATATATGCTCAAGAGTTGTTTTGGGTTTTGGTTTGTGGGTTGTTTTTTTGTTTTGTTTTGTTTCTTTTTTTTTTTGTTTGTGGGGTTTTTTTTTACTATTTTGTATTCATTGCCTCTATAGTTAGCACAATCCTTGATGTACAAAAATGGCCAATAATATTTTTTGTAATATTCTATTTCAGCTGCTCCTACTTACATTTGTAGGATAGGTCTGAGTTCTACCAATGGGTTAAATAAAATGTTAGTGATGGAACCAGCAGGAATATGCTTTAAATCATTAAATTTCATTCATTGGCTTCCTTGCCACAAGGGTGACAGTCTGGAAATGTTTTAGGCAAATTCATGTTTTATTACAACACTAACAGAACCTGCTGACATAGTTCAGTATTTCTAACAGCTTTGAACTCTGTTCCTATATTTAGATTTCAGCACATTAACATCCTTGAGGTTAATGGATTTCCAAAATAAAATGCTAAAATTGAAATTTCATCTAATTCAGTCTGAGGTTATTAATTCTGCATTGAAAACCTCCATCTTTACTGATGTTCAAGATCAGTGCTGCCCAATACAAATAAGGCCCACATCACACCAGTCCAAGGCTGCCATCCTCAGGGATTCATATTTCAAGGGCATCACATTATGAAAGGCAGCGGAGAATAATAGGCAAAAAGCAAAGTGAACATGGTCTTTTCACTTAAAGAGACTGGCCAAAAACTGGAGAAGTCACCTAACCTCCTGAAAAACTTAGCAGTGGTTCACTTTCCTTGTTAAAGGAAAGCTGCCTTTTTTTTTAAAAAAAAAAAAAAAAAAGATGGGTTCCTTACACAGCTGTAGACCTCTCCTTTTTCTTGCTAATTATCAAGGAATTAATTCAATCTATGTATTCTTTTCTTTCTGTATGATGCTAGCTCTTTTCATGTTTTGCAGGCTCAGAGACTCCTCCTTCACATTTGTGGATTTTTTTTAATGTACGAGACACTGAGTTTTTGCACCTTAAAATAATCAGTTACTGAAAGGCTCCCAATCCTTATGAACCCATCTTTTATTAAGATAATAGCAACTCATCTGTATCCATGCTAACTTTGTGTTTGCTGTGTATGCACTCTTCTAGCTACAAGTGCAAAGGCTGCAGATGAGTTACCTGCCTGTGTGCTCCCCCTCAAACTTGTTTTGGTTTTGTCTTTTGTGTAAGATCAATGTGCACGTTCTCAATGCTAAATGGTGGCAATAGACAGAGGTTTCTTTCCATTAAAGTTTTTCAGAGACAAAAGCAAATCCTTCATTTGTAGACTTTCAGTTTATTGCATAATCTGATATAAATTGTCTGAATATTATGTGCTATCTGAATGTTACTTTGTCTGGGTTAGTTGCCTTGATCACTGTACCTAAAAAAAAATACTTTGGATTTGCTCTGGAAATATATTCTGACACAGTAAAAACCACATTTTCTTGCATTCTTTGGAGTTTTAACGTAATGACTGTGTTTACTACACATTTAATAGACTGCCTGGTTGGGGTTTTTTTTTCCCCTTCAATTTCCATAGACCTCGACTATATTTTACCTGCGGAATTCCCCGTGGAATACTCAGAAGTCAACAGTTAACAGTCTACACCAAATCTCCCTGTTTCTATTTCATTCTGTGTTACCGTCATGTGCATATATTTTATAGTTCCTTTTCCCACTTTGTCCTAATGAGTCTCATTTTCACTATTTCACAGGGGGTTCCTTTCCCCTATTATCTTTAGGAAATCTATTAAGTATTATATAACTAGATTTTTTGTGATTGCCATGATTACTTGCAAAGCTCATTTTCCAGTTTGTCCATGTTTCCTTAATATACAGTAATGTTGGAGTCTTTTCCAGCACATTCAGTATTTCTCCATATTGCCAGGAGTGGTAGGGGATTTGCTTCTAACTCTTGATTAACAAGGATGGTTTCACTATCATCCCTTTCAATTAACTATTAAAAACCGAATATGAGCAAGAAAATAGAAATCTTTGCAATATTTAATAGTCAGACCATAATCTTTTACTGTGTGCTCTATTTCTTTTTTTTTTTTTTTCTTATCCATCATGCAGCACCTTAGGAAAATGGTATGTATTTCATTACAGATTTTAATATATTTTGTAGAAACCAGGGCTTGAAAGAAAGCTAAGCATGATAGGATCACTCTAGATAACGAGGAACTGAGAACTACCTAACACAGGTGAATTTAGCCACAACTGAAAGCAACTGAAGGATGTTTAAGAAAATATGGCTGAAATTATTTTTAAACACTGCATTTTTTGTGATTTGAGTGAGACAGAGTGTTTGGAAGATGGAGTTTTCTATGATCTCCTACTGGGAATAGTGTCATGCAAAGCTGCCTAGTGCTTTGTGAAGTATATAAATAGGGTGACAAGTTACAGCTAAATTTAAGAGAGAAAATGTCAACTTAAGCTTAATACTTTAAATCTCGTTACTTACAAGATTCTTATGTGATACATCTACAGCTGAGATCAATGGAAATTGAAAGTTCCCTCATTATAGAAGAGAAATTGCTCTTGGTATATCATTTTTCATTAAAATCTCCCTAAACTGGAGTGTGTATCCTTCCCAACTGTTTTGCCAGAAAATTTATGACACTCCAGTTGAGCTATGATTATTGTTATTTTTTTGCAGACAAGGACTTGTGTTGAGAATAAAAAAGAGAAGTTAACACTCTCCTGTGACTGTTTTTCCATAACTCTGTTCAGTATTTAATAGTTGCAATTATATGAAAAAATAGGACAGTTTGAGGGTATTCTTAAAACTGCAGATGATTCAACCTGAAAGTTCACATGAAGACTGTCTACATGCCAGGGAAGGACAATGTACAAGGAAGTTTTATTATACATGGATTTCTAACGGACAAGCCCATGACAGTAGAAATGCTGCAGTACCCGAGCCTGAAGTGCTGATCACTTCTCCCATTTCTAACAGACTGGTAGATGTTGACACTGGGTCAACTTATATTTTTATACGTGCTAAAGAAGAGCATTATAAGTGTTCCTGGAGCACTGCATACAAACATTTTTATAAATTAAAAAGTCTATAAGTATAAAGTGTTTATCAGTTTTTACTGCTTGACAGCCCAAGATTCTTTCTGGGATTTGCTAAATGAATTTTCTCACCTTCTCTGTTCCTAAAATAAACTGCTCTTTACACCTACTACACACTTTTCACTTTTCTTAAATAGTTTCACACACTGCCTATGCTTCTTGTCTTTGTCTACTAGCCTGTAAGTCAAGCCCTTTTCTCACTGTATTCAGTCACTGACATGACTGCTGCATCATCTGATAAAACCCTCCTCTTCCTTACTGGTATTTCACTAAGTAGGATGCATCACCAATCTTTGTAGTTCATAATCACCCATTTAATTGGCCTGGTTTCCAACATTTCATGCCATTAGAACCTAATTACCCCGTTTCTATTACCATAAACAGCTCTAACCTGTTTACCTTGTAGTCCCCCAGAATTAACTGCACCCAGCAGTACAGTCTGGCTACACCAACACATGCCGGTGGTATGTCACCAGTAGCACGGACCACAAGAACTCACCCTAGAGAGATCATTCATAGAAAACAGCAATAATGGTGGTTTGTGCTTAATTAACATAGATCTTAAGATTTCAAAGGAATATTTACCCATAAAATTCAGATCCCTCAAGCTGCCTCATGATGATTGAATTCAGATACTTACAGTGTCAGTTTTTTAGATTCCTCTGTATTATGGACTTAATGACTGGAGACACAAGGTTTGATGTTTGAAGAAAGAGAACTGATGAGACTTCACCACACTGCCAGCTTAGAAATCGGGAAGTACTATTAAACAAAACCAAAAAAACTATTTCTCAATTTATCAACATTAGGACAAACACTGAAATAAAATCCAACTTGTATTTTTTTTTTGTTTGTTTTCTTTGTTACAAATATGAGAACTTCACAATTGGTTTACAGATAGCTACTAGCTGTATTGAATCATTCTTATCTCCTAGCTTTCTCTCACAGTACTCAGCTATTTTTATGTAGTACAGAGTGTGACTTTTAACCAAGTCTTTAGCAAATAAGTATTAGATAGATATGTGTAATATCCTTCACTTGTTTGAAGTCTTAGTTAAAAAGAAAAAAAAAAAAAGGCTTAATAAAATGATAGGTCAGGAAGCAAACACTAAAGTAGGAAAAGAAGACATAAGGAAGTGAAAACTTCTACTAAATTTTGCTGCCAAAGACAATGTAAACTGTTACTAGATTCTGAGAGGATATCACCTATGGCTTAGCCCAGATTCTAGATCAGTACTGTGAAGAGAAACATTTAAACCAGCCTATTTAGAATCTGTTTCTCATATTTTTTTTTCAACAGAATTTAATCAAACACTATCTATAGCTTCCTCTAGAAAACAGAAGTTTCACAATTGTTCATCATATTCTTTGCTCTGTTCTTTTTTTGTAATGAATAGGGCAAGACTCACAAAAATGAATCATTATATTAAAAGTTTTATGCAATTTCTGAAATGTTCTGCAAAACTTTACTCTTAAAATTTTCCTGCAGTTCTCTGTGAAATGTCATGGTCAACTCTATCCGCTATGGATACAGACTGTCTACTCTTATCTTTTAACCCCTTCTACCCCTTATGTAAGATTCTCCTTAAACCATGAGAACTGCAGAACATGGGACAGCTCTTTGTACGGAAAAAAAACCAAACAAACAAACAAAACAAAACACATGTTTCTGCTTGTCCTTAAGTCTCAGTTCTGTTTCTCTGAGATTTTGGAGGAGTAAGAGCCCTAGAAACAAAACTGGGCACAATATTTGTCACCCGGCATGATACAATAAATAATAACAATAATAAAATAATAATGATATTCCCTATCTTATTCTTTGTTTCTAGGATTTTATTTTTGTTCGTCTGGCCTGGACATTTGGTATTTTCACAGATGCATTATAATTAATTGGAGAATCGTAAGTATAAAAATATTCTTTATGGTACATGTAAAGTTAGAATGGCTTTTTCTCACTAAGCATTTATCAACATTAAATTTTATCTCTCATTTTCTTGATCAGTTGGTTTGTTTACATTTCTTGATTAAAAATTTCCATTCAGCCAACTGAACATCTTAAACACTATGTGTCAATGACAGATTTAAATAGGCAGCAATCTTCCAAATTACTTTTAGATACAGCAAAAAATAAAAATCTCATGTTAAAGAAAGCAAAAAAAGGTTCTTCTTCAGCCAGTTACATGCTTCATATCCACTGAATATAAGTTTTATATTCTGTAGCACAAATTTACACAGCAGTTCACAATTGGCCGTTGCCTTTACATTCATATTATCATCAAAAAACTTCTGGCTTTTCACTGTTCAGACCTTTATACCAAGTGACTTTTGGAATATGGCTCCAATATAGACTCTCTCCATGGAAATTTGTCACTTCGTCCACAAAAAAGACTGAAAATTTACTTACTATTTAACTTCTAATTTTTTTTTTTTTTTCTTCATGTGAAAAAATTCCCATGTCACAGCACCTTAACATCTTTAAGAAGTTTTGCTCATCAAATAACTTTTGGAAATCCAAGAAAAGTGAATCAATAGCATCTCCCTTTTCTGTATGCATCTTGTCACCTGTAACTGCATAAAAATGCTTTGCCCACTCTTTTTGATCTACCTTGGCTAAAACTTGTCACTGAATCTAATGACAAACTTCATCATTGAATGTGGACTAATGGATGAATTAGAAAAAATCAAATAAGCATTTTTCATTTCAGCTTTTTTTTTTGGCCTCTGTTTGACAGAAATATTCATGAACTCCTACAGTGCTCTCCATATTGAGTCGTCTGTAGATACCATACACCTATGTTTTATTTGTCCTCAGGCTTTTGACACTGTTCAGTACATTACAAAACCTACATGAGCAAGAAGAAAGAAGGTGATTTTTAAAATATTTTTTGTGTTAAAGCTTTCTGATCTTATCCTGTAAAGATCTGTTTTGAAGTTTCTATTCGTTTTGATTTGTCTGTGTTAGCAAAATGTCTATTAACACATTTCCTTCAACAGAAAACATACAGAACTTGTTTATTTTCTTCCAGTAGCTAACAAATGAGTTGACACATTAGGCAATAAAGAAACCCAGTGTTTTTTCATAATCATATAATAATCTTTCTAACTAAACACTCGAGTTCCTTGCAGAGTACTATTCTGTTACTGTTTGCAGTTACCATTGCCAAATCTGTTAGAAGTAGTTATATAGTTACAGTGACATCATACCCTTTAAAACTGAGTACTGAAGTTGTAAACGATAATAAAAAAGTCATAAATTACCTTTTTATTGCATCTAAATAACATGGTTTTGGCAGTGGAATTTAAAAATTACATTAAACTAAGCAGCTTTATCCATAAAAAGATCTGAAATTTAAAAATTTAACTCAAAATTTAAAAATTTTATTCAAAACCAAAGCCTACAAAAATTTATTTCATGCAAATGGAATAATGAGATGGAAATAGAAAATAAAGTATTTATAGAGACATGTAGGAGGGCACAAGCATCCACCCCCACTTTCCATAAAAGAGCCCTCAAAACCCTGATAACCTGATGCAACCCACGGTGAGTCACTGGTATTCTGCATCCCAAATTCTATCCGAAACCTGAAGAATCTCCCAGTTGTACAAGTTTCCTGGTTTTGATTATGAGCTTTCTTTGTTATTTTTAAAAAATCTGCATTACTACTGAAAATTTGGATTTAATATATTAAATCTTAAACCTGAAACCTTAACATAAACTTGTACTGAGTTTAATACTGTGTTTTTTTCTTGGCACTGGCTAGCTAATACCAATAGTGAGGTTTACATCCTGGATGAGCATAGAACCACCTTTTAGGTATTCTGTCTAAATGTGTCATTTGAGTATTTAATTTATCTACAGACACAACTTTGAAATTTCTTCTCTTCAAAAGACAGAAGAAACTAAAAAGTCATTGTACAAATATCTTTAGGAAGAAAAGGTTGCAACAGAGGGCTTTCAAAAGTAGACAACATTATTTTGCTCTAATTTTAAACAAATCTGTAGATAGCTGAAAACTGTTTGAATAAACAGGGCTTCAGACAATCATACATAAGATCAATGTGAATTAGTACTTCAAACATTCTTTGATGAGTACAAAACACAAAAATTTTCTTTCTTAATTCTGCCTTTTGCAGGCTCTTATAATTATTTATAGAATGCTTCAGGAAAGAATTATATCATCTTCACATTTCAAATGTTTTTCTCTAAAACCAAATTTTAGACAGAATGTGTTTAAAAAAATTTCAGAATGCAAAACAAATTCATGTAAATGCATTTCTCAAATTGGCTTTGCAATTCTATTTCAATCTTGGTCATTTAAAGATATAACCTATTGTTGGTCATAATATTAGCTTGAATTTAAAAGAGGAGCATCTATTCAAATCAGAACACGATAAAAGTTTTAAAGCAAACTGAATTTTTCAAACCATTTCTGAGTTTCAATACTCACCTTATTAAATCTCACATTAAGAGTTCAATTTCAGTAAATCTATTTTTTTTTTTTTAATTAAAAGCAGTAGCTTTAATGGAAACTAATTTGAATTTCTAAAAATAACTGTTGCCATGAAATGACTATCAATCAATCAGTCCCTTTGAGATAAGAGCCCTACTTTGTCCTGATAGCATTACGGGTTTTATGGTATCCTCTGCTGACTGACTTAGTTTCCTGCAAAAATGGACTTCCTTAAAGAGCTGCTGACCAATTATGGAAAAATCTTTTAAAACCAGTATGTACAGTATATTGGTATGTTCAAAACATACCATGTTCAAATAGTTGTTTTTCACTTGCACTGGATTTTATTCATAAGCATATTTACGTGAAGGCACAAAAAACCTGACAAAACGGTCTCTCCTAAATTATTAACGTTTGCATCTTCTGTTTCGAAAGATCACAAATAATTTAATTTCTAGAAAAATCTTAAAATGGAACCTTTATAGATAAAGTTTGAATATAATATTCCAACAAAACCTAGACGCTGTACCTACTGTAACATACTACTTAATTTGCCTTTCCTGTTACATATTCCTCTGGAATGGAAGAAAATTGTCCTCATTTTACTTAGATGGCAATTATTAATTTCTGCAGAAGTACCTATAGGTCACAGCTGGCCAACCTGATGATGACAGCACTGGAAGAGTTAGCTAAGCAAGCCTCAGGAAGAACTTAAGCAGCCATAAAAATCTTGCAGGATGTGCTGTGTGTATTAGATAACTACTCTCTTTTCTTCCGAGAAGTGAAAAGGACATTTGACAGGGTTTCAGCTGCCCAGTTATAACTGCAGGCCAGCTGTTTGTGATATCTATTGCTGTAAATGGAGTTCATCTTATTCATATCTGAAAATTTAATGGAAATAAAAGGAGAGGGAAAAAAAAAAACAGAGGACCTTCCTTTCAGATGTTTTTTGGACCTGGATATTAATTGCCTGCTAGAGGTAAGTGACATTCACATCACTGTCTTCGTTTTACTGTTTAAGTTTCAGTAGAGGGGAGAGTTTGACCCTGTCTGGGGCAAAAGGAATTGACCTCAGTGAGTAATTTGATATTTTAGAGCATGATTTACACAGAGTGATGTCTAAGGCAAATCAAAATAGTGATTTCATACCCAAATGGAATGAGAAAATCTTAGGAAAGGGTCATAGAAAAAGCTATAAAATTCAGGATTTTCACTTCATAGATAGGTAGTGATTTAGGGGAATGTCTGACTGGAAGGATCCAGCCCAGGTGTCTGTCAGTGTGAGCAGACAGCCAAGAGAGGGGCAGCAGGATCACCACTGAAGGAGAAGCCATAACCTCAACGCAATTTCAAGATGGAGTTGCACAGTGATAACAATGATTTCCTGCAACCTTCTAAAACCTTTTCTTGTTAAAAGGCTTCTTAAAATTACATTAGTTATCCTCATAATGTAAGATTCTCCCCCTAGCAGACATTAGATGTACTTAATTGTATGTCAAATACATTTCTGTATCAGCAAACTCTACAAAGTGATGGTGAAAATCGAAGAGATTTGACCTGCCATCTGTACAGAGTGGATGAGAGAGGGTAGTTTTGCTCTGAGACTTCTACCTTAAATTCAACTTCTGGATGTGAATTCTGATGAGTCTAAATAAATTTTGATTTAATTTCTCAGAAGTAAAAAGTTCACATGATCACAATACAGAATAATCAGAGACAGGTAGAAATTGAATGCTTTGCATTAATGCTGGAATCCCAGCTGTTACTGAAGTTTCCTTGTACTGGAGTCAGTCCACTCCATCCTTTTATAAGTGTATAGTAACGACATGCTGGTACAAACAAGCCTATTATGTTTCAAATGCACAATATTTATTCTAATCGACATCAGCAGCCACACATTATTAAAGTGCTCCAGAGTTAAACTGAATTAATTTGCTAAAACATCTTTTCCAAACAAAATATGGTTAAAATTAATATTTGGCTTTAAGCTTTGTGTTTGGAAGACTGCCAGAGACAGTAAAAAGGATTGCAGAATTTTCCATTTCATTTCCTTACCTCTAAACAGCATTTAAGGCCAGCTTCAAAATAAGGCATGAGATTTTGAGAGTAAAGTAATTTACTTTTATATTTTAATTATGTTAAATCAAGGGCATACCTATTATTTAGGGTTTTCAAATAGTCTTTAGGGTCATTAAATAGCTTAATTACAAGACAGGATTGCTAAGGACATACTTGACTAAGAACAGACATGTTTGGTGTGAGAAAAAGGTGACGTGTAGTAGCTTAAATGGAATAAAAACCAGAACAATGCAACCCAGGTGAAAGCAGCTCTTGGAGCCTGACTGCTAGCTAGATGCTACAAAAGCACAAAACCACAGGGGCCATCTTCAAGATCCCACCATAAATGTCCTGAAATCTCTGGAAAGACTGACTGGATCAGGTCTCTAATGGACAGGGCTTCATTTTTGTACAGAAAGACCATAGTCTCTCGCTGAGAAATTTTAATCTGAGTTGGACCAAATTGTGTCCTGTTACTCAGCGGTCAAATGCTTTATTATATTTGTAATTTCTCCCTTGATCATGAAAAACTTAAGAACGTTCCTCCCCACACACACCTCTGCCCTGCAGCTCTTCTGTTTTCTGCATACACAGCGAACTGGATGCTCCGGAGTTATCAGTCCAGAACAATTTGCAAAATCTACACAGATTAAAAGCCAAATGAAGACCATAAATAATGCATGTAACACTAAGTGCTATCTACCCTATTCTTGGATGTGTGTATCTTGTAAGATCTGATTCTGCATTTTGCATACAAATGTATATTAGCCAGTTTTACAGGACAAATTGGGATGTATTCCTGATGGTATCTCTAAGAGCATTATCAAACTCAAACTTCTTATAATGAGATTTAGCGGGAGAAAAAAGAAAATAAAAGAAAAATCTGGTTCCTTGCAGTTATGTTTATTAGAATAATTTCTGTTCCTGACTCGGACGACTAAACACCTCATGCAGTTACTTTACATAATACCAACAAGATTTTAATAATACTAATTTACTCACATTAGGTAACACATACTTTTAGTTCTATAATCATCAGGTAGTATCAGATATTAGGTATTAAGTCTGGGTACATTTTAATTCAGCTATTACTGTCACATATAGAATAAACTTTGATTCATTCTGATTCTGCTGCTAGTTAGAAGATGTCAGCTTTTTGTTTTAAAGAAAAAAGTTTCAGAAATAATTTGATATCTGATGCTACAGTCAACATTTGCGAAAGGACAGAGAATCTAAAAGTTTTATTTCTGAAGCAAGCAAGTTTATTCAAAGAGTAGGACAAAAAAATTACTTCCTGGTGGTGCTCACCTCAATTCTTATCTGTCAGGAGAACTATCTCCTCACTTTCTCTCAGTGTCTTTTCCTAAAGACACAATGAATGAAAAATTGTAGAGAAAGTGATGGGAAATTTGTCTTCATTTTGTGTTCACTGTATAGTGATGGCATACTGTATGGTGATATCCTAAAAGATATCACCAGCAGCCAACTTTCAACAGCCTCCAGTGCTCTTCACTTATTACCTTCTACTTGTTCAATTCTCATGCATGTGTAAAATAGCTAGAGTACAGGGCAGATCTGATGGGTGGTTTTGTCCAAATGGAGACAATAAAATAAAGGAAATATCTTGATACTGAAGACAAAAGATTAAGCATGAGACACACAAGTCTAGAAAATAAAAAAATCATCCTTGATACAAGTAGTTTACATGCTACTTGATGGGCTTCTGTTGGCTGAGGCCAAGGAAGGGTCAATGCTAATTTAGCTTCTAGGGGATTAATTTAGTTGACAGGATTTATGTGAGTTCAGAATGGAGCAGAGAAATAGCAGGTTGCCTGCTTTGAACACATAAAGTTAGGTAAGGTAAAGAGCTAGAGAAAGATAAGAGTAAGCAAATGAGTTTCATATGTTTATCTTCCCCTTCTCTGGACATTCAACCCCATTTTTGTTTGGTTGAGGTTTTTTTGCAAGTATTCAGGACTCAATATTCAGTTGCGTATACAGATCCGAACAGTCATACTAAAAATCAGACAAAAGAACTCTCTCCTGATTTACAGGATACTACAAAGGGTCATTTCTTCCTCTGTAATAATAAATCACTCACCTGCAGGGAAAATTTCCTCATATAATCAAAGCAGTTGACTGAAGAGCACTAGTAAATATGCATTTCTCATGGGCAAGATCTCGGATGTCTTTTCACTGTCCTCTTACTGGTAATAGTAACTCCATGTACTTCAACAAAGCTGAAATGAGACTATTTCAAGGAGATAATTAGCTGCCCTGTATTACTTTGGAGAGATCACTAGAGACCTTTAATATCCTCAAGAACAAAAATGCAATAGATTCTCTCTAAGGAAAAACATTGTTCCCAAATACAGTTTGTAGTGGTAGAATATCTAATCCACTTTTTTTTTTTTTTTTCCCAGCAATTAGAAGGTGGATGCAAATAATATAGAGCTTTGCAACTGAAAATGGGGAGTTTTCATGATCCAGCAGACTTGTGTGCCATTAACCATTAACAGATTTAAATAAAATGTGATTTATAACCAAACACCACAGCATAAATTGATCTTATTCTATAAAACATTAAAATTAAGAAGGTCTCTTGGAGATGTAGCTCTTCTCAGTGAACGACTGCAAATATATAGTTACAGAGTATTATTTATTGGGTTCAGAGAATCTTTTACTATAAGGTAAAAGGCTATAAAAGAAATACAGATAGCTAGAAGATTTAGTAACTCACTGGACTCTCATCTTTCAGAGTCCAAAATTTCTTGGTAAAAATACTGTTCTTCTTGCTTGCAGGGACAAAAAAATAAATCTTTCTTTCCTTTTTCTTAAGTAAGGTAGCCAGAGAAACAGGTGGGGAAACTAAAAAAAAAAAAAAAAAGAGGGGAAAAAAAGGCAGCTGTTAAATGGAGAAATTTTGCACTCTGTAAAAGATGGAAGAAATCAATGGAATAACCCAAGAAACTAATCAAGGAAAAGGAAAGCCAAAGGGAAAGTTTTCCTATAGGGATTCATGTCACACTGTAGTGAGAGTAGAATTACACATAGGAGGATCTGTTCTATTCTTTGGGGAAGATACATAGACATATGCTTCCATTTTCACCTGCTTCTGAAATTATTTGATTTACATGAAAATTCAGTAGAGGAACATCGGGCTAGTAAATTTATTACACAAGAGTATATAATTGTTCTAAACAAATCTGCTGTTGATTCTGAATTACTTTTTCCAGTTTTCATTGAATGCATAAATGGAATCAAGATATTTGTTTACAAAGGAAAATATTAATTTAGCACTCAAAATGCCACTACTAATTGTCCATGAAGAAAATGTAGCTGGAATTTAGTTTGCGTCTTTGGATGAAGTAGTCTAGAAAGTTCAAAAGAGAATAAGTTTAGGAATTTAAAGTGGAAAAAAGTGACATTACAATAAGCGATGTTGAATCCTACATACATATTTGCAGGGCTTAATTTGTTTATGACCTGAAGATGAAACTTTGTGATGTTTCTAACTTGTAATGAATGATCAAACAACTCTGTAAGAGGTCGGGGGGATTGAGAAGGGAAGAGAGAGAGAGAGAGAGATTAAAGAGCTCTTAATTTCCACTCATTTTTTTAGCTTCTATCATCATTCGGTCTGACAGATTTAGGAAGGAGAAGTATTATTATTCTGAAAGATTCTCATACCTGTTGATGAAGCTGTAAGCCTGAATATCAATACTATCTTGTATGACAGAGGAAAAGGGGGTGTTCAGTTTATTCTCTTTGGTGCTATTTCACATTCAAATTTTAGCATAAATCTGTAATTTGACAGGGTGCCTATGCCTTATTATGCTCGACAACGTTGAGTAACACCAGATATGTGTAAACATTAATGTCTAGTTAAGAAATTCAGAACATCACTTTATATGTCACTGAAAAAGAAAAGTTATAGTGAAATCCTAATTCTCTGCTATAGCATAAATGTTTTGACAAAACCCTGGTTCTCTGCGATAGCAGGTAATATCCTAACGTGAATATCTGATCCGAGGCATAATATAATACTATAAAGTGGATACTAAACCCTGCACTTCTTCAAGCAATGAGATCCCTGTCAATATAGCAATAAATATGAAGTGTTGCAATAGAAGCAAAATGTTTGCAGTTTTACAGTGGGAGTTTAACACATGCACAGGACAAACCTGGGCAACAGGTCACTGGGCCAACAGCCTGGTGTAGCTAGTGACTGATGAGAAATGTGACAGAATATGAGAGAGAAGCCGGCAAGAAGTAAAAAAGAAGTCAGAATACCGAACCTACTTGCATTCAGCAAGGGAAGAAATGCGTTCAGGCCATTCTAAACAAGCAGTAAGAAGTCTAAAAGTGGAATCAATACAGCACAAATATAGTGTGTATCCACTCTAGCACAAAACACTCAAACCCATTTCACCTGCCCAGTAGTTAGTGTCTATTATTTTTCATTTATTTTTAAAAGGAAGATCACTTCAATTTTCTGACAGTTCAACACAAGGTTAGGACATTTGGAAGAAACAGAAATTATCAAGAAGAATGTAGTAGAAGAAAAAAACTAAATCCGTTGCTGTCTTTTATTTCCTTCTATTTCAGCAAGGCTGGTGGTGAGAGGGAATTGAAACAATGGTATCGGAGGGGAATGTGGAGATGCAGCATGGAAGGATCTGAAATTACACTGAGCACACATTACTTTGCATGGGCAGATGCTGTGGAATGAAGAGGTTCTCAGAAATAAATTTTTAGAAAATTAAAGAGCAATAGGGATAATACTGGATAAAGTAGGGCCAGAAGTCAAAAGTGGACATATTATGTTGGTAAGAACTATGAAGTCTAAAAGGAAAAAGAAGATGCAAGATTAAACATCAAATAGTTATGGGTTTTGTGCCTCTGTTTGTCTCTCTGCAGTACATTCTTTCACTTTTGGGAGAAATGGGTATTTTTTTTTTAACCTTCACTTTTCCCCTTGGAATTACTGAGTCATAGGAATCAATGCAACAAAAATTTGTAAGGCAATGACAATCTATGAATTCAGAACAAAAAGCTACCTTATAAGTGACACAGAAGAAAATACCCTTTAGGAAAAAAAAGTCAGCAACCTTCTACTTAAGTGTCTGCCACTGGGGAAAAAACATGCTCTTTCCTTACAATTCTTCATCGCAGCAACTTTCTAAAAGTCAAAAATTTCATGTGCAAAACAATGATAAAACACTGCATGGTAATTATTAGCAGGGATCAAAATAGATTTTCTGTCATCTATTGTTTTCTTTCTTTTGCAACTCCATTGAATCCTCCAATATTTGTTTCAAGACTGAAAAAGTTCAAAAGCTCTAGCAAAAAGAAATCATACAATCTTAGAGCATTACATTTACTCTCACATTATTGATTACATGAATTTAGAACATGCATGATCATATATTGATATTTTCAAAGAACTCCATACCACACGAACACCAGACTAATATAAAATATATATATGTTACTTTTATCTCCCACTCCTATTTTGCACTACTGAAAAATTGCAAACCCCACGACATTTACTGTCTCTTGTTACAACTGGAACTTCAGTTCCTTCCTTGCAGTTCTCTGTAAATTTATCGAAAATATTTTATTCGGAAAAATCTTTCTTCTGAGGTCTTCAACCAACAGCTTTCCATAACATGGCATTTCTCCAGCCTTATCATCATAGGTAACTTATAACACCTGATTCAGTCCTTACCAAGATTTTCTGTAGCAAGATTCTTTGTACTGCTGATTTCTAAATGCTTACAGTTTTTCCCCTTCTGGATTTAATCTAGGAAAAAAGGTAAAAAAACCCAGCCAAACAAAATAACAAAGAAGCATTTCACTCCTTTCTATTTCAATAAGGCATTCTCAGCTTACATCCCAGAGTCTCTCTAAAGCCCTCTTTTCAGTCCTTAGTTGATTTGTCAGCTTGATCCTTTAGAGTAGTTTAGAGGAGTCATTACCTTGTTTATTCCAGGATAATCTCAAAAACTCTAGAAGGTAACATTTTCTCCTGATCCTAAATAGCTAAAAATGAATCAAGTTCAACTAGAATAAACAGCTCTGTTTTAATGGCCATTGCAGGTCATGGTACTTAAGTCCTACCATTCAACAGATTCTGTTAAAAAGATTGAAGCTGACAGGACTCATCCCCTCCCCCATCACTCCCCCAAATGCTAATTACCAATACTTCCTGGAAACATGAAGCTGGATATGGCTCTTCTGACATCATTGACAGTAAAACCCTTTAGAGTTGTGCTGACATCATGAGACAGCTACTGCAAAACATCAGAAAATAAGTTTTGGAAAAACAATGTGAATTATGAAGAAAAGGAAAAGATCAAAACAAATAGAAGAAATTTTGAAACGTTTCAAGGGTTGAGCTTATGTGGTTGCTGACAATAACAGGAAACCAAATTGTAAAACTGTCGAGGGCATTTCTAATGCTGTATTAATGCAGAATCAATAAAGGATGTAAGCCAGTTTTTCTTATCTGGGCTGACAAACAACAAAGAAAATAATCTGATCAACTGTGAAACTGAACACAAAAAAGGGGCAAACAGAATGACTGGAACTTTTATAATGACGTACCACCAATGACTGTAGTTAGAATGGAGATACCAAATTTTGCCTTTAGAATTAAAAAAAAAAAACCAACAAACAAACAAAAAAACCATCAACAACCAAACAACAAACAGTCTTTGATAATTGTTTTAAAAAGTAATTAAAGTTCCACTTCTCACTATTTACCCGATGGCCTTTGAAAGATGAGACTCTTATTTCTTTTCAAAGAATGTTATCATATACAGAACTTTAGACCTAACTAAAACTTTCACAGTTTTAATGATTTAAGCCTCTATCTTATTTTCCCAATGACCTGCAAAAGGGTTTTTGTTTAATTAACATGTTGTTCATTATTATCTAGTGAATAATACCAATGTGTTATTTTAAATGGAAAATTAAATTTTTACACTAGTCTGGGAAACACGTCAATAAAAAGAGTGTATGTATATTGGGAATTCATCTCGACTGACTCCTTGAAAACTGGAGGAAAAGAGGAAGAAAGAAATGTCTAGAAGACAAAAGAAACATTATTAGTTATTATTTGACCAATGCTCTTAATTTTTTCTGAATTAATTTTATCTTAGCTGCTCTGTTGCCAATAACTCTTGAAGGGATCTTTTTTTCATGGCATCTCTAACACCACATCATTTTAACTACATCTGTGAAAACCAGGGAGGTGTAGAGGTTGTGAAATGTTTTATTCTTCTGTAGTACATGCATATTCAAACCCTTGTCCTTTCTCTCTCAGCTTCATAATCCTTGCTAGTATCTCATGACTTCTAAACACTGAAGATAATTCCCTGTCCCTAGAGATGGATCTGATCCCACAGTAAGGAGTACTTACTTTTTATTAACCCTGTCCATAAATCTGATGTAAAAACCATGGTGCTAAGGCTAGCACAGAACTGGCTCTCAGTGGAGAATGGTGTGAGAAACCCAAGGTCACTTCCCAGCTCTCCCAAGTGTGATAACACAGTGCACTTCCAGCAGAGTAAATGGAGCTGCTCACCCTTTAGTTTTAAGAAATACTTTTTTAAGGTAACAATATATTTCAGCTGTTTAAAGCCTAATAAAAAGACAACATAAGTCATTTATTATCTGTCACTTCCATATAAGTAATTCTCATAAAAAGTAAAATTTAAGATACTCTGCAAAAGAATTCTTTCAGACTTGACAGTCTTATTATTTTAAAATTTAAATGACATATTCAGAGACTTTCACTGCTGAATACCTTAGATCAAAGGCAATAGTGCAATGGAAGTAAAATTCAGTGATTAAAAAAAACCCCAACAGAAAATCAAGTCCACCTGTCAATAGTTTTCAATAGAAATTTACATCAAGCCACTTTAAACTCCTCTCATAATTCTTCAAGCACTCTGTTATAAATCAGATCAAAATGTATTCCTAGTCAAGTCTCCTTTTTCTTATAACATTTGATGTGTGTCTGTTGGATGAATTTCAAAAATTACTTAAAGTATTCCACAACTGCGAGACTACAAAGTAGAAGAACAATGCAGACTGCACTAAAACTACTAACTGCTACCCAGGTGGGTCATCTCCTTAGCTATGAATTTATTTCCTCGGGAGAATAGGAAACATTTTGTTGGAAAGTAGTATTAGATGAGAATGGAGATGAGAATTAGATGAGAATCAGTTGGCAGATCACTTCTCACAACATTTACCAGACTATAAATTGGTTTGTATAAACTGATTTGGATTCTGGGGTTGTGAACAGAAAAAAATTCTCCAATGCCAGACCACACTGAAGGGTTCATCTGATTTCCCAAACCGATTTAGAGGCAAGGCTCTGATCAGAGATCGTGAGGGTTAAGAGAATATTTTATGCTTTTGACTCAGTAGTTCCTCCAACCAGAATTCCCAGAATAGGCTGGCTTTGTGTGATGATTTTTAAATGGAACCAGGAAGAATCTGCAGCAAACAAGTGACAACTGGTTTGTTATTAAGTAGAAATATACTTTAGGGGGAAAAAAAACAAACCCCAAACCAATCAAACTGCCTCACGACAAACCATAGAGACCAGTTTGATTTACTTCTATGGATTGAGCTGGGTTAGGAAATGATACCAGCTGATGTTTCTAACACAGCTCCAGATCTAAGGTGCACATCCACAGCAGATTTGCATCTGTTGTACACCAAAGAAACAGTGAATGAGGATTTTGTATATTTATCTGAGCTATCTCTATGGCACCATAAAGGTATGGCTTGAGAAGGAGCATATTTTTAAATAATGAGGGAGTTAGTTTATTCTTGTATAAAGAAGAGTCTCTCATTCTATCTCTATCCTAGTAGTCATTGCAGTAAAAGTATATCCTAAAATATTCCTTGCATCTCTGTAGGTTTCTTTAAATAAGAGGATTCTTAGCATGAGGCAATATATCCTTTGGAAATGAAGTCAGCTTTAGGTATTAGATAGTGGGGCCTGATGGGACAAGTTTCATTTCAGAGTACTATTTATTTCTCCTGAAAAATGATGCCACCAGGTACTGCACCTGCTCCTTGCATTTTGATAAACTGTTTAGTGTTGCATGTGTAGGCAGAAATATTACTATTTCTGTTAGTAGGAAAATGGGAGAAAGCAAGATGTTCAACTAACAGTGTCTTCTATGTGAAATCTCAGTGTCTTCAAAATGCAGTGCACTTGTATCAAAAAATACATATTTAAGCAGGTGATCTTTCTGGGCTTCAATTCAAAAAGCTTCTTCAAATAAATTAGTATGTATTTCTGCTAATATAATTTAAGACAAAAGAGATGTAAAGTTATCCTTACTGGAGCCTTGAAATTCATTTTCATTTCCGTTTTGGCAAAAGACCACTCTCCTTCTAGTAGGAGATCAAGCTTGGTAAGTGAAGATAGCTTATTTTGCATGCACATCTGTGCAGAGAAGCAAGCGAGTCTTTGGTTCAGGTGGATAAATTGCCAGCTTTCATATATGACAGCTAGTTTAATTCCTAGTGAAACAACGACTGTGGCTATTCATTGCTGCTAAATGTAACAGCGAAAACCATCTATGACAGAAAAACAGTAAAGAAATAAACCATAGCACGGGCAGATGTCCACAGTGCATTAAAAAGAAATCTGTGTCCTCTTAGATTTAAGCTAACAACTGTATTCATATGATTTACTGTAATTTATCTGATTCTTAGCAAGTTCTATCTTAATAATGTTCATATAATAACAGATGCATATGTATTCTTTCTCATGCTTTAAGAGTCCATTTAACTTTTGAATGAAGGAAAGAGCACTTAGAGGAGCAGTCACTGATGACAGACTATTGTTAAAAAGCCATCATATATTCAGATCCATCTGGTGCAATCCTGGGAGCAATGTGTTACAAACTAATAAAATTACTGCGGAGGTAGGGAAACCAGAAAAGACAATTTAAAAAGAATAGCCATTTGTTTTATAGACAGAAGAATTACATTGTTTTATGTCATGCAAAACACTTTTTAAAATATCATTTTGGCAAAATGATCTTCATTTCAAAATGCTTCAGTCATATCCAGTTTCATATTAGGGATTGTTTCAGCTTTCCATAAATAACGATTACAGATGAATATCTGTTACGCAATGCTTAGACTTTTCTGAAATGGGAGAAGAAGCCTGAAATATGTTTTCACATTTCTGAAATGTAAGCCACTAATAAAAATTATATAAATATGGATTTAGTCATATTATCAGGAGAACGAATACCTTAAAAATATTCTGACTTGTTTATTTATCCTGTCACTGGCTAAATACTACGTAATTTTTTAATACTTCCCTAGCCCCTTCAAATGCAGCATTAAATAAAAGAGAATCACAGTAGATACAAGTCTGTTTTATTTTGGTGCCTTTTCTATGCTGTTGACAGACAGGAGCACGAATTCCAACAGTTCTTATAAATGA
This sequence comes from Athene noctua, assembly GCF_965140245.1. NCBI lineage: Eukaryota > Metazoa > Chordata > Aves > Strigiformes > Strigidae > Athene > Athene noctua. The sequence goes on along the minus strand of NC_134047.1, from coordinate 21,155,568 downwards.
CTTCAAAATGTTTTTCTAGCTCCAAGTTTTCCCAGTGCTTATTCTTCTTGGTAAAGAGAAGCAATTGTGGTGAAAACATACAGCAGAATGTGAATCTAGCAGCGTAAAGCTTTGTTTTCATTGCGTTTGTTTGAATGGTTTATATTTAATTGATGAATCTCAGTGTTTGTGTCTGAATGACTTTCAGTTCCCCAGTGCCTCAATCAGCACAGTGCAGACACACAAACCACAGGTGGGCTTCCTCACACTGTTATGCTGATGTAGCTTCCCTCTTCATCTTAAATGACCACCTGAGCTGAATGTGATAGACATTTTTATCTGGGAGTTTATGCAGTCTTTGGCCTTTTCTGAGCCAGACTGTCAGTTCCCTCTGTATGCACCACATACAATTCACAAAGAGCAAAAGTTCGAAGAGTAATTGTTATTTATTTAGTTTCTTTTTTTTTTTTTTTCCCACTGATTAAGGACAGGTTCATACCTGAGCTCTAAGAAAAAGAAGCTCTAAACATGAAATATGTAATATAAAAGTGAAAGGGCACGGATGTTAGCTGCCAAGACATATGGCTGGTGAAAAAAATAAGAATGCATTAACACATTTTATATGTAACTACTCTTTTTAAAGATGGTCTTATTACAGAATACACAAGGGCATTTGTGTTAGTTACTGAGAGACATATGGCTGGTAAAAAAATATAAATGCATTAACAGATTTTGTGTGCAATTTCGCTCTTTTTAGAAATGGTCTTATACCAGAAAACATGATATCTTTCCTTTATTCTTTTCAGAACAGCGATCAGAGGGAAAGGAGATTCATTAATATACACATTAGCATTAACGGGCAGAGAATGCAATCATTAGTGTCATGGCTCAGGTGTTTTGTGAATGCAACTGTAGGATCAAATCATATCACACTAATGTAAATTGCAATGAAGCTCTCTACCTGATTTTCCTATTATTTGAGTGTTAAAACTGTTTTGTCACAGATCTATGAAGGATAGTGACAATAGTAAACTAACCTTCATTATCATCATCTTTGTTGGGTGTTTTTTTGCTTGCCTTTTTTTTTTTAATCAATAATCAAGCTGTCATAGTCTATTTTCTGCAGGTTACCCTTTCTAGTTCTGGTAGAGTGAATAGATACCTTAAAAGTCAGAGCTGTAAAAAAAGCATTTGACAGAAGTATTAACTATTGGGGCTTTTCTAGTAGAGTCACAGGTAATGATTGAGAGTGACTCCAATAAACAGGGAAGAAAATATTACATCCTTATTAGTTTAAAAATAAAATCACATTGTGTAGACAGAATGATAAAGTCCTTAAACTGCCTTCAGAGAAAAATCTTAAAATTTTGTGCTTAGAAGGGTATCAAGTATTTCTGCCTTAGTATACTTCGCATTTGTTTCTGTACTTGCTTTTACTTATTATTTAACTAAATACTATTTAATACAATCAAGAAATAATAAATGAATTACACTATTTATGATAATGAGATCTAAGTATGTAGATTCTACAATAAAACTGGGAGGAAAAACAATTAAGAAAATACAGAAATGGACAACACCATTTAGAGTCAATGATATTATATTGTCATCTGATGAGAACTAAATTTATCACTCCAAACCTATTTAGGAAGGTTGGCTTTCCCTGAAAAGCAATTCTTATCCTCCAGCAAGGTTCTCAAGCATGCTGTTTCTTTATGTAGTTCAACTAATTCAACTACAGGACGCCCCTAGAAGGGAGGCTTCCTCTGCACACACCTCAGGTCTGGTGAGGCTTCTCCAGCACAGGATCGAACCATCGTGCAGCTGCACAGTGAGTTAGATCAGCTCTTTGGTCTGCCACTACTATTTTTAGTGTGTTAGCTTTCTAGTGGATAGGTGAGCTGAATCAACTTCCCTTGCAATCACATGTTTGTTAGATCCAATACAAAGGTGGGATCTTCCTTGATAGAAAAGGTCTGTTGTGTGATTAAAATTTCTTTTCCACTAGCTGGATTTGTCATTCTCGGTCCCAAATTCCAGATATTCTTGGTGGTAGTTCCAATCAGAATTGGTACTATACTAGCTTCCAACGTTTAAAAAATATCTTAGTTAAATTTCACTTGGTATAGTGTGAATACTCATATCAAAGTGCCTGAGCACCCTTGAAGTTTAAATGACCTCATTTACACATCTTGTTCTGACAGAATTATATATTATCGTTCTGTCCCATGGGGAGAAAGCAGATCACAATTTTGTCACTTGCGTATATAAAATTAGCATACCAAAGGTTTACTCTCAACGTGAAAACAGTCTTCTGTGTTTTTAGACCCTTCTGTTGAATGCAAAATGTCTTAATAAACGGTTACCTGTACCATATCATTTACATGGTGATGATTCCATAGTTGAAAATTCTTGAGGTACAACACCATGTGCTGTCCTGAGTGACTACATTGGCATACATTACATAAAAGTTAACAAATCTAAAAATTCAAAATTCCCTTTAGTGTCAAAGAAAATAATCAAACATAGATAGAATGATAGAAAGTTGCTGAAATTCAGTAGTCATTTTTTATGACTACTAATCGGAGATCTGCACTGGAAGAAGTTCGTACTGAGCTGAACCAAAATTCAATGCAGCTCTGAAAGGCTCAAAGAAACATAATTTTTCAGAGATTTTTGACAGAAAGTATCCAAACAAGCTGGAAGACTACTGCTGTGTTAACTTCCATCAGAGGTGATCAAAAAACCACGTGTCCTTTCCAAGTCAGCTCATTTTCTCTTCTATCTTACTTCTGGCTGGGATCAACAACAGATAAGAGTATAATAGTAAAAGAAGCATCCACGACATTCCCCACATGTTCTTTCTTACTTTCAACCCTATCTGGTTTTAGAACTGCCTGCAATGGCAACAGTTTCAACATATGCAGTAAATTTCCCCTTCTTTCCCATGCACACTTAGAGGCTCTCCTTGTAGAATTTTCTTCATCTAGAAATTTTAAATAATTTCTCTAAGCAATTTTTCTAAACTACATTCAACTTTGTATCATAATGTTCCAGAATGAACCCAAATGTGATCGGCTTTTTCATTTGTAATCCTACTGGGTTTTTCTTTTTCCTGATGAAATAACACCCCACAGGAATGTGTTTTAGGATTTAGCCTGAAAGCAAAATTGCACAGAAAGTTTCTTCAAGCACATAAGACTGAAAATTTAAGAATAAAGGTGTCAGCCATATTCTTGAAAGCCTGAACACCAGCATTGTCTAAAGAGAGAAAGGGTGCTTAATCTGAGAATCATTTGTCCTGCAAAATTTGGTTGTCAGAGGTAATTTTGTCTTCTAAAATAAGTTGGAGTAGCCTCAAGCTATCTGCACCAGCTATTTGCTCTTATGAGCTTACAGCATTGTTATACACCTGGAAATCAATGGGTCACATCAACTCCACACCCAACAAGTCCCTATCCAGTTCTCAGTTTTGGGTTATTTCTCCACACAACAGGGCTCTGGCTTGCCCTGGAAGAGCACGTTGTCGTTCCATGTGCCTCTATTTCTCAGAAAATACTATCAGAGGGGAGATTAGTGGAGTTGTTCTCCATCCTTCACATTGAATCTCTCCCCAAACAACTAAGTACTGTCTAGGAGAAATACACAACTAAAGTGACCCAATAGCCCAATGGTTACGGCATTCCCCCTGAGAGGAATAGATACTAATTCCATTCCCTGTTCTGCTGAATACTTAATGCAATATATAAAACATTCAGTGTGGTAAGGACAGAAGTGTCTATTTTTTTAATCCCAGTGAGGCTTAGAGTTGAGGTAAGAGCTGATCTGCTCAAGGCTCTGCATACTAAAATATTTCCTAGCATGTACAGAAGCAAAACTTCATATAAGAAATCCTAGAGAGTCAATGAAATCATCATTAAGAAGGATTATACAAGGGAGACCTATGTGTTTGGTACCACAGAATTAAGGCCATCAAGACAGACATCATAGCATCACTGACTGGCAATCTTCTCAGAGAAATGTCAACCCAGAGAACTACATCAAGGCAAATATGTTTGCACACTGCCCAAGAAGAAACAAAATGATGCAGAAGCTCAGAAAGACGGGAAACATTCTAAGAAATTTTTTTTCAAAACACAGTGGTGAAAAATAGTAAAAGCGTTAACACAAAACACTTGATATCGGCCTTTGCGGGTTGTGAAGTAACAGTTATATTAACAGAGGTAAAGTAATAAAGAAAAACCACATAAGAGCAATGCCTGAATCTTGCTATCAAACAGATCTTGAGAGAGGTCTAACAAACAGTCTGCATTTAGTGTTTCAGAGGCAGTCTAGAGAAACTTCAAGCTCATACATACAGTGCCATTTACTAACGCTGTCTGTTGGGGAAAATTTTTGATCTCAAAACAGCTTTCATCTCAACCAATGGCTGCTGCAATAAAGCTCCAGCATACTGAATGTATACTATCTCCAAGCAATTTTTCACAGTCTAATCATTAGGGAAGATTCTGTTAGTTCCTTCTGGACAGAGACTGTTGATATTCAAATGATACTAATACTGCAAAAACAAAAGACTGAAGACTTTATAACCAGACATGATGTTTTCTATTATTAAATATTAGATATATGCATGAAAATGATTCTTCAATTTTATTACTCTTATCAATAAATTCATTATGAGCTGGACCAAAAAAGTATCCTCAGAATATAAGAAATGTATCAGTGAATTTTAAACAAGATTGTTTTTCTTCAAGTTTTAGCCTGCCACCTTCAAAAGAGTGGTGCATTATCTGTTAATCTATCAGCACTTCCTAAAAATTTTTTTAAATATATTGACATATTTTAGGCAGGTATGTCAGAGAAGTAAGACTCTTAAAGACACTAAAGTTCTAAAAGTTTCTGGTAATCTGGAGGCTGCATAGAGAACAAGAAGCAAAGTGAAATACCCAAATCAGGAAAAGGCTTTAATGTACACTCCATAGTAATCTGTAGTGTTATATCTGTTCCCTTACTAATGGTCATGTATAATTGGCTGCCCAGTTAGCGGACACAGCTTGGAACCAGCTGGACTATGTACCACCTCGGGTAGTCAGTGCATATGGAGCAAAAATTATCAAGGGAGTAAGAACATGGGAAAAGCTGAATGCCTCTCTGCTGAAGAGCGGGTGTAGAGAGCATAAGCCACAACTTATAATTAACAAACTTTCACTATTTCCTATTTATTTCCTATTATTTCATTATTTTCTTCATGCTTTCTTTCCCCCCAGTTGCACAGATATTAAAAAAAATTAAGAAACATTTTAAGCTAAACTGACCTTATACTAATTAAAATAATGTTTTTATTAATGCACACACTCAAGAAAAAAAAAATATCTGTATTTTAAGTGTAAAAAGTATTGGAGAAAAATCTGCAAAGCTGACACAAAGATAACGTGACAACTTAACAGTACCTTTAAGGAACACAGAGCACTCCACCTATAGGTGAAATTTCCTTCTGAATGAGAGTGGTTTAGCATATGTTCTTAACAATGTAGTATAGTAATATGTAGCTTATTTCACAACAGCAATTCCAAAATTAGGCGGCCACATGAGAATTTGCAGAAGTGGTCTTTGTTTATGTGTTATGAACCTTGTGGTAAACTGTATCTTGGAAGTATCAGGTACTCACAGCATTTAATGTATGTTATCTCTCACCGAAGTATAACTGTTAGAGATAAGTGCTCTTCCTTTTTATATCTGGAAGTTACTCACTGACAGACTGGCTCATTTCTCTGCAAGCAGTAATGGGTTCTTAGTGTTCTTGATAATATTTTCAAATACTTGTGTTAAAAACGCCCCACTAACAACTTTATACTTTCCCAGGTTTTGCCTTTGCCTGCTGTTATCTTGAGATCTCAAACAGAAGTGACAGATTCTCATAACTAGGAAGGCTGATGTTTTTGCTTTATGTTTAATTGTTATTTCAGTCAAATAATATCCTAAGGAAAGATTTTAGACATTTATTTTTTTTTTAGAGTAGCAGTTTTTCTTGAGTTAAAGTCTGAACTCCAGAAAAGCTGGAATGATACAGAATAGTGTTACCCATGCTTCATCTTGTGATTATTAAAACTTTCTAGGTATTAGCACTTCATTAAATGTCTACAGGAATTACCATTTTCTTTACATCCATAGGGTAGATGAAGTTATGCATATAATCCAGATCTTTTTGTTCTCCTGTTATTCATTCAGAGAGGCTCTGGAGTGGTATGCAGATGTATCTTTTGAGTTTTTAGTTAAAAGTTGGAATTGTCTGGCTCATCTTACTATCCATGAAATAAGAGAATGTCTTCATTTGGAAAAAAAAAATATTTGAAAATCAACTACAATTTAGTTTCCATGAAAACAGTCTTCAGAGCTTAGAGGTTTGGCATTTCATCTGTGAATGACATTCTTATATGTGAAATGAAAACCAATTCTTAAAAAGCACATGTATTGAATTAAAATGATCTATCAAAGGAACTCTCTAATTCCCCAGTAGGATGTGAAATGGGAATTTGTCTTTGGACATGAGATTCTGAGCCCGACCATCTCAGCTGGTAGTTAACCTTGCCGTGGTAAAGTCAAGTTTGGTTTGGTGTTGTTTTTTGGTTTTTTTTTTTTTTTTTTTTTTTTTTTTTAATTCTGAGCTATAGAATGAATTTCTTTGTCAAAATGTGTTGCTGAGAGTGTGACAACAAATGAAAATATATAAATGAAAAAGGAGAGGCAAAGTAATATATCTAACACTGAAATAGTGTCAAGTTAACTGTGGTCACATCAATTCTAACACCATCACTTCCTCACAGACATGGTAATCTGCATCCCGTAATACAAGATTTACTCTACCTTTGCCAGCTCATAGAGATCATTTTTCTCTTCTGAAGACAGAAGAGAAAGAAAAAGTTGATCTGATAGTGACAATGCCAGCCAGATTTCAACAGGATGGTGTTCCTGTACTGGAAAAGTAATTTAACCTTTTTAAAAAAGTCATTAACTTCTGCGTCTCTTTTCTCTAGCTACAAGTCGTGTCCAACCCTTCTGAATGTTTTGTGCAGTAAAAAACATCTAATAATGCATCTTTGGAAACTATATAACACGACAGAGCTCAAACGTCAGGAAGAGCTGCTAGCATAAAATAAATAGTAAGTAATCATTTTCCTTTGCCTGTAATCAGAAAAGTTTGGTTCTGTATTAAATATGCATCCACATATAAAAATCTATTCTCAATTACAGATCAAATCTTAGAAGTGGTTATAAATATGCATATTATATTGTTACAGTAATATTTTGGGGTATAAATAATAGAAAATAATAAAAAAGCAGTAATTCAGCGTATGCTGAATTATGAAAATGCTTTTAAAAATCCTATTGAAAGGCACTACAAGGTTTCTACAGCTTTCTGCCTCTACACATGCTCATAATGTCAGAGTCACAAGCCAACAGGTCATCTCCAGCAGTTCTGTTGATGTAGGCTATTGCCAAATAGTTTGTTTAATTATGCTTTATTCTGTCTACATACTTTGAAAGCTTTGGCATTTTTGTCTCTTTCTGTAAAAGTTTATTTCAGAGTTTAAAGAAGCTCTTCAGCTGGAGTATACAGCATTTTAGCCTCTAGTCTAGGTGTCCGAACTGTGAGCTACACCACTCCGGTACCTCCCTAGAAAGGATTTTAAGAGGAGGAAGAGCTGGATTAACTTCTTCAGAGAAAATGGGACAATAATAAGTACACAGCAGTAGATTCTCTGGTCTTGTTCCCTCCCTCCATATCTTCCCATTCTTTATTATTCTCGACAAAGCTGCACCCACGGAATGGGGCATTGAACTGTATTCATATCTGACTAAATTTCCTATCTACTTTTTCTCAAATAGCATAGCAGCAATATCAGCGTCTTTAGCTGAAAAACTCTGAAGTAAGGTTTAGTGGACTTACTATACCAGCATATTTTTTGAAAGACATTCAGTAAAATATCTGTGGTTTAAATGAATTGACTTAGATAGCATGTAACCAAGGAAACAGTGTCAAAAAATAGACAAAATCATGGCTGATCCAACACATCAGAAGTTTAGGGGTTTTGTTTTGAATAATCATATGTATACACATGCCTTCTGTATAGGCGATTCAAAATAAAAAGCAGTGCAACAACAAATATAAAGTGCTAACATGTTTCTGATGATCTAGAACAAGCAGCGAGAGAGAACGTTCCACATCATAAGTACATAAATTCTACTTAGTTTGTACTATCCTCTGGCTACTCTGGGAAGGGTAAAAAGCAGGCAAATACTATAACTACAACTACAGTAATCTCAATGCCTGAATTAAGTCACTCCTGACAATAAAGGGGAAGGCTACTCAGCTACTTTGCGTAAGAAAGGTAAAGCTTCTAAACTTCCAAGGGCGGAGCCCTTACATTAGCTAACATTTTGAATGCATACACAATAATGAATTTAGACTGTAACTTTAGAAAAGTATCTTTCCCTGAATGTGCCAGGTCTTTCCACCTCCTTAGGTCTTAGACATGGATCTGCTTTTTATGTAACATAAAAAAAGGAAACAAGTCATCAGTATGCTGTCAGTGCCACTTAATATTCTGAATATTTTGAAATTTGAGACATTTCAAACTTCAATTCTTAATATTTAGAAATTTGAGACATTTCAAAATTATATAAACAGGAGCTAAACATTATTTAGGAGAAAGGCACTCCAGAATCTGATTTAACAACAGCATCAGTACTTAGAAGGGCCAGGATTACTTAATCAAGATAACATTAAAAAAATTCCAGTCTTATCTAATTTTTTACCTTAACACAGGCAGTCAATGGGTAAAAACCAAACCAAGTAACTAGCTAACAGATGAGATGTTTATACAGTAAATATGCAAAGAAAAAAGGCAAGTATGGCTTCTAAGTAATGGTTAAATGTAGAGCTTTTACCTAGCAAAGAAAGGTATAAGATGTGTTTTGAAGATGTTTCAATAGTTTTTAACACAACATTTCATTTTACAACCTTTCAGCAAGATACTACGGTTAAAAGATGAATTATATTAGAGTGCTTTGTTTAATGCTTTTGGGGAAAAGGCTGTACTATCAAAGACCAAGGACAACATTGTCCTAGAGGTAAGTTATCGCTTGTGTCCTCAGGATAATTCATTATTTTTTATTTATGGCAAAGAAACAGGCAGCAAAGGTTTCTGAGCTGTCCCAGGCCGATGAACAGTTAAATAAAAAAAATAATCCTTGCTTACGGGGTGATTAAATCAGTGCCCTTTTGTGCTATTCTGTAGCATACTGAGTTGTTTCCAGGAAAGGGAAAAAGTGTTGAAGTTTGCCAGTTTTATAAGCAGGTTTGTTAGTAAAGGTCAACATAAGGCTAATCAGTACTTAATTATTTTAATCTCTTCATTGAAACTGAAAACAAAGGGAGGATTTTTACCTTCTGTAAAACACTTAGTAAAGGCTCATAAATAATTAAATCCAAAGAAGTTCGGTTTACATACTCAACTTCATCACACATTATCACAAAAGTGATAATGAAAAAAAGAATTGAATGAGCAAAAATAAGCCATTTCTAATCAAGTAACAGTATTTTGGTGGTCAAGCCAGGTGATCCAAATCACAGGCCAAATACCAAAATCGCAGCATCTTTGTGTTGACTCCTGATGCATCCAAACGGAAACTTCCTCAGTGTAGGAACCGATTTCATGAAAAAGTTGGGGTTTTGACAGATTTATAACCCTAGCCCTGACGCCACTGTAATTTGAGTTGAAATTGCCATGCCTTACTTTGCTTAAGCTGAGAGTCCCTCTGTGACACTGCCACGCCCACCCTGAAATACTACGGGGTGGTGATGCAGCCCCTAGACCTGTGTCTAAAAGGTTTTGTGGCACAGCTATTTCTTCCTTTGGCCACTGAAGGAATCCAAGGGACTTAGACAAGGCACCCAACTTTTAAACAACTCAACTCTCACAGAGTGATTTCTCCCCAGAAGATTTTAATTTACTATTTACTGAAATGGCTTCCTGGCATAAGACCTCACCAATGCTTGGTGGCAGGCCAGAGATTTTGTTTTCTCTGCAGCTTAATAACCTGATAACATATTTGTAAAAAATCTGTTGATAGAAGTTTTCTTCAATTTCATTTCCATTGTTAAGATAAACTGTTACACTCCTCTAACCTTCTGACTTCTTTAAGCCCATCTACAAATACTGAAATATCAGTCAAGAGGGAGGAGAGAATTGGGTCGGGGGGCAGGGGGGGAAGTGTATGCTGTGTGGGGTTTTTTTGTTTGTTTGGATTGGTTTGGTTTGTTGTTTTTTTTTTTTTTTTTTTTAAAGTAACAGTAGGTCAAAGATAGGTTCAAAATGGAAAGAAATACTTCCAGCTTCTCTTCCACTGAATGTTTCCCAGAGTTTAATTTCTAAACAGTCTAAAGACAAATGCTGAAAAAGTGATGTAACTTTGTAGCTGTCTGAAACTTTAAACGTTGTTCTTATCTAAAGTTCATATACACCAGACAGACCCTTCTATGAAATTCTGGTAGTGTTTCCTCATCCCTGCTCCTTCACATAATTTTCATTTTTCTTAAAGAATTGATTGAACTATCACTTATACAGCTCCATAATTTAATATCTCTGTTCTTGTATTAGAAAACTGTATAGTTTAATAACAGCTATGACAAGAACAAATATTTTATAGCTAATTGCAAATGCGTATTTTCCACAACAGACCAGAAACCAATTTATCTCTGAATATTTACAGATAGCGTTATCCTGCTTATTTCTTCCCTGTGAGCAGAGGTTAGAATTCATGAAAGAAAATACAGTTTATGCCCTCTTAAAAATTGAGTTAAGGATGGAAGAAACATATCCAAATTGTGGTCTTATTTTTTTTCTTTTTGCCATTCTAGTCTATCATGTTCTCCTGGTATGGTTATTTATGAGCTTGCTCAGATTTGATCTGTTCCTGCCATCCTGACAATAAACTTACATGAAACTTAGATAGGTCTTGTCTTACTGTTTGTTCAGCTGCTCCATTAAAAGTTAAACCTCGATTATTTTCTGCTAAAGTCTAAACCTCTCTGATTAAATGCTCTTCTGTTTCTTCTGCCTGCAAGGTAATGATGTGGTTCCTGTGTCATTATTAATGGTTCAATACTGTGTCCTATTTTCCTTAAAATTCTGGTGTAGCTGGGTCTTTGAAGGAAAAGGGCGGGGCTGTCTTTAGCATCCCTTACAAATAACTAACATCTATTCCTGTAACTCACACTATGCCAAGGATAATATTTCATAAGATAGGAAGCATCTCACACAGTGTTTCTGCAAGTAATATTGCTCTCTTTTCTCATATTCATCTTATGTTCAGACAAATTCAGATGAGGGCTGCCTGGGTTAAACTTTTTTTCTAGGAGGTACAATGGATGTAATAAACAGTTTTGCCTAGGTTTTTGTTTGTTGGTGGTTTTTGTTTGGGTTTTTGTTTGGTTTTTTTTGTTTTTGTTTTTGTTTGTTTTTTTTTTTTTAAAGTGGTTAAAAACAGCCATAAAAATATATTCAAAAAGTCAAGCAATTCTTCTGTTTTATTTTCCATCCTTACAACTTGAGAATAATTATCCAGCTTTTCATCGACACTGGTTTTGGATTGAGATGCAGACTGGAAACTTTTGCTTCAGAGTTCATACTGCTTCTGAATTATAAGCAGTTACAGTAGATATTGTGAGCCAGTCCTGGCAGCAGTGGCAGAAAAAAATACTGCAGTATTAGATTTCTGTAGCAATCAATGGGAAAGCACTGGCAGAATCTACCCTATGGTAGTTTTCTTACCTAGCATAATAATTAAAGCTGTATTTTTAAAGCACTACCACAGGACAATGCTTTCTGGAACTATAAAATGACTGCAATCAGTACACTTAATTAACCCTCTCCCATTTCCCCAAAGAATTTTTCATGTTGTTTTTGCTCCATCTTTTTTTCTCATTAAGTGTTGTCCTGACCTTTCAGTCTGTAAAAATCAACAAAAGGCATTTCCTTTTTTATTAAAAGATTGATTGCAGGAGGCCTGGGACCACAATGAAAAGAAAAGGAGAAATAATCTATGCTCAAAACACATCAAGTTTGTTAGACAGCCGATGACATTTAGTCCAATAGTAATAGCAGTACGTACTTGGTTTTCGGATGCAACAAAGCAAAATAAGCCAAAGGAACATTAAACAAATAAATAAATGATGCTATAAATCAGAAATATATGCATCATGAGAGAAAAAATTTCAATAATTCTATTCAGATATGAACATAAATCTGGAAGAAGCTACTAAAATAAAGATTATAGGTAGTTATTATAGTCCTACTTGAGAAGGCAGGTAAAAATACATAAAATATATAGAACTATGGATGCAAAGATACCTAAAGATGAATACATTTTCAAAGCAATGTCACCTTGCCTCTAGAGGCACACCACTCTTTACAAGGGTTTATGGCAACTTCATCTGATGGACATTATCAAATGAGTAGATTCCAAAAGTTTTTCCTACCTAGGGTTGAGAAAATAATATAGATGAATGAGTATAATTTTAAAAAAATCAGAATTTGAAACATCATGATTTTACAATTGTCCCCAGCTGATACAAAGGCAGTTCTGATCTTTTAAATATTTGTTTATACAGGGACTTACCCACACATGATCCCTTAGAAACCCGATTCAACTTCAAATCTTGTGATACATTCTTGCCCTGTTACATCAACTGATCTACATATTATTTGCAAAACATGTCTGAAAACCACCAAACCAATGTAATTATTATAATAGGTTATGACCAGCTGCTTTTTAGAGTCCAAACACTTGAATAGCAAGGCATTAGGCCATAGTTCTATTTTTATTGTTATACTTTTACTTCTGAAGGTCTAATCTGAGATATCATACACTTGTGTCTAGCCATAAATAAAATAAAAAGAAAGGAAGTGGTCCATAATGTAACTCTCCTTAGTTTAATTCTTCTAATTAATCTATGTTATTGGTTGTGGCATGCACTTGTTCTACCCAGTGAAGGTTTAATAGCCCTGTTTCTTTTATCGTCATCTATACACAAGCCTGTCGATCAATGACAATTATTACTTAATGAACATGTAATGATGGGTAAGCCCAGGGAGAAGGGAACAAATAAATCACTCATTATAGTCTTGATTGCAAGCTAGCACTGTCACTTCTCAAAGTGATATGTTGTGCAGGTTGTTTAGCCAACATCTCCAGGACTAATCAGCGTGATCAGGTGCTTCAAAGTGCTGGAAATCTTCAATGACCTAAAGTATATTCAGCTTCAAAAGGAGATGCACAAAGGGGTTTCACCTTAATTGAAAACTCGTCTGAGTAGTTCTTTTTAAAAAGCTCACAGAGCTGTTTGTTTCTTCCTGATTTTTCTGAACGGTTTTGTTTTTTCTCCTTAAGTATGAGCAAAGTTGCATTCTTATTCCAGTTTAAAGAATAAAACTTTTCCAGAAGCTTTAATGTTAAATCCACAGTGACTAAGCATTATCTTAAGAGTGTTTGATGTTTGTGAAACATTGCACAGCCGAAGGAACTTGAGCATTATATTCATAAACCTAAGACAACAAGGAGTCATGGTGAGGTACGTCAGATCAATATCATGCCAGTAAAACAGCTTATACGTTTTTTTGAAAATGATGCAGGTATTTGCTTTTGTGATGCTAATTCCTGCTCATTAAACTCTGAAGTGAAATGCTCACATATTTTGAATCCTAGTAGCAATCACCAAAAGTTCCGAGTCTGGCTTCCACATCAATTTATCATTTTTCTGTTAATTAGACAATTCCACCACAGTTAAAATGATGTGAGAAAGGAAACCAACATCTAACTGGTAATTCATGGGAGAATCAGATCAAATATTTCTGTGAACAGAACCATGACTTAGATATGTGCAGAAGCATACTGAGCTAAATTCTACAGTTTTTCTTCCCCCCCTCTTTTTTATTTTGATGTAATATGACACCAAACGTCCTGTTTCTTAAACTGATGTTTTGACTTTTTCAAATAACAAAGTTATTTGGAACTTCAAAATCAAAATAGGATGTCATCATTTCCTCAGGATGGAAATAGGCTATCATCACTGAAAAAACATCCAAATGAATTTTTAATATGAAATGTTTTAAAAAAATAATACTTTCCAACATAAACATCTATAGTTTAGAAAAATATTTCTTTCTAAAAAAGATTGTTCCACATGAGAGATTTTGTACAATTCTCTACAGTTTTGTACAGAACTCTTCATGTTAACAAACCTTGATTTGCAAAATGGCCTTTCTAAAAAATGCATAAGGATGCTCAGTTTTATTTAATATAGAGTTCAGCAACTGTCTAAAAAATAATTTGCAGAAGAGTATAAAGCTTATAGAAACACCCTGTGCAAATTTAAACAAGCTGAATCTAGTAAAAAGTGCAGGAAAAGGGTTACTTCCTCATGTAAGGAAGACTTATTTCCTGTGTTATGTATTCATTTATTTACTTTCAACTTGAAAGAAGTATTTATACAAAATTTGAGAGAACATTTTGACTACCCGAAGTTGCCTTCTAATCTGATGTACCATTTGCCAAACATAAAGGACTGTTAGACATTCAAATAACAGGTTATCTGTAAAGCAGTGAAAAAAATCCACTTTGTGTTTTCAAACATATCATTAAAGGAACGGCTTCTCTGGAGGGGAGAAAAAAAAAAAAAAAAAGAAAACCCCACAGATTTCAAAAGGTTTTGTGCCTTGAAGAAATTAAGGAAGGGAAAAAAAAAAAAAAAAAAAAGGAAAAATAACTGTTTCAAGTCAAAGTAGGTAACTGTTCTAGGGCAATGCCATGTTGGAAAGGAATTTAAATACTTAACTGTAATGCCTATCAACAGAAAAACTCATAATCATTCTTATCTCCTAAAATAGCTTGTCAAACATGAAAAAGGCTTATTGCTGAAACAGGCTCTATCTGGGTAAGAATCATAAGCAGAAACATACTTTAATTACCTTTTCCAATATCTTCAACTCAAAGTTAATTTTAATGAGAAGAATTAGTTACGTTGCATTTATTCCTTCCCATCTCACACAGGTTTGGCTTTTGTTAGTTGTTTTGGGTCCAACAGGTAAAGATAGACAAACTAATCTGAAAAACTATCAGAAGAACACAAGACTAAAAATTGAGGTTCCCTTTTTGAATGTCATTTCCAGTTTAGCCTAAGAAATGCAAAGAGAGCCATTTTAATTCAGTGTCACACAGCCAGAAAGGTTGAATGATGGCATGGGCATTTCATAGCTAATGTGCTGGCTTCAGAACCAGTGGAAAAAGAGGATGCCTTAAAAGTCTTTCCACAATTACTGTATAGGCTACATCACGTTTGAGGAGACCTAGCTTGGACTTACCTTACAACAAAATATAACCAAAGTTTGACAGATGGTATTTACCACACTCCACCCTCCTTTTTTTTTTTTTTTTTTAAGCAGAAAATAGCTGCAAGCACAAGTATATGGATCTTCCTCATGCTACCATAGCGAAACAAGGAAAGCATTCCACCTTTAACTTAATCACTGAGGTTGAGAAAGTGTTCTTGAGTCAGTACCAACTGTAAATACTAATATTAAGAATATAGAACAAATATTTATCAGTTGTTATATTACTCATTTCAAACAAACAAACAATTACTGGAGAGTAATGTAACAGGAGAGAGCTTGATTTCCTCTTGTCTTTTAAGTGAGTAAAAACCCAACAAAAACCTTACAATCAATCAGGACAAAGGAAGGTGACTAAATGCTCACAGTCCAATGCAGAAACATGGAAGGAGGCTTCTGACTAACAGAAAAAAGACCAGTTATCAACACTTGGAATGAAAACCTCAAAAGTCTACATAATATAAAAAATAACCCTGCTCTAGGTTCTCATGACTGATTCAGACTGTGATCGCCTGGCTTTGTCTAAATACAGAGGATGTTTGCTGACATTAATCTATGTATTTCTGAAGAACAGTGGGCACATGCTGCTGAGAATTTAGTTGCTTAAGACATAAGCACAGCATTAAAAGTCTGTTGTTGCTTCTTATTTGAAGCTGGCGGTGATGGGGGAAGCCAGAAGAATGAGGTAGTACCTCACAGTAAAACTTTTTGTCTTCAGATTTTGATACTCTTTACACCTCACAAGTAGTCTTTGTGTTTTGGGGGTTTTGTTGTTGTTTTGCTTTTATTTTTTTTTCTGCAAATAGTCCATCTGATCTTAATGGAATTATTATCAGAGTCATCCTCAGCTACACATTAGCAGGGTGATCAGAAAGACTGCACTTTAGTCGAACCAGGTTCTTTTTCATTTTCAAAAAAAGATATGAGAGTCATAATTTCTCTTTGTTTTCTGTGACACCAGTTCTTTTTTTTTAACTATCTGATGCTATTATGCTGGGATGAAGAACAATTTTGATGATGGGCGCAAAAAAATTAAATTAGCACACTTTAATGCTTTTGAAAGGCAGCCTCAGAGGAACATAAAAATTACCAAATGAAAGAAATATCTTATATTAGACATATAGATCTTTGAAAGCTTTTAAAGAAATATATCTGGTATTATGAAATACCATTTATCATATTTATTTCCATTCATATTTTCCACTGTTAGTTTGATTTTAATTTTTATCTTTCCTGACCTAAGAATGTTTGAGATGGTATAAAGCCTTCATATGATTTGTTATACATACATCTTCTGAGGCTTTCCTGGGTTTACAAAGGAAAGACAGAAAACAAAAAAAATTAAATCTTTAAATAGTCAAGGACAAAGAAGATAAGCTATGTATTACCAAAGCTGTCTCAAATCAAGGCAGGGCACTAAAAATGCCAGCCAGTTACATATGCCACATGGTTCTCTACTATATAAATCCTTACCGCCACTATGTCCCTTTCCTATTGGATGTAGGAGTATTAGCTGTAATTTGTCACTGTGGTGTGTCAAGGAAGGAAGGTTTGCTCTTAAAATGCCACTTGGAGAGTAAACAGCAGCCTGCAGAGCAGGATTTGTTTATATCACTTTTGGTACGATGAATAACACACTTAGAAAGATATACTGAATATGAAACATGGAAGTGTAAAAGTTGTGACTTGTGTTAAATATTCACTGCCATTTCTGCCAGTACTAGTATATGATGCTCATGTATTTCAGGCAAACCCCATATAGGTCATTACTATATATCCAAACTAAAAGCTTTTGCACATAACTTGTTGTGTTCTATTTTTTCTTCACTTCCCACTCATCTAATATTTCTGTCCACTACCTAAGAGTCACCACATCTCATCTAAGATCTGCCTGCATCTCACTGATAAGAGAAGTAGCTCCGGGTATATGCATATGTATTATACACACATGTATAGATACACCCACACTGCAAGGTCTGAGGTGCTACAGACCACTGAAGAGGCGAATTCTGCAGTGATGATGAGTTACATTAACACAGCCTGCTCTCCACCTACACAAAAACCCACCAAACCCTGAACATTGAGCTTTAGGCTGCCTGTAACTAACATGAGAATGAAAACATTCAAGATACACAAAACATTTTCCCTCTATGAGAACAAGAAAACACACAATGTACCTTCCAGTGCACAGCAGAGGTACCCTGGGATGTCACTAGAGACATCTCTGGAAGCACCAGAGTGGAAGAAGTTCCTCTAATGATGCAGTAAAACTACAGCTGTACCACACCATAGTCAATAATTACTGGCATCTAAGGCTACAGGGGAATTTACTATAGATTCATACATATGTGAGGAAAAGCTATTTAATCCATGGAAACATACTAGCTTCACTGACCTTTACGCCCCACTCCCTCACCTTCACAGACCATTGCAGGTCCACATGTCTGGGAGCAGGACCGAGAGCAGCTGCTCCCATACCCACCACGGCTGCATTTAAAGAGGCACAAGCGCCTGAGCACACCCTCTGAGCTAGGTTCCCTAATCACCTGGGGCAGGTGGCAGCCAGCTCGCCTTTCCTTGCAGCCAATGAGACTGTGGTTCATGCAAAAACAACCAAAACAAAACAGTGGGTTCCAGCCTGAAATTTGTCCCAGAATTGGGTCTTCTCCCAGAACAGTGTTGAGGTGCAGCTGAAACCTTTAGTCATAAGTTGGGAAGTGTTCCTGTATGTTGAAGTTCAGATATAGCCCTGTTCTTTTAAAACTTTTTCCTGTCTATAGCACATCTGTGTGATTGTCCCTAAAGTGTTCTCTAATGTAAGTTATACATGGATACCAAGGATGCTAGTATGCAGAACCCTAGCAAAGCTTTTTCAAACCAATGTTGCCAATTCAGTTGTTTACATTTGCTGTGAGATTCAATCTGCAGCTCAAGGGCAGTAATTTGTACATTATACTGAGGTACTCAATTCACAAAGCTCATGGGACAATTATGTTGCTGATAGCAGAAAGCCAGGGGAAGAAAAATGAGGGATAGAATATAATAACAGAAGAAAGCATCTTAAACATTATAAAATGCATTGCATTATGTGTTGCTCTATAAAATAACATCTCTGACTTCTCCTTGATCGTTACCTCTGCTGAAGCAGACTATAAGCAGTTGCTGTCATATTCTGTGTACCTCGGCAACACATAACAGTCCTTCCCTTCTAGGCTGGGAGGCTGCACAATACTTTTAAACTTATAAATTACATTAAAATATCTGCAGTACACCGAAATTATTATTGGTAGGCAAATACGTAAATACTACTATAGTTCAGAGTTATTACCTTATCTAATGTAAATTGTATTTTACAGGGCTTTATAGTGCATGAAAAACAGATGCAGATTTTGTTTCAAATTTAGTCATGTGTCTACCTGCAAGAATTATTTTTAGTGAGTCATTTGACAAAGACTAATTGAGCTAATTTACATTATACAAGAGCAAAAACCAAATACAATCTAATTTAAGATGTGTTGTGTATATTGTACTCAAAACATCTTAGACACTGATAATTCATTAATGGGATTTAAACGCTCCGATTTTAGAGCCATTGGTTAGAGCACAACAAAGGAAAACTGCAGCATGCGAATCCTAGGAGTGGTTAGTTTTGCAACATTATTCTGCTAACACATTTTACACAAGATGATTGCATGCCTAACTTCTTCAAAGCAACAAACACTAACCCAGGCCCAAACCCGCTGGAGTAAGCTTTAATAGAGACAGGACCTGTCGAATGTAAATGTAGTTCACAGGTTAAATTCTAAGGTCTAAGTGTACCGCTGCTGTTCTCAGCCAGGTTTATTATTTTATTATACTTTCTATTGATTGCCATCATCACTCTATTGACCGGCTGTGTACAGTGTATGACACAGTTCGGAAGAATCAATAAAGCTGTGGGTAAACTATGGGGATCTTAGTGGGGAACAGGATGAATTGCCTAATGATGCCTACAAAAATACTTTTGTTTTGTTCTCCACTTAGAAATAAATAAATTACAGGAGAAAAGGAGATATAGGTGCTTTCTGAAAACATACTTTTACCACATTAGAAAGATATATTTGACAGTTCATCTTTTCACAAAGCAAAATGAGCAGTTGAGTCATTTATCTTGAAATACGCTAACGGTTCCATATAGCTTAGCATCTTTGCCATGAGGGCTTTGGAAAGCAGTGGGTGGTATGGTCAGGGAAGGGAGCTCTTCTCTAAAAATACAACTTGTCTTGGAAACCATCCTGTGGACAACTTGCTCACCTTTATCCTGCATGGCTTTTACGCTGATGACGAGGGACCACAGGATCCAGTGTTGCAGATGGGCAGTGGGTGTCACACAATCACAGAAAGGTTGAGGTCGGAAGGGATCTCTGGAGGTCATCTTGTCCAACGCCGGACCGCCTAGAGCCAGTTGCCCAGGACTATATGCAGACAACTTTTTAGTATCTCCAAGAATGAAGATCCACAACCTGTCCGGGCAACCTATGCCGGTGCTTAGTCAACCTCACTTTGCAAAAACGTTTCCTGATGATCTGATGGAAGCTCTTGTGTTTCAGTTTCTGCCCATTGCTGCTGGTACTGTCACTAGGGGCCACTGAAGGGAGCCTCTTTGCACCCTGCTTTCATCCATTTATATACACTGACAAGACTTCCCCTGAGCCTCCTCTCCTCTAGGCTCAACAGTCCCAGCTCTCTCAGCTTTTCCTCAGATGAAAGATACTCCAGTCCTTTAATCATCTTCGTGGCTCTTCATTGGACTCTCTCCAGTATGTCTCTCTTGTACTGGAGAGCCCAGAACTGCAGGTGTGGCCTCACCGGTGCTGAGTAGAGGGGAAGAATCACCTCACTCAACCTGTTGGCAACAAATGTTGTGCTACTGTTATAATATGGAAAGGTAAAATTAGCTTATGAATCCAGCAAGGGTTCCATGATCACTTTCTGACTATTAATTTATTCCATATTTACTTTCGATATTTTGCAATGTCTTATTCTGATATGGCCTTATCCTGAACAGAGGTTTTAGGCTCTAATATAATAAATAATACAAAAAATGTCTGTAAAACAATTTACAGTTTCTGTGTGTATCATGCAACCATCCTAAGCATACTGCTAGATAGGTGAACAATAATAAAAATAAAAGACCTAGGATAAGTAAGTTGAAGGGGTTTTACGCTTATTCCAAGAATATTCTCCTAAATTAGGAAAAAAAATAACTGAAACATTATTTTTCTGATATAAGGTAGACCTTATATCAGACTGTGTGAATAAGAATGTATCCCATATTAATATTCCACAATGCTGTAGCTCATTCTTATGACAAAGATTTTAATGTGAACATAAAAGAAATCCAATTAAATCATTGTTACAACAGTGGTTTAATTAAGACAGGTCCTTTTTTTAACAGAAGACTAAATGTCCAAGCTTTAAGACTTAATTTTTTAAATACTAACCTGCAAAAAATGATCCAATTATCAGTTCTACAGTTTCTGGGTTTATCCTACATAAATGCAATTTATCTAAATTCTCTTGTGTCAAACACTTAACCTTTTTCCTTTTCTTGCCATAATTCAATATAAACATTTGAAGAAATAATTCCTAAATCCCTTCTAACTGAATTCACACTATATAAAGGTGTCCCACAGTGTGGCTCAGACTACTGTTTCCTAAGCCACGTACTGAAACCATGTCCAGAAGAGATCAGGCTGTAAATCACTCCATTATGAATATAGGATTCCTTCCAAAGGACTTGATCAGACCCTGCATGGGTGCTCTCAACCTCCCCAATCTGGGCAAAGGAATTAGTTATGTTGTAGTTCAAGTGTGCAGTCTGAATCCACTATGGCAGGGGACCATGTAATGGTATTTTATAGCCTCAGACAAATTTATCCAAATGAAAGATTTAACAGTCTTCATGACCTGATACACTTACCAAGTCTTGTTCCATTCACTAGTCTGCCCAGGTCAAGTCACACCTACTGATTTAGTGTAATACACCCACTAAGGGAGATCATGTCCCATAAAGAGAGGACCATAGTGTCACCTAGCATGAAGAGCACTGATCAGCAGAGCCGAGCCTTTCAGATGTAGTCTGTATGCCATTAAAATCCAACCAAAAAATGAGCAGTTTTTATCGTCATTCAATCTACAGTACTAGCTTAAAATAGAATCTAATTCTGGCTGGTATAAAATATTTTAACATTAAAAGTTCTATTAATACCATTCAATAATATATGCCTTTTAAAAATATAACACATAGGTCAATTTTTGATTAAGATTAAAACTCCTCTATGAGAAATTCCTTCATTATGCCATCTGATTAGTATAACAGTCTATTTTTCATGCGCTTAAATAAATAAGAATGAGAGTGTATCAAAGAGGCAAATGTAACAAGGAAGACTATGAAAATATATTGCTCATGGAAGTCTATCAAACTTAAGCTGCAATTCCAGCAGTGTTACTACTGCATTGCTGTAGCAATATGGAAACTAATAGTGTCACAGATTCTTCCCTATGAAAACCTTACTCTGCACAAGCAGAATGTCAAAATTTCCATTCACATTTTTAACACTACAGCTACATTTTCTACTTAGAAGAAAATTACCATACAGCTCTGCATTTATCATTTCATGGTGTTCTTCACATTTTTGATTCAGCATTTATGAGCTTGCTTTTAGCAAGGAGTTTATTATTATCCATTTACAGGAAGCCAACAAAATAGTAAATTATGTATTTGAAAGCCCTGCTGGCTGACATTTTTAAAGTTCATTGGACTTTTTTTTTTTTTTTTTTTTTTTACAGAGTAGAAATTTGTTGCAAACACTCAAGATCTGATAACTGATTCCCATTTAGATGTCATTGAGACATAAGTGCAATGTATTTTCATTAATATTTCATTGTGTAAGTGTTCCTTGCTTTGACATTGCCATCTTGTAGTTATTTGTCCTACATCTAAAGAGCAACTTGTAATCAGATAGGTATATTGGACTTCATTATCTGTCACCACACATTCTTAGCATAGAGAATGTTATTAAGTTATAATTGCTTCTGGTTTTTTTCCCTTACGGGAAGATGAAGAGCAATATATAACAATATACGGACTCATTACAAAACAAGAAAAGGCTTGACAATAAGCATAAAACTGTCAAATACATCATGGTTCTGGATTCAAAATTTTTTATTTCCACTAAACACAACCCATGTTTAACTAATAAATGACAATCTGCATTTTAAATGTAACAGAATATTTTGTGATTAATTTGTGACTGCATGTCAAAATACTATTTTTTTAAAACCAAATGTGACAACAGGAGACGTATGTTATTTAAATATACACAAGTCAATAGCTCTTTCTGAAAAAGAAAAAAAAGAAAATAAGTGGCACTACCAGGTATTTCAGGTGAGATTACTTCAGTATGCAATATAATGACTGGTGTAAAATAAATTCCTAAACTGTTGCAATAATTAAGAGTATAACTTTTAGATGCAGTCATAGTGTTACATTTTTTCTTCTATAAGAAGAAGTTTTGCTCTGTGTTAGGGTAAATTAAACACATAATCCAGACTTCATTCAGAAAGAAGAATCTCACTTTAAATAACTGAAACTGAAAGTAATACTTAGGAAGGTTTACCAGTTATAAGTTTATATTTATCTACCATCATAGGTAAAACAGAGAGAACCTCTCTTACTTCATCATACATAGGGCTGGTATTGTTTATTAAAGTTCCCAGTGAACCAGCAATTTGGTAGCACTGAAGGACACTTCGAAGCTAAGCAACTAGAAGAAAACACTGACGCTGCACCCCTTCCACATTTCCCGTTTCCATATTCAGGGTGATCTTTAAGCTAATGTTCCTGCTGCAGAAGCTGAGACGGAGACCAGGTGAGCCTGCAGCAGCATCCTCCCATTGCGAGCAGTGCAGAGCACAATAATCAGGGCTCCAGGTGCAAACCGGGTCTATATCATGCCCCTCGTCTCCCTTCCCGCATCAACTCAGGTTGCTCCCTCTGTGAAGGGGAAGCAGATGTCATAAAGCAAGTTATGTTGATGCTTTTCCATCAGGAAATTTTAAGTTTTCCATACAGATCCTGAACTGTTCCTGTACAGCTTCCTCAAGTCTTCATAGAGCTATCCAGCCATTAAATATATTGTATTATATTTTCACTTTACAGTGTGCTATAGATTTTTTGTATTAGCAATAACTAACCGCATTGTGGAAGTTATTGAGAGAACAGCTGCAGAATTTGAATCCTGTGTGGGAATGAATTGGTGCTTCTGGCACAGGGGAAGGAATAAAAAGTGTTTGGGGCCTCTGGGAAGTTTCTGCTGAAAGAACAACACTGAAATAATTTCAGTTGTTACCTTTAGGTTTCAGTCCCAAGCCCAGGCTTCGCTCTCCTGAAGTAAAGTTCCACATTGTCTGCAGACTCCTACTCCTCCCTCACTGAGGCTATATTTGTTCTGATTTTTCCACCCCCTAAGGATCTGTACTAGATACTGCACAGATAGCTGGTGAGGCACTGGGCTGGATGGCCTTTGTTATAACACAGTTCTGCTTAATCCGACGTGGACAGGAAACATCGTGTCAATTATCTTCATTTATTCTTGGTACCGTCGCATGTTTGCACTCGCTGGGGCTCATATGATAAATGCCCCAAAATACTTGTAGGGTAAAAAAAACCAGTCTGACTAACAGAAAGGCAAAATCAGTGGTGAGCCCTGTTGGGGAAACAAATAGCAAATATAATAGAAAAAATTACTGTATTTCATAGAAAGTAAATGGTGTTCAGCTGTAATCATCGTGAAGGCTGCTTTTACCTTTACCAGCTTAATTCCCAACTCCCTCCATTGATGTGAGTGACACAATCAATGCTGAAGTAGAGGCAGTATGAATGAAATAATGATCATATCCACGCAGCCTGAAACTGAGGTTTGGCTCTGCACAGGAGTATACCACCTTAATTTTACTACCATATACCGAAAAAAGAAATATGCACCAGTAGTCAGAGCACCTACTGTTTTGTCCTGTCACCGATAACCAACATACGCAATTACAGTCCAATTTGTGCCTCCAGAGTCAGTGGGATTACATTCATACGTAGTTACTATTTTCTGTGATGACTGTGAATTTCCTTATGTTTACTTTCTGGGAACAGTATGGTTCATTGTCATCTCTTTTATTTTATATTTAGTTATATTCGTTATATTCTTGTATAAAATCTCTTTAAGGAAGAGTATACAAGGATGAAAATTCGTTCGTTAAGAGATCTTTACAAGATACAGGAATATAAAGTAATATAAATATTATAAATAAAAGTTATTTAAAATAATTTCTAAAATAAAACCCTTTGACAGACATTTCCAAGTACACTGCCTTAATTATACCTCAGTTTTTCCTTTTTTTAAAGATTCTTATTTTGATAGGAAAATGCCCCAGAAAGGATCAGAGAGTCTCAGCTTTTTATCAGGTTATTTTCCGTATACAGCAAAAATGCCCATCCAGTGTTTCTCAAAAGGTGCAGACTACTTTGAACTGCTAATTGTACAGCAGGTGGTTAAAAATGTTGTGCTCCTTATTGGTACCATTCCCTCTTTTGTCAAGCTCAGTGCAGAAAAGGAGAAAGCAGATCCAATCTACCACTTTTAACAATTTCTAATATCAGTTTTCAGACATTCTAGATAAAACTTTTTTTTTTTTCCTTTGAAAAGAGACATAATCAATCAATGATTCAGCTGGAGCTGAGCCACCTTCATAATTATAAGACAAAACATCTCAAAACAACTGGCATTTCAGTGTAGCAAAATCCCAATTCTAGCATTCTGGAACGTTTCCTCGGAAATTGAATAGAATACTTCGGGGATCTGTTTATTAAATTTGTCCCACATAGACTCTGACCTTTCAAAATATAAAAAAGATCCTGTGGCAAACCACTCCCAGGAGTGGTTTTTACTTTGGCTCTGACCTCTCTCTCTGACCTTGGGAGAGATGCCTTATGTATACATAGAAAAACAACTATATTTCTTTTATTCTTTGAAACAGGAGAAACAATAATTTTTGAATATTCATACAGTTCTCTTTAAATATATATGCAGAGCAGACTATTGCATGAGATTTCTATAATTCTTGATCATTTAACATATAGGTCAGTAGAAAACATCCATAATTTAGATCCAATTTCCATCTTTGTGAGCCCAGAGAACACAATTTCTGACACCGACTTGTATTAAAAAGAGTAGAATATGAGATGCCATTGTTCATTTACAGAGTAGCAATTATGCATGGAACTATTTAACTGAAATTCTACATTTATAACTTCTGCTTTCTTTATCTTTAAATTTATTGATTTTATCAAGTATTACAAATGGACCTGACAG
This sequence comes from Athene noctua, assembly GCF_965140245.1. Taxonomy (NCBI): domain Eukaryota; kingdom Metazoa; phylum Chordata; class Aves; order Strigiformes; family Strigidae; genus Athene; species Athene noctua. The sequence goes on along the minus strand of NC_134047.1, from coordinate 21,129,734 downwards.
ACTGCTATGGTTAGGGCTATAGGGTTACTAGTGTAGTTTGTTTTGGACTCCTTATAATGGTTACATTTTATTTATTAGATTTGGAATTATCTTTCACAAATATCTCCCATGTTTTTGGAATTTCTGGGTTGATCTGTTTCCAGCAATGAGGACAGGAGGTAATAACACTGAGCTGATTATATTACTTCTTTCAGTACATAGGCAAGGTTTTTCCCTTGGCCCTTGCTTTGAAACGGAATGAGAAATTTGACAGGAGGAATTGTAGTGAAATGAAAGAGAATCCTGAATTTTTCCTTATGAGAAGACATTCAGATTTGACATAGTTATAAACCTCTAAAAAAATCATCATTTGTACACAATTGGTAATCTTTCCTTCGGAGTTTTCTCCACGTTTCAAGCACTCTGTCTGAACTGAGCGTGACCCAGAAAGCCAGATTTCAGTCACGTTCACAGGCCTGTGAAACATTCAAGGCAGAAGATAAACAGATACACACATATACCAAGATAATCATGTATATAAATCTGGAGCTTCTTGCAATGATTTTAGAAAACCAAATGGATTAATGAATAATTTCAACAGCAGAAAATAAGGCCTAGCAAGATGAATAAAGCATGTGGGTTGCTTTGGTGTAAGAACTGAAAAGGAATTGTAAAATCACAAGATGGGGGCAAAAAAGACAATTTATTCCAGGTATCAGAAACTACCAACAAATAAAATCTTACCCCACCAGCCATATTTCAGTTGCTGTGAATTTATCTGGAAAGCACTGACAACGAGAAGGACCAAGCTGTGTGCACGCTGGAATTTAGAGACTGGCGGCTCCATCATTTCAGTGGCAGTGATCTGGAGTAAGTTTTAACTAGGTAATGCAGATCAGACCTATCTTTCTTGGTACTGATGGGTCTTTGACAATGAAAATCTTGTTCTATTTATAGAGGAGAGATGAAGGCAAGCATGCCCTGACTAGGAGTAGGTACAGTGGGATTTGAATACTGCAGTTAAGAGGCTCTGACTGCTCTAGGTCCTTTGGGCTCTATTCAGTGTTTTGGACCCTGAAGTTTCTTGGAGTTCTATAGTCCCTATTCCAAGTTTGGATCTTTTTCCTTCCTTTAGATGTTTGCCTCATTCGACTTTTCAGGTGGCTAATTCACTTTTGTCATTTACTTTGCAAAGTAGGTAGCTCCCTTTACGTAATACAGGGTTTGTCTTATATTTTTGAAATAAAAGTTTTACAATCTCAGATAGATTTTCAAGAACACAAAGCTGAGCAATAAATAAATAACGCCTAAATAGCTGCATATTCTGTATTTTTAGCTGAATCACTGACAATTTAAATAAAGGTCTTAAACAAAACTCTTGTATTACTCTGTCACTCTGAGAGGCAAAATTAGATCAGGTACAGATTTTGAAATTTAAGAGCAGATCTAAGACAACTCTCTTGGCAGATCAGTAGTAAAAAAAAAAAAAAAAAAAAAAAAAGCCCAGCTCCTACTCTACCTTCTGGTTCACAGTATCTATATTCACTGCTACAGAGTTTGAAGAGTAAATCTTATTTTGTTTTAATCCCTGAAATGGAAGCTACTAATTTTTAATAGTTAAATATGCAATGGGGAAAACACAGTAAGTCAGCTACACTTCACTTTGCATCAGCCTTTCAAGTCTGCCTGTAGCACCAGTGTCTCTGGTGTTTCACTGACTGCTACGTGCATTTTCTTCTGCCATTTTAAACTGTGTTAACAAAAAGGTAATGGGAAATGGAAAGTTGCTCTAATGTGAGCAAAATTTTCTGAAGATATGTTTAATACAGAGTGTCCACTGAAGACAGAGAAAGCAAGAGTGAGAATGAATCGATACAACACATGCAGAAAAAAACACATCCTTTGCTCATCCTGATAGAAACCTCTTGCCTCTGCTAAGGTGTACATGTACAGAATGCAAGCATGAGAAAAGAACTGGAAAGGAGCCATTCAAGGCTGAAGATCAGTAAAATTCAGCTATTTTTATTGTGTCTGCTGCTTTGCCACCGGAATTTATGGAGGACTTTGAGTCACACCATCCATCATAGACAAATGCTGAAAAGACAGAAGATGGAACTGTGCTGTTCTCAAAAAGCAAACATTCAAGCACATCACATGAATTCTTTTTGCGCACAGCTATTTTTGCTTTTCCTTCCTTCATTATAATGATAATAATCTGTAGCTCCTTATGCCCACGTCTTCAGAGCCTGAATTTTAAAGGCTCCTTAACTGTTACACAAATACATACAGACCCACTCTTCTTTCATTGCATCTGATCCAGCCAAAAGCTAATCATATGCATCCTAGAAGCCCACTAATGATCTTATTAATATATGTGAGTGTTCTCATATACCTATACACACAGCTATGTCTTCAGACTTGTCAGGGTCATTGATGACTAGATCAGACACCGCTTAGCAAAACTGTGAGGGTCAGATTTTATTTTTCCTTAGAAAAACTGTCATACTGATAACCACACAGGCTGCAAGTTGAACCAAGCACGCACATCTGATTACTGAATTGCTGGTGATAAGGAATCATAATAGACATTTGTTTGATGGATAATTCCAAATATACTGGTAAAATGCACACCGTGAGCACATTTCATTTGATTGTTTCTATCATACTCGGTGACTTTTAATTAGGGGATGCCTGAACAAACAAAGCAATGTTTGCTGGAGCTGATCGAAAAGATAGCTCTACCTAATATAAAACACTATGTCAACTAATATTAGTGAAAAGCAAACATCCAAGTCTCTTTCTGTCTCTGCAATCAGCTTGTTAAAAGCTGGAACTGACTGCCACAATCTCCACTTCAAGGAAAGAAGGAGGAGTGATCTCTCCTGAGCCCCCACAGCTGCCAACACTGCCTTTGCTACAAACTACATGTGAACTAACCAGTCCCATACAACAGTTTGGTTAAGTTAAGCCTTGGCTCCAACCCACTTACGTGCAAGACTGGGCAACAATGCTCTTCTGAGACAGAAAAAAAAGTCCTACAGAATACTATGTTAACTGAAATGCCTAACTGGTACTACATGGAAATACAGGCAAGTACATCCCTCAGAATAAAACCTGAAACAAACACAATAATGTGATAAAAGATTTAAGAACAGTGGGATGAATAACAGCAGAAATAGATGTCAGTATGACTTATGAGGAAGCACACCTGAAAAACACTACGGTAAAACCTCAGGTAAGATTGGTAACACAGCCAGATAAGTAACTTTATTTAACTGTCTTGTTCGTAAAAGGACCAAGTATGCAGCTAGAGATATTAGGGAGCTATTGCTGAAGGTTAACTAACAAATAAAGACTAATGGGCGTGGATATTTGAAATGGTTTGTCATTAATAAAAGACGACTGGAGAAAAAAGAATGGAGGAGCCCACAGCTGCTCTTGTATTTCCCATTCATAGATCTTATACACACGTAAATCAAGAAGAGACAAGGAGAAAATACTGCTTTTTAGCAAAGATGTTCAGTATATATTTTGATCAATGTGTGTGGAAAATGACATAATGATAAAAAGAGCCGTCTTCTCACATCACTAATACATACTGCTATTGAACAGCTCTATTTTCCATGACTGGACATTAAAGTGTAACACAGTAGGCACCCCTGATTATGCTATTGGACTTTAAATCAAAATTGAAAGCACTACTTTTAATCCACTAACAGGTATATGGAATAGTGTATACCGCTACTTATGCTTCTTATATGTAACCTCATAGTCTTAGTGCTCATAACTGAGAAGCAGATAGATAAACTTCCAACTTTGAAGCTATTTACGCAAATAATATAAACATGTCAAGAAAAACAGCATGTAGGATATATATATGTGTGGCTCATATAGGCCTCTTTTTTTCCTCTGTTCCTCAGGAATTAACCCATTAACAGTATTACCTCTTTTTTTTTTTTTTTTTTTTTTGGGGGGGGGGAAGGGGGCAGGTCGTGTGCACAAATAAAATATTTCTGCTTTTACTTATATTAGGGCTGTTCTTCTACTGGTTTCTTGCTTTTTGTGTAGTGTTCTCATTCTAGACTCCAGCCTTACCACAAGATAATTGAAGGCCAACCAACTCCACGAACATGCCTGCACACGGCTTCATGCTGCAGACTTGCACCTTTATAGGTCATAGATTATTTTATCAGGGAAATATAAACAACCTCGGACTCTGAGCACTCTTCTACAAATAGTCCTTAAATCAAGATATCACGTGAATTGGGCATTTTTCTAAGACTTCTACTCTCTAGGCCATTGGATTTGCACTTTACTTCCTATTATTACTTTTTTATTAAGGAAACTTAAATCCTGTTGAGAAGAACTTATTTAGGTTGAGCTGTCACCTTTAGCTTCAGAACATTAAGTCTTGACAAATGCTTCTTTTGAAGTCTGACACCTGTTTCTTTGGCATTTCCCACTTTCAGGAACTCACTAGACTATAATAATACTCAGCACAGCAGAAGTGAAAAGCATGAATTAAAGCAGAAATGCTTTCAGACGTGAAAGAGCAGTACAAAAGAGCATCCCTTTGCTCAGGTTTCCTCAGTAGTTTCGATAGGACCTCAGGAGAGCTCATCTCAAAGCTGTATGTTTTTTTCATTAATGGGAATCTAATGCCCACGAAACAAGCCAGATTAGCTGCCCCAGAGACCAGACAATCCTATCTTAAAACAGAGAGAGATAACAGGTTGCTTTGCAGATACTTTCAGAAGTACAAGGAAACGTTCTTATTATTAGACCTTCTCTTAGGCCAACTATCAGGTTTTTTGCTCTTGCTGTAACTGAAATGCTCGAGGGGAATGTTTCTAACTTACTCTGACATGTGATTCTGTTAGATTTTCCGTTACATTTGGCTTCATGAAGATTTTGATATTAAAATTTCTTCAATTATTAATTTGTCAGTTTGGGGGTTCTACATCTAGAAAGGAGTCCGTAACCCACTTAAATCAATGAAAACAACTCTCATTAACACTCTCTAATCTAAGAGTAGACCTACAGGACCAGATCTACAATTTACCCCTGCCGTGTATTTAGACACTATACCTATGTTTTCTCTTTTTATTCTGTGGAGTTTCAGGTACGATTTTTTTCTGAACAGAGACTGAGGAATACACTTAGTAGGAACCGGGTACTTGAATTAATTCCTTTGAAAAATCTACCTCCTCTGGATGTATCAAAACCTGATTTAGAGTAAATTTTTTCTATGGCCAACAACAAATTCAGTCCCTTTTTGTGAAAATTTCATCATGGTGGAATATATGTTCAATTGTATCCTGAAAACTGTAAGAATCATATACAAAACCTGTTAGATTTATGTCATTGAAGGGATGTCAAAACCCCATTCAAAACTATATTACAGACAACATTGCAATGATCCCTGAATTCTATACTAAAAATTTACTAAAATGTATAAACAACCTTTTAGAACAGCTTCATAAAGCAGCAATCTTTCTAATCAAACTGACCATCTTTCATAATTGTATTTTACAATAATTTTAAGCAGTGCTTATACCTACTGGGGATTTCATTAGCAGGGCTGGCACATTCTTTATAACTGTTTTAAATTTTTCCCAGAGTTGCTAATCTTTACCCAACCCGGCTGAAATATTTCATATAAGGCTTTGCCTTAGAATGACACTTTGGTAGAGATTTAGGTCCAACATTTCAGGCAATTCTGAAATTGAAATTAAAGAGCAAATGAATTTGTGGAATAGATGTGCAAGTATTCAATAAAAAGCTGCAGTGCAGGGCTCCCCAGATGGCTGTTTCAGGGGCAACTCAAAGGAAACACAAACTCTCCACCATCAAGAGCATCGGCGATGCAGCGCGGCGGCGGCTCCTCACACCCAGCAGCAGCCAGCAGGACCCTTCACTGCCATAAGCTTCATAGAGATCAGCCCTGCAGATCCTGTAGTTACACATCGATAATCAACCAGGTTGTGCAGAAGGAAAGAAACCTTTTCCATGTGCAACTTCATAATATAGCCATTGCGGCTGACAGAGAACTGGACCATTTCCTTGCCCCACAGCCATGACGCACCCACAGCAGGGGGGTGTCTGGTCTCCCCAGTGCAGTAGGATGCATGGTGGCATGGCTCTTGGGTGTATGTTCACACACGGGATCCCAAACAAATCCCCTCTGAGCCTGCTGGTGGGTTACTCGGTTGTTCCTAGCAGGTCGTTATGTGACAGATTACCATCTGAAGACTCCCACTCTACCACCTTTGAATGTTAACTTTTCAGTCCTAAATTTTCATGCATATATATTTATACACACGGAGAGGTCACTGTTCTTATTTATGTGGGTAGATGTGAAATGTAAATTTTTGCAGTTGGCAGATGCATACATTAGAAAAACCGAGCACATTAAAAAAAGCTAACGATTAGAAAATTATACAAACATATACACTCAGTGTATATATTTATGAAGTTAAGAATCAAATCTCCTAAACTATTAAGATATATGAAAACTTTATGTAAGTAAAATATATTATTAATTACATGCAGATTTAGGACACTGAAAAAATTGCCATCATTTATAAACCAGTTATAGCTTTAATTTTCAGTGTTTTCTAAACTCATTACTTTTCTGTATTTAATAGACTAAATGAGGTGTTACATATAAATATGAAAGTACATGTGACAATAATTTTGTTTGGGCATGGCTGCTGTAGTGATTTTACAACGTTGTTTTACAACTGATGTTGCAATTTTGCTCATACATCATTTCAAGTGTAAGTGTAGCATCAGAGCAACTCAAACCCCACCCTTTATTGCTGTATTTCTAGGGGGAAACAAGTTCTGAGGTCTTACAGACTAGGAGCTTGTTAAAGGTAGTCAAATGTTTTTTGTTATCTTTTCAGACATACATTCCCAAAAATTGTGTCTCTCCTTTTAAAATCACTGTATAATTTTCCAGCACGTGCCCACAGCCATATGCATCACAGCTAAGCAGTGTTGCAACTGTGGTGTTGCAGGCAGGGCCATAAGGCCAATTTCATTATGCAGCTGTGTGCTTCAACTTTTACTTAACATTACCAGTTCTTAACCAGTGGGCTTAGATTTACCTTGCTGGACAGATGATTTAAAGAATAGTACATCCCTTCTTAATTAGCTGAATGATCTACAGTGCATTTCATGCCTGAACAAATATAATTGAAACAATTGAAATCATATTAGCCATGTAGAAAATAATCAAACTAATGGCTCGGCTCTTGGTGAGAACCGGTCACTTTTCTAATTTTGCAATGAAAATTAAAAATCAGCAATGCTGTAGAGCATTAACACCAGCGTTGGTGTATTTACAGTACAAATTACTATTCTAAGTTATGCCGTTTGCTAGAAGACATGCCCAAAATTATACTCAAAGCAAGCAACAATCATAATTAAGACAGACATTTCTCATACTTCCAGCCCTTATCAGAAGAGTCTGGAATGTAAAATCAATAATCAAACATTAATCTTTGATAGAGAAAAAAATAATAAGACATCTAGAAACAAGTGAATAAATTATTCTCAAGCTTATGTTATTCTGCAAAAGATAAAATAATGAAATGTGGATTGAAGAACCGCTATTGCTCTGTCAGAGTCAGGGCACGTGAAACATCCTTTCATTACCACAAGGTTTTGGTACCTGCATACTTTTTTGACATCTATAATATATATATAAAGCATATCGATACATCACCGAATAATGCTGTTTTGAATCACTAGGGAGCATGATAGGCTGCTGAAATGCTGGGGTTTCAACCCCAAGCCCCACATTCAGGCTGACATGTGGGTGATTCCCACAGCCCTTCCCAAAGGGGGGGAGTTTCCCTTTAGGCTTCCCCCCAGGGTGGGGCAGCCTGGCAGACAGAGCCATGGGGTAAAGGAGCCCCGGGTGTCCCGCAGTGAGTAACCCAGGGTCAGGTGTCCCACTGAGGGATAACAGCTGGGACCCCTGGCAGGAGGGGCAGTGTCTGTGTGTGAGGTGGGTGCCCTGTGCAGAGTTCCCTGCTGGGGAAGGATCCTCCCGCCTCCCTGGGACTGGGCTCCACTCAGGTCTGGCTTTTGTAAACACGGGCTGTGGAGAGATTCGGTATGTGGCTTCCTTGGTCTTATGTGTTTGGGTTGTTGACCTGGTTGTCTCCCGTCCCTTCTATGGGACACTGCACGTCACCATTTACCCCACCCATTGTTGGTTGTGTTGTGTCGTTGTTGGGGTCAGTGGGATTGATGTTAATTATGTATAATCTGACTGACTTGTTTGTACCCCCAGTGCTCACCCATGTACTGACCCTTTTGTGTCAAATACAATTTGGTTATTGGTTCATCCTTATGCTGGCTGTGTCCTTTCTGCTAGGCCTAATAATTGGCAAAACAGCTGCGGAGGTAAAATGCATCCAGTAGGGTTTGGAAATTATAAGAGCATGAAGAATCTGCAGCCATAAAACGCTTGAAGTGGAGAGGGAAGAGCAGTGGGCACAGAGCTGAGCAGCGTGGGAGCCAGAAGCAGGTCCTGACACTGAAGCAAAACACTGTGCATCGTGCCCTGGTGAGACACGAGGTTCAGAGGCATGGGTGAAGGCAACGGGTTACTCATCACACACCCAAGTAGGTTTTGGTTTGGAGTCGGCACCGCACAGTGGCTGCCGGGCTGTCTGCAGGAGGCCCTGGTGCCCTGTGACGGCTCTGGGCTGGGGCTCTGGGCGCTCCTGGGGTCCGCTGCAAGGAGCTGCCGCTGGCGCTGCACCAGAGAGCTTCCCCGTACCCAGCGGGAGCAGGAGCTGCTGCGCTGGGGTAAGCAGCCGAGGAGCTGTGTCTCGCTTCTGTGTGAAGCAGTAGCTGCCACTGAATTCCTACAGGGTGTTCAAAATCCAGTCATTTCCCTAACGATTTGGCAATGACTTGGAACTGCTTTATATGAAAGAGAAGAGGCATAGCATATTGTGATATATTGCCTCCCTCAGTGCTCGGGAAGTGTGGAGGCAGAAAGACAGCTGTCAGGGACATCAGAGCTGGAGCTGGACCTTACTGACCCCTGAAGATACGGGGGGAGAGGGGGGCCCACAGGGTCTCAAGGCAAAGGCAAGACACTGAACAAGATGAGTGGAAAGCAGAAAAAGACAATGCAGATGTTGGGAGATCAGAGAATGTTTGCGGGTGATAATGACAGCAAATAGCCATATCTGGCAGTGGGGGTGGTTGCAGTGTATTTTTAAGATACTTTTGGAGCTGACATTATCTGAGAGGGCTAATGGACAAGGCAGAAAGGATACTCAAAGTGGTAGCAATACTTTTATCTCCTATGACAAGTTCGTTTGAAGATTTCTATAAACATGTCAATTCTAATTTTTTTGTTTGTACCTATACATTATTTTTCAAAAATTTAAGTCTACACAAGCTCTAAATATGCTACTGTTCACATGTATTATTCATGTTTACAGTCAAATGTATCATTATTTCAGTGTATATGAGTTGTACAACCAGCATTAACTTTGCAGAGGATATTTTGAACTGATAGAGAGGCTACTTACAAATACAAATAACAGCAATAATCCATTTTGTATTATAGAAGGTTTAAAATATTACACTGTTCCAAAAGGAAAGAGGAAACTTAAAAAATGTCTTCTGTGAAACTATTTGTGAAATCTAAATCAATGTCATACATAAGAAGCCACAGAAGTTCAAATAAATCAATCAAAAAATAGTTGAAAATCAGTGTCATATTTTGCCTATCATGATCATTCTGCTGCATTCTTAGCTCTATAGCAGCATTTGGATGACACATAACTAGAGCTGAGTAGTTTGTAATGAATAATTTATTTCACCAATTTTGCCTCCTTTTTTTTTTTTTTTTTTTTTCTGTGACATATCCATGAATAAACAGATCACGATTTTCTTTATTCGTAATTCAAAGTTCTCTGACAGTCCCTCCTCAACCTGCTTCCCTTTACAGTGTTTATATTGCTTACATGGATATTCCAGATTTTTGAAGTTGGGAAGGGTTAGAAACAGAGCTATGTAGTTTAGTTGTGCCTGGTCATATACCATTGTTTCTATCCCCCAGCTGGACTCTTCTGAAGTAATTGGGTGTGAACGTTCATGAAGAATAAATTAGACTTTGCTTTTTGGATCCTGAATGTAAAACCAACCCTCTCTGTGCACTGGCACCAATAAAACGCAGAAGAAACTCCACAGAAAGCTGACACACAAAAGGCATGAGCACAGCTGAAAGGAATTCATTTAAAAATTCATATGAATATTCATAGGGATTTTTTTTTTTTGCAGTATGTTCTCAAACTAAACGTTATGAAAACCTTTTTCCTTAGTACATTCAACTTTGGTCTGTTCACCTGTTCTTGCTAAGGCCATTGGGAACTCTTTAGTGGTTGGAAGGAAGGACAAACTTGGGGTTCTTATATGTCGGAAGTTCAGTCACTCTTTTTTTTGGACTCAAGCCTAAAAGTGTCTTTTTTTCTATTTTCTAGTTGGGCTCTTCTATCAAAGAAAGCAGTGAAAATTTTGGAAGGCTCAAGCTGAAAGGTAAAGCAGGGCTGTTTCCTGAGTGGGCTCATGGAGAGGCGGGGGGGAAACACCCTTCCTTGTGTTTCCTTCCTTAGTTCCTGCCACCAAGGCAGCATTTTCCTGCTGCAGAATAATCAGTCATTTAATATTTCGATGGCAATTTTGTGTTATGCATGAAGCACAGATCTCTATATGGCCCGTCGGGAGGCAGCGCAGAAATACATCATTCACGTTAGTCAAATGGAGGCACTATGCATTCCCCATATGCCTTGCTATCTCTGCTCGGTAGGTGCCGAAGGGAAGAGAAGCAGCCCTAGATTTCTTTTAACAGTTATCACACTTTAGATAGATTTCTCAGGGATTACAGGCTTGGAAAAGTCAAAATCCATTCTGAGAGAGGTCTATACTACTAAATATAATATACTCTTAGCACAAAGTAAGTTTAAAGATAGACAAAGTAAAACAGCTGGGATAAAAATTTAAGTCAGAAGTTACGTTCCACGAGCAGAAGTAATGCTTAAGGCTGTTTTGCACTGGAACATTTGAAGCACATTGTTTCCTACCCTACTTCGAAGAAATGTTTAGGGATTTTATTAACATAAAACAAGATAGTGAGAGCAAATTTGATATCAATTAACATACTAATTAAATGTCACTTAGTAGTTTTAGCAATTACTTGATATTTAATTAACCACTTTAATACCTTGGGAGATCCAGATTATTGTACATGTAATCAAAGGGCAATTCTTCTGACCCTGTGGGTATATGCTGCATGTCAAGACAATCTGTAGATAGCAACAAAAAATAACTTTATGCACTGTGACCCCAGGTATGCTGAGTTGCTGTGTACCCAGGAGATTAATTTACTGATTTGAATGCACTAAGTATCAGTTAAAAAGCTTAAACATACCTCAAGTGATTAGGGACCTACACAAACAACAAGAGTAACCTGCAAAATATCAATTATTTTAGTTCAAGCCACATTTTAAATTCATACTGCAAAATTGTCTTGGCATTTATGAAACTTGTATTCGCCATCAGGTCCTTTTATTTTTAGCAAACAGCTAAAAGGGTAGGAGAGTAAAGAAGTAAATATTTTTAGGAAAAAAAATTACTTAAGGAGAGCAAATACATACCTGAAGTCTGGACTGTATTCACAAAGAGGCACCAACTTTAGCATAAGGGAGATTTCCTGGTGGACCATTTCTGTACTGTTTTTAGGAAAAAAAGTCTTAGTCACTCACAAACCAGGCATGATCTCTGACTGTTGAACTGCCCTCTCCTACAGATAAGTCTCCTTCCTCCTACTTCTTTTGGAGCTGTGTCTGTGTCACTTGGCTCATGCTGTCATATCGCACCATACTGCCAGGGACTACCCATGACAATTCGGAGTAGTCTCATGACTACTACATATAGAGTTTTATTTGCTCTTTTTACATGGCTCCTACTTTTCTAAACAGACATTAACAACTATTAACTCTCATTTTTAATCTCATGCTCGTAAACCCAGCAACATTCCCTCTGCTTTTGATTGCTGTGTTATTTATGCTTCTGTTTCTCCCTGTGTATGTCAATATGGAGAAACTGGACAAAGTAACCTTTCTGTTCCCATTGTGGCTCTTTTCCATTTGCCATACAAGAAAACAGAACTGCATTTATCTTTAAAAAAAATGCATCCTTTCCTATATTTGTGTTTTCAGTTATTTTTTCACTTCTTGTCTCTGTCTCATTTCTATATTCATTAAATCTTTTTATTTACGATGTATCTTCATCTCTCTCTCTCGGATCAGATACCCATCCCTCTCACTCCACCAAACCCGATCTAAGTCTCTACTGGTCTCTCTTTGAAGTAGAAATAGAGCATGAATGCTCCTTCCTCCTCCCTGTTCACCTATCAGCCACCTTAAACAGCTAGTCACATGCCATTTATTTAAAATCTTTTCCCCCTTTTGCTTTTCTGGTTTTGTTCTCCCTTGGTTCCCCTGAAACACCTCTGATTGATCCTTCAGAGTATATTTATCAGTCTTCTTCCATTTATGGGTGTGGACTGCACAGATTTCATTCAAATTCCTGTGGGGCCCTCTCTTGACATAACCCATACCAAGGAGATTGAAAAGTGCTTGAATGCTTCAACCTTTAAAAGGATTTGCTTGTAATTTTAGATGTATGAAGTGAGTTGATCTCATTCAGAGTTTAAGAAGGCTGTTCCTTTCTTAACTATAGTTTCTTAACCAGAGTAGATTAAAGCAAATAGAGAGGTTGGTTTGGCATTTTCTGAGCTGCATTTTCCCCTGGAATTTAAAAAAAAAATAAAAACCCCATCAAAATCTTTACGTTCAACGAGACCATGTCAGTGTCGATTAAATTTTGTTTCAAGGGTAAAAAAAAAAAAATCATTCAACCTGTATTTCTGAATTTAATTAGAAGACCCACAATAGTGCAGCACAAGCTCGTCAAATGTTTTGAGGTTTTAAGTATAAAATACTTTATTTTTAAATGTAGCTTTGTAATACACAGATTAAAAAAAAAAAAAAAAAGTCAACTCCAAAATATGGATTTTTAAGCTTTGTTTTGTGCAAAATGTAAATTTGCTTTGTTTTTATCCCAGTCTGAAATGGAAATGATTTTTCATCCTGCGCAAAGGAACAGTGCTTTATGTCGTGTTAGGTAATGCACTAACCAGGCTGAATTTCACTTCCTTGCGAAGAAGAAAGTTTTACACCTTTAAAATATAAATGTAACTCTGGTGCAAGCATGAAGAGGAGAATAAACTTCTTGCAGAGCAAAGGTAAGAACTAATTGAGAAACTCTATCTATTGCTTAGTTTGATTTGCTTTTATTTGTCTAATTTTCTCTCGAGGGTATCCTGAGACCACTGCTGGAAGAGGAATGACAAAAGCACTGATGAACTGTTGTTTTGGGGGAGTTTCACACAGATCAGCAAATACAAACCTAACCTACCAGACAGCATCGCACCAATAGACTGCTGGCAGAGTGCTTCAGACCACCTGCTTTCAGAAGTATCCCATTCCCCTAGTTTAAATTAAGGCCGTATCTGCTCTCCATTGTCGAACAGCAGATATTGCAAGCTTAAAATGCCCAGTAATATCCCAGACTAGTATTGCTATATATTAGCATCTAAAATTTATTTCAATAAAGGTGATAACTGGGGAACATATTTTCCCACTATTAACAATGTTAAAAAATGTAAGTAAATGCTGGAATTGGAAGCAAAAACACAAGCAAACAATAGTTTATTGAAATAAACACCTCATTCTTATACAGCACTTTTTATCATTACATTTCAAACTACAAACAAGATCACTGTGACAGTTGACAGTTTTCTTGCATGATTCTGTTGGCGCATACACAGATGCTGTAAGCATAGCTAATCTTCAGAAAATTCTCTTCTTTGATGGAAAGGCTTAGTAAATGCTTCCATCAATACATCCTTGAAATTTCTGGCCACTCAATCTTATCCCTATTTTATTGTCAATGTATCGCATCACCAAAACTCTAACTCCTTCTTTATGCAGCATCTACAACCATTTTTACATAGCTTAAAAACAGTAATTATAATACCTGGGTATTTACTTCATAAAGTGAAAAAAGAAAGCTTGAACGCTATTCAGGGACTTGTCGTTTTGCATGTACCAGATACACTTCAGCCTCCAAGCAATGCTTATAGATAGAAAATCATTCCAATGATTATTTATCCAGATACCCCTCTATCTTATTTAAACCTGTATTTACCAATATGCTTATACTTTAATAATATTCTGGGAAAGAAAAAAAATACAGCTCAAATTAAAATTACCACAGGGGTTGAGGATTTTGCCTGGAGGAAATAAATACTATAGTCTTTAATCAAAAAAGGCAGTGTTACAAAAGGATTAATTTCGGATCAGAACACATCATGAGTTAGATATTTTTCTGTCCCAGCTGAGAGTAGTAATTGGAAAATCATAGTTTACACAAAAAAATAATTATTTTCTTATGATCTGCTGTTCTTTCATGAAGCCTTGAATCTTCATCACTCAATTAGAATCTCAGAGATTAGGGGACTCAATATATACTAGATTAAAGGTCACCTATTATTACAGACAAGATTTAATTACAATATTTACATAAATTCCTTACCAGCCATAGGGTTTAAGCTGCTCGTACATCTTCAGCATACTAAAAAGAGACAGGATATTCACTAGTTGTACTATGGGAAAAAGTAAGCAGTAACCTAAAAGCAGAGTAAAACTCGGCTCTATAGCTTTTTTTAAAAGAAAAAATTAAGAAATGTTGGTGGTTGAAAAACTGTAGATTAAATCTTATTCCATTACAGAGAGTAAAAGTTAGCTTGATTGCACTGCTGTAAGAACTTCCTAGGGGAAATTAAACTTGATAATCTCAAGGTGTTTCCCAGAAGACATCATGCATTCGGTAATGTTCATTATAGTTTGCAGAATACCAGATAGAATTTAAAGTGAAGACTCCTAAGGTTTAATCAATATAGACATTCTAAATTGTTCACAGTATAAAGCCCTGATTATGAAACAAAGATGTGGTTAAAAGGGAAGCCACAGTAGTTTAGGTGGATTTTTTTTTTTTTTTTTCTGTATAAACTGATTGGTTCATAGCTAAAGTGAACAGTGAGTGCCAAATCTCCAAAACAATTTTTGTAGCAGCATCATAGAGTGCTTCATTAAGCTCCTGGGACTTCTAGAGCACTGCCTGTTTTCAGTGAATGATTCTTAAAACCAGGTAGCAAATATTTTTGGAGATTACTTGTTACAAGATATAAACCTACATATTACTATTACAAATCATTAAGAAGCCATTACAAAACAGATTTTAAATGTTCCCTTTGGAAGACCATGAAGAGTATGAAGATTTCAATTTGAAAAAAACCCCTCCTAGCTCTCTGCTACCTGTCCAAGTTTTAAAGCAAGAAATAAAAGAATATACCAGCACAAACTGATATTGGTATTTGTTATCATCTGGTGATATACTCGTAGGACAGTCAGTAAAGGACTGAAATGACACATTAGCAGTTCAAAGCACAAAGAAAATGAATCTTCAATTTTGATTAAATGAGTTTTCAGCATCTGTGTCATCTTTAGATAAAAGAAGTTGCCAAATTGCTAATTACAAAAAATAATCCAGAGGAGCAGGTTTCAGTGCTGGTAAGGAAAAACTGCCTAAGAACAAATGATTTCAGCTAAAGCCAAAGAGGATACTGACCCTCTCAAATCTTCAGTAGCTTGGACAAAGATCAAGGGGTTTTTTTTAGGACTAAGAGAAGGACCTGGAATTAAAAAAATACTGTGGCTGGAAACAATTTTTTGAGTGAGCCAGGGCTGGATTTATGGTTCTTCACCATCTGGTGCTGGCTAGATGACATCTATTCAGCACAAAAGAGAGATGATGCCCCCTAATTTTATATGGGTACATATGTCTTCCCATTCCTTTGATATACAAGGGATAATCAAGCTTGAAAATTCAAACAACTCTATCAGTAAAGGCCCATGAGATGGATAGTAATGAAATAAAAATTCTGGGGAGCATTTTGAAAAAAAATTATTTTTCAGAGCCATTAGCTCTTTGAGTTAACTGGGATCTGGAATGAGGCTCTGCAGGATTCATCCTATTTCAAAAAATAATTGCACTTCTCTGTAGTGTGTCTGTTCATAATTTTGGTCTTTCTGTGCTTCCTTAAGGAGGAGGTGAAAGGTTAATTTTTCATTGGTCTTCAGACCATGAAGAGAGTCACCGCTGTCTTCTAATGTGCTCAAAATAAAAGGTGTCCCTTCCTACAACTTCTTTCTTTTCTACTCCCACATCTATGGGAGACCTTCTGTTGTCACAAGAAATTAGGTCCTCGAAGCAGTTTCTGTGACACTGATAGGCTGGGCACAGGAGAACCTGAAATGGAGCTGCACAAGCAATGAAGAAAAAATGCACTACTGATGTCAGATTTGCCCTTTTCAGTAGCTTTACATTTTAATAAAAGAATACAACTATCTATCTCATCTCTCATGAATTCATGGCAGAAGTGTGGCCTGAAGCATCCATTCATTAGGTGGTGAAATAATTGGGAAATACATTATTTTCTTTCATAATAAAGAACATTAGTTTGCATACTTTTCCTGGATGTTTAAAGGTAATTGAATAAACTCAACTTTATTGACTAATCCTATTTTTTGTAGGAGGTGCTTTTTATTTTTACCTTTTTTTAGGTAAAAGATCTAGTGAAGAGGGTTTGATTGCCAAAGCATTCCACAGGAAAAGAAAACACTTAAAAGAAAATGTATATTAAAAATTCATTGTATTTGGAAGAAACTGATATTAACAGCTTCTCAGACCTAGTCCTTGCTTGTCCTTTCCCTGTGACTTTGGATCAGAAAATTATGACTTCAATAATTAAAAAGTCTGAGGTGCTTCAGAAAAGAAAGTGTAAAATGTTCTGCTGAATCTCTCCTAGACAGCACAGTTGAAACAGCAGGTCATTTTGTTCAAGAGAAAATAAATTCTGCTGAGCTAAACTCAAGAATAAGTAAAATAACATTACTGACTGAACTTCAAGATCAGAAGGTAATGCTAGTTCTTGAACAGAGAAATAAATTGCTACTTCAGTGAAAAGAGGCCACTTCATTTGGCAATTGGACTTCTTAGCCAGCATTTGTCACGCAACACTTTAATTGCCACTAAAAGAAGACAGACCTTAAAATTTACATGATGTGCACATCAGAATCAATACAACAAAATTTTATAATAAAATATTCTCTATTAATTAAAAAAACCTCACTCACCTTTATTTAAGTCATGGCAAAACTGACAAAAGAAAAGAACTTCAGAGTAAATATCTGCCTTTTCCATAACTCATTTTCCATGCACTGATTCAGTAGCTCATTTGTAATTGTCACCTGATCTGACATCTTGACGGAATTTACTGTAAAACAGATTAAAATGATGTGGCAGCCTTATTGCTCTATTTCCCTGCTTTTCTTCTGTTGCCATTGCATCTAGAATATTATTCAAACACACTCTCTCAGCACATCATCTTGTTTCTTAAATAGGTGTGTGCAAACTGAGAGTATAAACAGTGACAGGTTATTTAAAATATCAATACAGTGATTTATAAACACACTTTATGATTATTATCTTAGACATGGTCTTAGAGACTTTACACATAATTATTAAGGTAGGCAATTACTCTTTTTAATCACTTTTAAGAATTGCCTGCTAACTTAAAACGCAATGTAAACTTAAGTATCTTACTCAACCAGTGTCTCATTATGAATTCTGAAGCTACAATTCCAAGCTTATATGTATGAATCAGTTAAGATCAATAACAGAATTAACTTCCTTAAAATAAATATTTCATTCCTTTTCCTTTTCAGATGAAGTTGTCAATACAATCAATGTAAAATAAAGCAGGCAGTGCCAGAATTTAGAAACCACTGGAATGTGAAATGTCCACAATCTCTACCACCGTGTAATGTAAGACTTCAGATAACATCTGATATTTTTTCCTTGTAGAAACTTCAGAATGTTCGAATGTTCTGTTTCAAAGTCTTTCATCAAGTTAGAAGTCCCAAGATTAAAACTTTGACATTTATTTGGCCAGTTTTTAAATGGGAGCTATAGGTATACTCCAATATACCTTTGAGCAATTCATCCCAATGAATGGGAAGAGGTTCTGGTGTTCTATAAATCACAATGGAGAAAGTATTATCAAATATGCCGATTGCTGAAGTCTGTTACAGGAAAAATGATTTTATTTTTCTAAGTCAAAACAATGAACCTAAAAATGTATTTAGATAAACGGTTTATTTATTATATAAATTGTGTATATTAAAATGTAACATATATACAAATATATAAGGAGATGGGTCAATGACAAGTGCACTATACACACACGGGTATTTCTGATCAAGACAAGAACAATCCTTGTCAGTTAGTCCTGCATTTAAGTGGAAATGTTTTTAGAAATAGCTTTGGTACAAGCATCTACAAAATTTATAATGAGCAAGAAAAATGAAACTGAAAACCGTTTTAAAGTAAGTTTCTTAACATTATCACAGGAGGCAATTTAAAAAAAAAAAAAAAAAAAAAAAAAAAAGAGGCAAGATTAGCAAGCTTCTTATTTCAGTACCTAACAATACAGGGTCTATTTATAACCTGGCTGTAGAAGAGCACAGGAAAGTACTCTTTGACATTAGCCCACCTTTCCAGTTTCAAAGACACATGGAAGAAACAGTGGACAGCAGAGAATTCTTATACAAAAAAAATGAGTTTTACGAAAGAAATTTAAAAAAAAAAAAATTTGCTTTGCCTGTGATTGTCTCTTTTTACCTGGACTGACATAAATGAACAACACTTCATGGAGTTTCACTGGTGTAAGATGGATGAGAGTGATTAAAAGGAACTAGCATCCAAAAAAACCCATTGAAGATGTTTATATATTCACCATTACTAGGGAAAAAGGCAAAACTATTTGGTATGTAAAAAAATGTTTCTCATAGGTCTAGTGCTGCCCATTCTACCAATTTAACAAAGCTCATAAATAACATTAAATAATAGATTCACACACTATACTGGTATAGGGAAAGGAGTGAGGCATTTTTCAAGTCTTAGAAAAAATCTGTTGCTATTGGCATATTTAAAGACATCTCTTCGCAAGTCTTGAACTCCAGGCACAACGTTACCATTGTGAATCATTTTCCTGAATTCAAGTCCGTAGGATGCTACAGAACTGAAGTAGATTAAAATTAACACATTACTTTTCACAGGTATCAGTATTCAGTGAAACTCAAAATGAAAACCCACATATTTTCCTGTTTAAAAGTTAAGAAAGAGAAAGTAAAAGCAAAAATAGTCAGATATTACAATGGTGAGACATAAATAGTCAGCATTCCCAGCAGTCTGTGCTAAGACCTGCACTCTTTGACACACTCATAAACAACAGAGTATGGACAGCAGTCAACTTTTTATTGCTTTTTCACACAAGACCTAAGGCATCACATACAGTCAAAAGCTAAGCTCAAAGCAGCGCAAAAATTAAGGTGGTTCTCTGTATAACAGCTGATGGTAAATCTTGACAAAGGATGTTGCACACACAGAAAATATGCACAAATAGAATTGAAGATTGGCAGTTAGTGGGAGAAGGTCTCTATTATATTGGATTATTTGGGGAATAATTTACCTTTTCGATGAGTGTCCACGGAAGTTACTACTGGAGAGATGGCACAGGGTTAGAATGACCTCTGATACAAATCACTGCAGCTGTGGTATAAATACGAGCAATAAGCATTACAATTAAATTGTTAAATTTAAAGTTTAAATTTAAAGTTAAACCAAGAGATGAGATTTACCTACATACTCCAGTAAATGAAACAATCCAGGAACCATTTTCAGGCCCTTGGGTCAACTAACATGCATGGCTTTTTTCCACTCAGCCCAATTCTTCTGTCCCCAAAGCAGGGCAGTCCTTCCCAACTGCCTACCAGGGGGTGGTTGCTGGCCTGTGGTAATCCCCAAACCATGCTCAAGCATCACGGAGTGGATGCTAGTTAAGTCATCATGAGCAGAAAATATGCCAGCAATTAATAATGTCACAATCTGAACAAGAGTGCTCACGGGCTGGTACGGATGCAGCCATCACACCTAACAGTCCATCAGTGTCAAAGGCATACAGATTTTTGAGACACCAAGCTTTTGCCGTAGGCCTTGGATCCAGTATGGACCTTCACATATTAGAAGAAGGCTTTACTTGTGAAGGTGAAATTTCAAATAGTTGTTATCCAAGTTAGAACCTACCTAAGGGGAAAAAAAACCCACCCACATCATTCCGCTGCGGCAAGAATAAACTAGAGCTTGCTAATTATTATGACTGACATATCGTAATTCAATAACTTACTTTCTACATAAAATCAACCCTTCACTATACAAAACCATCAGTGGGACTAACAAATGATTCCAAACTGTAAAAAGCTTCATTGCTGATCTAATTATGCTCTGCTTCTCGCAGCTCTGGGAAGTGCAGAATAATCAGAGCACAGCAGGCAGCAGCTATGAATCCTCCCTTCCTCACAGCCAGCCCCTTCATGCTTTGATGGGCAGGGAGAGGCCCCTGAGCAGCAGTGGTACATCAGCACATCAGCCTCCTCTGAACGGGGCCCTGGTTTTAGGTAATTCTGTCTCCTTTATGCCCTTTGAGTAGAATAAACCAAAGCAGGTCTAGGTGCAGCCCAGTGAGGTGGTGGAAGGGTAGAAGAAATCCAGAAGCTGAAATGATGTAACGGAACTAAGGCAGAAGAGGGGATGTAGCTGGATGTGCCGCTGTGCACTGCGGTAGACAGGAAAGAATGAAATCAGTTCTGTAGAGGCCATAGGAAAGAAGTCAATCAGGCCATAAAAAGAAAGAACAGAGGCAGAATGCAGAGGAAGGGGGTCAGTAAGACAGAGTGCATGTGACAAAGAAATAGAAAGAATTAGAGACAGAAGGAGGGGCACAGATCATTGGGAGTGAAATAAGAGAAATGAGAAACTATCTCTGGGGTAGAAGAAAGCAGACTTACATGGTCAAGAGACAATGAAGAAAAGAAAAATGAATGAGCAAAAATGGATGAACAGAACAGAAGTTATGCTTTTCCAGAAGAAGAAATGCCAGAAGAAAGGAAAGGGAAAAAAAGCAGAGCAATTAATAAAAGGAATGAGACAGTAGGGATGAAGGGAGGGACATGAAAGAGATATAAAATGGCACAAGGCATACACATTGGAGGAAACAGCACTCTATTATTTATTCATACTTCTGTATTTTATGTTATCTTTCTAGCAAGCATACCATAGCTCCATAGATTTTTATTTTTTTGGGGGTGGGCGGGGGGGAGAAAGAGACAGACTGGCAGCATATTGTTGCCGGGGATTTACTATAGCTCTTTTTTCTTCTTGTACTGCTGGACGTATATTTATTGAAATTACTTGAGATAGTGGCTGGCACTTCTTCAGAAATGTCAATATCTGATCTGGAATAGAGAGGAAATTTTTTAATATTTTATTTTTTTTTTAATAAAAAAAACCCCAAACCTAAGAAAATTCAAAGAGGAGGATACAGATGTAAGGAAGTTATTGGTATCATTTGTCAGCAGTTACCAGCAGCCTGCAAATATTCAGCTCCTATAGATCACCAAACACTTCTTGCTAGTTGAATGACATCTGAAACAGGAAAGAGCTATGATTCATCTTTTCTGTATATAGCATTAAAAACAGGGTTAATACTGCCTGATAAAATAGTTATCTAGAGGGAAATGAAAAAAGGCATCCATTTAAAAAATATAAACTAATTCTCATATTGTTCAGATATTTTGTTGGAATGTATAAGGTTTTCAAGAAACAAAAAGAGGAACATTTAACATTTTTTGTCTTCCTCTTTATCTCTTTCTTCCTGTCACAACAATTTGCCAGAAAAGAGAGACAATTCTGTGAAAACAAGGGCAACACATCAGAAGGTTTTGTATCTCATTGTTAATCACTACAACAATAGTAGTAATAATCCCGTGGACCATTTTGATGAAAACAATAGTTGAAAAGCATTATTAGTTTGGCCTGCCATAATCGTCTACGAGCATTCATTGATATTAATTTTTGATTCATTTTTATGAATATTTCTACCTGTCCATTTATAGATCAGTTTTAGAATGCCCAGAGCAAGGCTGCCAGGTTGCCGTTTCATCCAGTATCTCATCCTGGCTTTTTATTGGATTTATTTTTCCTTCAGCAAGTATTTGCTCTTGATGCTTAATTCAGAAGCTTCTTGCTTCTGTACTGGGAATGAAAACACAGAATTGGTTCTCCAATTAGCAAACATTTTCAGCTGCAAAACTATCAAATCAATACCATATCCTCAGCAATCATTTTAGTTACAAAAGTGTGACATTTTTTTTTTCCGAGAGCTCTCAATGCCCATTTTTTGGCTAATTAGCTGTCTGTCTACCTTGTCCAAGTGGCAGAGTTTAATTCCAGAATGAAAGACTTGAAAAACCCAAGGAAGTTCTCCAAAAGCAAATGAATTCCATTCAAACAAAACATTTCTGTGCTGCCCTTTTTCTTAGGAAATATTTCTTATGCAAATACAAATTCAATGACTAAGAAAAATTTGGAAGACGTTGCTCTGGTGATATTCTACTCTTTTATGCCATTTCTTCCCATGTTGTGTCCCCTGAACCACCTGTAATAAAGACAATAAATAGCAGCAATTGTAATTACAATATAATTATTGTGGTTATTTATAGTTACATAAAAATGCTGTTAAATCACATCTGTCTCAGCAACCATTCTTACAGATTTTGATGGAGTTTTTATTTCTTCCATCAGTTGTAACGCATCTTGTTTTACTTGAAGGAGAAGGTACTATTTTTTGTTATTTAATAGCCTTGATGTACTGGCAGGTTGTTCTTTTCATTCTATAAGTAGCACACTATAGCAAGGAAAGCCTTTTGCTGACGGTTTAATTAATTGGTACTAATGTCGCATTTTGCAGTTTCCAGATCAGTTTGATTGAAGTAAGGGTGCTAACCCTGCATTTTCATACTGACCGTGCACTTGTTCAGGATAGATTGCACGACTTCACGTAAGGGAAATCCATTAAGGATTACCAAATGCATGGATATGCATAGAAACGCAACTAACTGAGGGAATAGTAACGAAGGTGCAGTCTGGGAGAGTAATAGAGGGAATGGGCACAGACAGATTGCTCTCTGTCTACTGATAGATATCAAAGGGCCGGTTTAACAGATTGTGCTGTCTGGTCAAGAAGTTCCTGAGGCTTTTTAGTTAACTTAGTGCACTACTGTGTGTTTCTGGCAGAATGATCTCCTCTACAGTAACGAGCTATGTTTGGAAAGTAGCCTGTGCTTTTTTTCAAGGATAAAATAAGCCAGTAGTTCTATTTCTATCACTGCATTCTGTAAATTTTGCAGTCTTCTTCCTCAGCCTTGGACAACCAATAGGAATAGTTTAGGCCAGATTTACTGTGGCATTTAAGCATCCAGCTTGGCGATGGATGATATTTCCAGAAGTGAATTACATGGATAAAGCACTTAATTCTGAATAAACTCCCTGGCCTAAACATGGGATTGCTGATGATCCTGTCAGCGTTTATCTGCATCTTTACATGCCTAAACATCTTTGGAGATCTAATCTTTCATTTATATACTAGAGGCAGAAAATTCATCCCTCTGCAACTCTTCTATGTTATCTAAGGGATGCAGTGAAATGTCCAGCACAATCTGAGAAGGACACATACTGAGTAGCAGAGGATTCAACAAAGCTTCCTATTCTGTAGCTAGTTGCCTATCTCATTTAGGCACAAAATTATCTCTGGGCTCAAATGTTTTTTGTAGCTCAGGCATCTTTTGCTTCTGCTGTCTTTTCTTCCTCAGGAATACACCAACAGCCAGGGAAACGTACACTAAAGCATGGGAAGATGAAGGTCTCATAGCTAAATAATATTGTTGGAAAAAAAATTATGGATTAACTCAAAAAACGGAGCTAAAACATTCTGGGCAGTTGGAAGAAGTGTCCTTCCCCAAGTGACAGAACTGCACAGGACACAGTATTTATGCTGTGTTAACTGAACTGCGGGCATAACAGCATTTTGGGATGAAAACCAAATAGAAGCACAGCAGAAAGATATTAACCAAATTATTTTGTTGGTTATAAAACTACACTATTTTACCTTCTTGAAAAAAAGAACATGAATGTCTGTTTCTAGTGAATTTAGAGTTGTAAGAATCTCTAACCACATATTATTTTAGGATGGATTTAATTATTTGTGCATCATTAGTCACTCCAATTTCGGTATTTGTTGACAGGCACCATTCAACACACGAGGTAACTGTAGTCTGTCATCATAATTACTATTGTGATTCCATCACAGGATAAGTAATTTTACCTCCTTTCACTCCAAGGGCACCTGAAGGGACTTCTTGAAGTTGTGTATTTATATTTTACTTAAACAATAACATTTTGAAAAAAAACTGGGTAGAAACTGCAGAGCTGAAATCAGCACTTTCTTAGATATCTGAACCGGGGTGGGGGGGTTTGTGCGGTTGCTTTTTTGTAGGAAGATGATTAATGAATTGTTGACGGTAATAAAGAAGCAGACATCTTGGAGATATTATTATGGATCACATATCACTTGAAACATAAAGTCTGCCTCCGTAAAACATTTTATTTGTTATATTGTACAAATCGATTGTAATTTGCTACTGGCTTCTTTTCAAATACATTTCTTCATTGCTGCCTTGGTAAATAATAAATCACACTAACTATTATTTCAAAATTGAGTGTTCCAATTTAGTTATGAATGGCGAAAAGTAGAGATGCTTCAGGATATAAAGTCTTCTAGCAGTTCAAAGAAAAATAGCTTCTTAAGGGTAACCACATCAAAAATCATTAGAGACGGACTACACCGTGCTAGCATGCATGCCTCTGTGACTGAAGGCAGCCTAAGAAAACATTGACAAGGTTATGCTAATCAAATATTTCGTTCCTCTGCCCTTCGCAAAAAAAACCCCAACCAACCAACCAATCCAAAGAATAGTTCCAGTAGAGCTGTATTAATATTGTTATACAAGCACCAGTAGTAAATCCAGTATTTTAAATTTAACATCCTTTTGTCCCTGGATTTGTCTTCACACACAAATCAGAAATGTGCCTGAAGAACCAAAATACATGCTTCTTTCAGATTACCAGTTTGTGCTTTGCATAATAAAGCAGATCTGTGTCTCATGCTCTGTATGGATGAGTTGTGCTTTTAATATATGAAATAAACCCAGAGGAATAAAAATGATTCTACAAAGTTATAAGATTTGGATAGGTCAAGTACATCTATAAAACCTAATGGATAATCTGCATTAATCTGATCTATTAATTTTTGTTTGCTTGCCTTGTTTTACATTTAACTTTAAGACTCGATGAGAATTTATGCATCCAAAACATCTAAAGAGAAAATATGTAATATTCTTCAGTCTTTAGGTTGTGGTTTGGTTTTTGGGTTGGTTTTTTTTTTTAGCTACTCATTCTTTTTTTTTCTGTTTGGTTTGTCTGTTTGTTTTAAATACTTTCAGGTACCACAGTTTTCCTAACTGAAATCTTTTTGGCAAATACCACCTGAAAGAAAACCAAAACTCTTGTAACTGTTGCACTTGGACTGCTTATCTAGTGACTCTTAACAAAATGTATTTAGCATATCAATTCGAGATATGAGAAATAGTTATGCTCAGTGGTGATTTCATTACAGTGATTTCTAAATGGGAATGAAAACCAGTATTTCTAAATAATCTAAGAAAGACTTACTTGGAGTTGAAGAACCGCCGTCGGAACTGTTTACAGACCGTGATTGACAAACCATTACTTTTAAAGGCATGCACTTTGCAGTGGGTAAATTTAGATAAACATTTGCTTTTACGACAGAGTTTCAGAAGTGTTCCTGTGCTCCTTACTTCTGTACGTTCTGACTGCCTATTTGAAGGAATTCTGCAATAAGATAAGTACATTAAAAAAAGTATCTCCATAAAATAAGGAATGATATAAGTCATACTACATGGCTGCTCATCATTTTCAGTTTCTTACCAAAGAGGAACATATTCCTGATTTTTTTACATGGGTTCACCCTTACCTTTTTTCCATGAAGAGGCAGCTTAATAATGAGATCTTCCTATTAAATCTTCATATTCAGTCTAAATATGTTCAAGAGGAAAATATGGAAACAGCAGTTGGGGACACACACACGACAGAAATAGAACTACAGGTCCATTTTGTAATCACTGCTCTGTGATCTGTTGTGCTCCTGACATACATTAAGAAGATCCCTTGGAGAATTCTGTCTCCAGTCATTATATCCTGACAGAGTCTGGTTTCACTGACCTTGCTGTCAGTACGGTGCCTTATGTCCCACTGATTTAAGGAGTTTTATATAATGAGTAGTTGGAAAGGGGTGAAATTAGCCCAGAGAGCTATAATATATAAAATGTTCTTTGCTCAACACTAATTAGTTTATTTGATTTTCATCTGGTAGGTCTTGTCTCCAAGGTACAGAGAATGATTTTGTTTTCACATGCCATAACATCAGACACTTAAGTTCTTTAGTTTCATATCCTGTTCTAGGGGTGGTAATTTTGTTTAAAAAAAAAAATTTAAAAAAATCTTACTTCAGCAAATAAGAGCAAATTTTTCTCAGACTTTAAAAAATGCTCTTTTTATAGGGTAGTTGGGGAAATAGATTATGAATTAGACTTTTTGATAACTGAAGATTAATATTAGTCTGCTTCCAATCAAAAACTTCAGCACTTGAATACTGAATACTTGAATATGGAGGCTCATTGACATAGCCTCCAAGACAATACACCAAAATAGATACAGCTGCTAAAGTGGAAGTTGCTTTCAGCCAATGAATTTACTGCTTGTCAGATTTGTATGCATGTTTGAATGTGAGGGTAATGAAATAACATTATAGATTTCAGAACCAGGGCAGCCTTTATTCAGATAAGGTTATAAGCAAATATGTTTTAGAATGAGTGTCTGCTGAAGTAATATAATCCATTCCCCACTTATTCTCAGGAGTTTAACTGTTTGTTGCAACATTTAAATATGCAGAGAAATGCAGTCTGGGATCATATACAAAGAGCACTGCACCTTGGGCAAATATACAGTATTGAGATCACAGGGGCCATATTAAGAGAGTTTAGCTTGAGTCGATATAGACTTAACTCTTTATTCCCAGTGTTTCCTTTCAGCTATCTTTCACATCTTAAAGCCAGACAATAGTAAACAAAATTAAGTAAAATTTGTCAAATTTTACTCAATTTTAAATCAAATGTGAGACTCAAAGGTTACATGTCAAGATAAATAGCATAGAACACTGACTATCAGGCAAATACATACCAATAGATCAACACTACATGTTTACAACTCACAAACGAGCATTTCCAATGCAAAGTAGGGAAATTTTCGAAATCAGTTCACTGTGATGCAGATTTTAAATAATTAAAATTACATTAAATAATAAGTTAGAATTTTCAAACATATTCAGTTGCAAAACCCTCCAGAGGGTTAACGTTAATCACACTCTCTAATGCTAACATCCCTCATCTGGAGAAAATATTCCCACAGCAGCATTTGTGGGATATACTTTTTGAAAACCCTTTAGACACGTCAGTGAAAAGTCTCGAAATGCAGAAATGACAACACATTGCTCCCAACCTTGACATCAAGCTCTCTACAACCAGTATCACCATACCATTCAACACAAATGTAATAAAAGCGGTTGTGTGGAGAGAGGTGAATAATAGCAATCAGCTGTCCCCATTCACACCAGGCACAAACTGAGCAAGGAGGACAGGGACGATGTGTCTGAAAGAAATGGGGCAGTATCCAGCATTGGATCTGATGAAAATTCTTCAGTTTAAAATCTAAACCATAATGGGTTCTTAAAATATTAAAAATAAAGTGACCTTTGGTTATTGGGGTTTGTAAATTGAGCTTTCTTTCAAATCAGGAAGAAAGAATTTTGAGCAAATCAAAAGAAATGGGTTGGCAGTAGAGGTTAAATTAAAATGAATAGCACAAGCATGACAGAATTAAAAATATGTTCTACTGAAGATATTTATTCCGCTACCATTTCATTCTTCTAAGGAAGTCTTCTAGCTTACACTCAAAGGGCTGAGCTTGTGACCAATATATTCAAGGCAAGGACCAGAACTGCCCTAAAGAGTATTTAAGTCATGGAATAATTTTTCTGAAGAACACAAGTAAACAGGCAAAGTGGAACAGACACATTCTGGGAATAATTATTGCCTCTAGTATATTAAGTTATTCAGCATTAGGCTATTCAGCAGTAATTATACTACCCCTGGGCAAGGATGATTTAGTACTGCGTACTGGTGAAAGCCACATAATTAAGAGAATGGGATCTGGCTACTATTTAACACACCTTTCCAAATGTTCATTTGATCCAGTTGGCAACAGCCACAACGGACTGTGTAGGATGGGAAGGTTAGCGATGTGTCTTGTATTACAGTGTCTTGAGTGCTACAGCATTTAGCACTCTGCAGTCAGAAGGTCAAACTCCATTCTCATTTAACTCTGTGTAAGCCAACCAATTTAAACAGAATTTCATGTGTCTAATTAAAAGCTGCATGTGGTCTGCTGGGCCACCCTCTGATGTTAATGTGTACATTCTAAAATCAGCTATAATGCCTCATATGCTTGAATAGGGAAAAAAAATAAATCTGTTTAACAGAAAGAAGAAACATTTTGGTGTTTCAGATTACTTCTCTCCCCTGAAATGCGAAAGGTTTACATGGTAGTGAGTATTGTCCCCTTTTCTCTGTTGCTCACATTGTAATTTTCATAGAAATGGGGAAAAAGAACCTCTGGAATGGGCAATGTCACAAAACCATTAACAGTCCTTTCTTATCCTTTCTATCCATAATTGTTACAGAATAGAAAATAAGGACATGAACAGATATGAATCTGTTCCATAAGACTTAGGAAGTACCACAATATAAACAACCAATTTAGTCATATCTGAGTTGCTGAGTTTACGGTTATCTCGGAATCTGTCCATAGCAATACTCAGCAATGGGGCTTCTGCTCTGCCCCCCCGCTTCAGTCTGCTGTGAGAGCACTTTATAAGAACAGGGGTTTTGAAAGGCATCTAACACAAGGCGATATTCTAAAACAACATATTTGGGTATCTTCGCTATGGCAGAAATTCTTTCTTGAAGCCTTATATCCACACATGGAAGATTATCAGTAAACATCTGACAGAGATAGCAAAATCTGGAATGCCTCCAGCATCTGAATCTGGCTTTCTGCCTCGGTTATTTGGCTTGCTCTCTGACAGTTCCCATGATTTGCTTTACAAGCAGTAGCAGTGGCAGTTTGGAAACAGCCTCCAGGGGAGGTCATGGGGGGACTGGCTTGGCTCCTCAGTATCATTTGTCTTGCTTGAAATTAATTTTGAAGAAGCCGTTCAGCATTGTTTAAGAATAAGATTATGTATGAACAATAGCCATTCATTTTCTTGCTTAGTGTAAGGTAACAGAATATAGCATTCAAATGCTGGGATTTATATCACTCTGGGGAAACATGTTCTAACCAATTCGATTTTTTTAACATTTCTCAGTTACCCTCTTTGATTCAGACACCACAAATAGTGAAAAACCTATAGCACAGTAGAGTAAAAAAAAAAAAAAATCAAAAAAATCTGGGGTTTAGGAACTTAGGAAAAACATGTAGGAAATCTTAACATTTCTTGTTCCTTTGTCTTAAAAAAGAAAATCAATAAAATGTTAATGTCAATTTTTTTACATTCTTTTGCTACCTCTGAGAACTTACTAAGTCCTTCAGTAAGAAGGGTTGGCATTACTCTTATATTTGCATCTCTTGCTATTTCACAGCAATACATCTATTACTATTTTGAAAAACACCAAAGGTATATTGGCTAAACTTATTTACAAAGTCATTGACTCCAATGAAATTCTTCAAGGTTACATGAAGTCCAAAGATGACCCATTAATTCTACAGCCCTCCAGACAACATCTTCTATAACACCTTTTGTCAGTAAGACCCACTCAGAATTAAACTGGGATTTTACCCATCTTTACTGTTTTCTTACCTCACAATTATTTATTGTGTATTTCTTTTTTTTGGTGGCTTCTCTAAGGCCTTCATAATTTTCTTCTCTCCTGCCCCCTCCCCATCCCACATTCCTCTTTCTGTACGAAGGACACCAAGCAGAGAGACTCCTAAGAAGCCAGAGCACACGCAAGCCCATTGCCCAAACTGGGCTATAGTAATGGACTAGAACTGCAGGTTGTTGCAGATTGCGACTGTTCTTTGCATTAAACACAACCTGTAAAAACCAGGATGATCAATAGTCTGGTGGTGAGATGACACTTACCAAGTCTGCCAGAAGCCCAGTAACAGAAACTTCTGTCTGATTCCAATACTTGAACCAGAAAGATATCACGGCATAGAAGTGACCAAAGAGCCATGTACCAAACCAGGATGTACATGGACAACGTAGACCATGCTGAAAGCAGTCTCTGGTGTAAAGGCAGTGTAGACGAGGATGGAGAGGCAGGCTGTACTTGACTTGATCTCTATTTGGATACACTCAAAACAAACAGAAATGCATCATACATTAACTGAAAAAGTCAGAAGTTACTTAAGGACAGTAACTCTATGCAGCAAACAAAATAACAGGGACTTTGGGCTCTTTCATCACTCATTTACTTTCACTGAGGAGACAAAAAACAAGTTCACATTTTTAGCTGGTTGAAAACAAACTGTATAAGATACTAAAAAACCTTCCAGAATTTACATCTGTTATCACAAATACAGATTAGATTCTTCTTCTGGGTGACCAGCCATGGTTTCTTCATGATTTACTATACATAGCATCAGTCCACACACCCAATCTCTACATCTTGATAACATTTTGATATTTTTCTGTTTCTAAGTCTGCTTCTCAGATGCTTCTCAACAAGCATCTGTTAATTTGATGAGCTGCAGAACAAAAAAGAAAAAAAAAAAGCAGCTGCTTATAGTATCGGGGCCAATCACAAGGCTGAGATAAACGCAATCTGAAATAGGGAAAAGCAAAAGTACTTTCAGCACATGCATCAGCAGTGGTTTTCCTGCTGTAATGCATACTTTGATCTGGCTCTTTTCTCATTCTCCTTTTTAGCTTAAAGGCTAATGATCCTGTTGCTAAGTCACACCAGTGAAATGCTACGAAAGGACAAGTTCCATTTAAACAAATGAGTCTATACTGGCACACACAATTTTCACCCATGTTCCAAGGAATTATTTTGATCTGCAAACTTAAATTAAGGCTCATTCCTGGCCTTTTATCAAGGCACATTACCCTGGGAGCTTATACTCTAAGTAACACTTAGTGTCATTGCTCTCTCATCTTTTGGAAAACAACGGATGCTGAGAATTAATTCTAAAAGCTTTGAGAATGTACAATAAACTTCAGGCT
This sequence comes from Athene noctua, assembly GCF_965140245.1. Taxonomy (NCBI): domain Eukaryota; kingdom Metazoa; phylum Chordata; class Aves; order Strigiformes; family Strigidae; genus Athene; species Athene noctua. Next base: position 21,098,152 of record NC_134047.1, on the reverse strand, counting down.
ATGTCATATGTAGTGACATTACGTATTCAAGTACCAGCTATAATTAATATCTGTGATGTATATGCTGGGATTTAATGACCTATTACATACGAATCCTCAAAGATTAATATAATTTTGACTCAAAACTCCCAATGGCCTACATCCATAGCAGTCTGTAAGATGATAGCTTTTCTTGACACAAGCTGTATGACAAATCTGAAATTTTTTTCTCATTGCTATGGTACAGATTATTGCAATGGTTTCCACACTGGAAATGAGAGCACTTGCTGGAGCAGAGCTGCACAGGAACAACTGAGAGATGCAGTATGCCCTTTCTCAAAGCCTCAGAGCTGCAGATTCAGTTGGTATGAAGCATCACTGCCACTCTCTCAACAAGTATACAGGAAAAGAAGTAACCTGTACAAGAAGAGAAGCTAGCAAGTACTATTTCTGCTTTGTGTGCAGCAGAATATTAATGGGGTTTCTGTGCTACCTCCTGAAAGAAGCAAGGGAAAATAGAAAGGACGAAGTGACACGAAGAACTGGTCCTTTCATTCTAGAGCCTACCCAGACAGACGACTGTCAAATGCACAGGGCAAAGATCAAAACCAACAGGAATACACTCAATCTCTATCAAGCATCATGAACAAACTTCTCTAAGCACCTCACATTACACAAAGATCTCTGCCTTAATAGGTATCTACAATTTCCTTTCAACATACAAATCTCCCTCACATTTTTTCCATTTCCAGTTGAATGTTTACATATCTGTTCTACCATTTTTTCCTCTGAAAACAAGGACAAATCTCAAATTATCCTACAAGAATGTCAAAGCTGCTGTCTTAAAATTAAATCCTATCCTATCCAAATGTGAACAAGAGCATTTTCTGAAATCTCAGTAGACACAGTCTAAATTAATTGTTCACTGAGGAAAAAAAGTATCCAAGCACCTGACTTCATAATGGATTTAACATAGAACAATGACTACCAAATTTGAATACCACATTTTCTGGTTTTTACCAGTGAACTATGTTTTGGTATAGAAAAGAGACTGAAAACTGCTCTGTTGTGGAAAGAGAAAGAAGAGGAGACGTAAATACTAAAGATAGAAGAATAAAAATCTTTTGAAGGGGAATTGAGTGCTTGCCTACTGCTTAAGAAAAATGCACTATAAAGCAGCTATTGATTTTTCATTCAACAGCACTGAATGTTTTATTGAAAAGCAGCAATGCTCAGTAATTTGAATTTTCAATTAAGGTAGCACGTTCCTTGGACACATTTACTACTGCACTCCAGTGACATTTATTTGACTTTTAAAATCCCTCTACTATTGTATCCGTGTTCATATAGATCAAACTACCAATACAGAAAGTGTTCGGATTATAACACTGCTGATTATAGACACATGTTTGGAAGTCTCCATGGACAATCTAATGACAATATTTATAGGCAGGACAATGTGTAGTCAGACATAGCTGAACTAAAATATGCCACTATGAGACAAATTAAGCAGTTCAGTATTTCAGCCTACAAAATTTCCTTGCCTTTATGGACAGTACATAGTTGCAGTGAAGTTAAAGTAGTTATTAAAAAAGTGCTTAAGTTATATGTTTACATTTTAGAGCATTGGGGGAGGCTTTACTGAAATTCACCCTTATCAAACTGATCAACTAGTTAGACATATAAAAGTTTCAACTGTAAGAGAGGATGCAAAATTTCTGAACTATAAATAGATGATGTTTCATATTGCATTTTCTTCTAGAGAAAAATGGCTGGTAACATGCCAGTTTTCATAGCCCCATGGAGGTGGGGCAGCTCTACGTGGTCAACAGACAAACTTTATACTTTGAGAAGTAGATTAAGTCATAGGGCTGTATCAGCTACTTTCGCTAAGAAAAGAACTTGGCTAAACCTTGGGAATTTTACTAACCGTGAGAGGCACAGCTTGGAGTCACTTACTGCACCAGGTTTTACACACTGCTGTGCACCAAATTGCTAGCAATTTATTTCATCTAAATTACAGTGTAGGTTGCACAAATTCCCACCATTTTGTAATGCATTGTGCTTAAAATCTTGCATCTTGCACTTTAAATCTAGATATGGGCAAAAGGAACACAATTTTATCTGCAAAGCCGAGAAAATACTGTTATTTTAACTGAGGCCTTAACAGTCTAAAGAATTAGTCCAGTTGCAATTATAACAGCACTTATAACTCAAAACATATTAGGTTAAAATATCTACGTAAATGTTCCAAAATCAATGCTTTTCTACAGTGGTGCACTTACCCTTACCCATGTTTTATTTCTTCTCACCCCTGGAACCACTTGAGGTCTCTTTTACACGCTTGCTCCCAATGCTCATCCTTCACGGGTTTGCAAGTACGTGTTACATTCACATGTACTATACAGGGGGGGGGTTTCATGCATGTTAGACATCTGTTCTTTCTTTTCTTTGTTACCTACCCCTAAAACTGGTTTTACTCACGTCCCAGGCTTGTTTCCTTTAACAATAATCATCACCGGTGAGTTATTTATAGTTCTCGGGCCTTCGCTATCATCCTGTAGATTCAAAACCCCTGGTCTCATCTTTTGCCTCTACTCTTCTATGCTGCAGTTTTGTTCCAGGATCATAGTTAGTTCATTCTGCACAGAAAAACGACTTGCTATTCCTACCTACCAGTTACAGAAATACATATAATGGTGTATAAGCATGTATATATGTATGTTTCTATACACACACCCAACAATTGTACCAAAAAACCTAAAGAGGTAGCCGCACCTGTTTGTCAGACAGTTGTTGTCACAGCTAAAGAAGCTAAAGGAGAGCATGTACAGGCCAAACCCTGACAGGTCCTAAGGCCTATGTGGTTATCTTATGAAAACACCATATTTACGAGGTTACAATAAATAATTTCATAGAAAGGATGCAAGAAAAAAATAACAGTCAATTAACAGTGTTTTCAATAGCTTCTAGTTTGCTTCAGCAATCTTTCTGCTACTGTGGGGGAAAACAAATGTCAGCATTGAATTTAATACCTTCTGCCTATGCAGTGAGTAGTGTTTAGATATCACTGACCTTTTCTGCAACCAAACTCTTTTTCCTCTACTTATAACTAATTTCTCTTGGGGTTTTTTTGGTAGGATTAAAATTCAGTGATGGCTGCCTTTGTTTTAATGTTTTAAGAGTTTTCAATAAATATCAATTCAAATTTGGTCCAGGCAAGAAGGGATAAAAGAAGAAATATCTCTCTGTTACTTTTGGCAGGAGTTAACCCTTTCTATAATGGGTAGTTATCTCCCAACCATGAGAATGATCTGCTACACTGGCACTCTGCCCCTTGGAAACCTCAGTCCAGAGTGCTGCAGTAGACAAGAGCTGGCTTGCTTCAACTTACTCCTACTCCTTTTATTTAGCTATTCATCATCATTATACATGAGGCACTTTTGTTATAGCATTTTGCTCCCCTTCATCCCGGGCAAGGACCCGGCTGGCCCCCACCAGCTGAGATGGCCCACGTGGCAAATTATTCGGCAAAACACAGCATCCTGAGAGGAATGCAAAGGCTGTCCACACATGGCACTGTGCTAAACAGCTGAGGTAAGAAAACAAATCTGGCGAGAAGCTGGAAGAGGATAAAATTAAAGAGGGGGGCAGGGGGCCGGGAAGGTGAGGTTATTTGTCTATTACAAAATCCAGAGAGGTAGGTAAGGTTGTTTCACATAAAGGTTATTCTCGTGGGCAGTCTGGGTTCACCCTGGACAAATAATTTCTTCTAACCTTTAAAACATCAGGCATTTCCAAGCCAGACAGGCAACCAGGTTTTTGGAGGAGAGGAGGAGCTCTCTAGTCCCTCTACAAGGCTCTGAGCCAACCCAATATATTGTAGTACTTAAGGTGCCTTGTTTCTCTACGTGACCCTTTAATAAGGATGGACTATACAGATGTACTTAGTGAAGTGCTCCCAGCCCTGCTATCATCTGACTGAGATTTCCTGTTAGAGCTAATGAGGTTCTGCTCCCACTTAATCTCTAAATATGGCACAGTTAACGCTTTTTAGTTTGCTTAATGACATGCTATTAATAAAGACATGACCTGAACAGCTACTTGCATTTATTGTCTTTTTTTGTCCTTTTTTTTTTTTTTTTTTTTACAATTATGCTGAGGCAATTTATTTTTTTTAAGATCATAAACTATTGTTTTGTTTGACAAGTTGTATATAATCATCCTACATTCCCATGAAAGCGCTCACCAAGGTCAGTGCATAAGCTAGCAATTTATCTGAAACATTTATCATGATATTGAAATTGCTTTGCTACTTTTTCAAGTTATTATTATTGTTGCCTTATTGACAAAGTAGTATGCTAACCCATACTAAAGAGGGGTTGAGTCTGTAATTATGTGGGGTTTTTCAAGCAGTTTCAAGTTATTGAAAGCATCGAACTACGCTTAACAGTATCTTTGTTGAACGGTAGCTATGCTGAACAGAACAATTCAATATCTTTGTTTTTCCAATGAGAAATAGCCCTAGAAAAGCTTTACCTACAGCTTTATCTAAACAAACTATAATTGGTGTAAGCAAAAGAACCAAAAGTTTTCCTGGAGTTAATGAAACCGTAATGTAATTATCTGACTGGAATCATTACCAGACAATCTTGATCCAAATGAGATTTTTTTTTTTGTTTTGTGTGTGTGTGTGTGTGTAAGGCTCAAACATTAGACAGTGGAGAATTAACTTCTACATCATTATTTTAAATTGAAAACAAATAAGCAAACAAATGTTAATTACCTTTAATTTTAAGAACAAGAAACCTTGTTTGTTTGAGTGAAGTAAGAGTGCATTGAATTTTAATGGCATTTGAGTGTTTTATCTCGTTAGGCTTGATTTGGTTCTATCATTTTTCAAATATGGGTTGCTGGTTTTGCTTCTAAATGACACCAAATTGACCAAAGGCTATTGTAGTTCTCTCTTTACAAAGCTCTGTTTATAAATCTCTGTTACTTATTTTGAATCAGGTGTTACAAAAGAGCAAAATACCTAAATTATGATGGCACGGATGTTCTCTTTGGATTGTCCTCTTAAGGGTGACCAAACCCAATTAGCCCAGCCTCCTCTTATGCACCATGTGCTCCACGCCCCTGAACACATTAATGGCTTCTGCTTGGCTCAGTCCAGTACACCCATGTTGTCATGCACTGGGGAGCCCACGAGCGCACACGGCACTCTGGAATTCATCTTACCCCAGCTGAGCATAGTAAAAGAAACACCTCCCTTGACCTTCTCTGGCGCCCTCACTAATGCAGCATGCAGTTGGCCTCCTCTGCTGCAAGGGCACACTGTTGACTCTTGTTCAACGTAGCCGCTAAGACCCCCAGGTACTTCGCTGTTTTTCACCTACAGCTTCTAGCCTATATTACTGCACGGGGTTATTCCATCCCAGAGGCAAGACTTGGTATTTGCCCTTGTTGCAATTTATGAGACTCTTGTCAATCCTTTTCTCCAGCTTATCTGGGTCCTTCTGAATAGCAGCTCCACCTTCCAGCATATCAGCCACTCCCTCTAAGCGGATATTGCCCACAAAGTCACTGAGAGGGACTCTGTCCCAACACTGTTAAGCAGTAATGGCCCCAGTATAAATTACTAAGGGATAATACAAATAACCAGCTGTCAATTGGAGTTTGCACTCCTGATCATAACCTTTGGAGCCCAGTGGTCAAGCCAATTTTCTTCCAACCTCATCCTTCAGAGCATGAAACAAATTTTTTAAAAAATAAAAGTTTAGATATTCCCAACCATTTTTCAACCTCGTTACAAAACAACTTAGATACCTTTATTTTCTATTATCTTAAAAGTAAGAAGTAAGTACTGCTTTCAAATGTACTAATACAAAACAAAGAGGAAAATAAAAATTAGTAGAACAGAACATTGTCAAGCCTTAGAAATCAAACTTAAGAATTATGTGCATGCCGTATGCTTACAAATGATCTTCATTAGCACCTAATTACAATTTAGTTTGGCTAATCAGATGATCAACTGCACTGATTCTTATCAGTTGATTAACCCTAATGTAAAGTGCGATGAAAATTTACAAGATTGTAGTAGACAATTCAAGTTATTTTCAAATACTTTGTTCTCTGGGAGAAAATATATAATGAGGACTCAATTTTGCTTGCCTGCTTAGGATAAACTGTTTTCACTGAAAGAAGGAATAAAGACCATATCTAATAGCATGGTTTGGCCCACATAAATTTAAGTGTGAATTGGGGACTGCAAAGAGCCTCATTAAGTTTCTGTCTAAAATAAATTCATAATTTCAGGGATTTTAAATGGAGTTCTACAAATGTATGATGTGAGCTATTTCAAAACAGAGGTTGAACCGCTGCTGCATAAAACTGTAATGATCATAAATGACGAATGACTAAAGACAATGACAAAGGAGGACATACCTGGAGCTCTGAATTTCTGTATGTCATGGCTGAACACTTCTCTTCTTGATAAATCATCTCTTCATCAATTTTAATGCTGGGAGAATTTGAGAACAAGAGATGAACCTGGCCTGAAGTTTACCTTTCTGAAGCACTACAAGTTTTACACAAAATTCCTCGGTGACTTTTCTTGCTTGAAAACTATAAAATGAAGTCAGAGGTATTGGCTAATAAGTGAGCTAAGTGTCAAAATAGACAATAAAGAACAAAACTTTAGCATTATGAAGAATAGCATCAGGAAATTATTCAATGCAACTACACGGACAGTTAATAAATGGGTCCTGGATTTGTGTTAAAGAAACTTTTAAGTATTGATGGATACTGATAGATATTCTCCTTGTGTAATTTTCTAATCTATAAATTACATATATATACACACACCTACATATAAATTTATGAATTAAGACATAACCTCCCTTATGATGTTCATTCTTACCTCCCAGTAACACTACTTACTTTTTCACTCGATCTGCAGACAGTGTAAAAAAAGTTTAAAATTCATTACTTCTATGGCACCATTAAAAAGTGGATGCTAGGAGTTAATACAAGTGAATACTGTTGATATCCTGATCTGAATATTGATCCTGATCTGTCTACTATATTTACATATTCTCTTGGAATGAAACTACTGATATTGAACGTGCAGAATGGAATAAATCAAATAATTGTAATCCTCCTTTAAATTCCACATTTGTTTACAACTTCACTTGCCAGACAACTGAATCAAACCCAGATACTAATTTCCTTTCCTGCTTGTCATTTGTTAATTCTTTCTGCATGTCTCCCAAATCCACAAGCAAATGTGGTCTGGTTGTCACTGAATACAAAACATTAAGGAAAGGAGATGCTTTGAACTTCAGGAAAAAAACTATTCCTTCCCGTGAGAATAAAAATATTCTGATACCTATTAGAAGAACGTGGTCAGACGTACCAGGATAACGTATTACACTTCTGCTTTTCAAACAAGAAAATAAATTTGTTCTCCCTAGTGACAAGAAGCAACACTAAACACCTTATGAGGATCCATTTTATAGCTGTAAGATGGAAAAGAGCGAGAGGGCAGCACCGAGTCTGCACAAAAACTACTACTGTAACAACAGAATTAAAATCTTAAAAGCGCCATTGGAACTAAAATTTTTCTTGCAACTCAGTCCACACTGTGAGATAGACTCTAGTATGAAAGCTAAACATGTCACCCTTTACAGGGGATCTTTTAGAAGATACGAGCCAGTACAGGTTGTGGGGCAACTGGTTAACAACTAGCTTGCCAGAAAAGGCCCTGTGGGTCCTGGTAGACACCAAATAGCCCATGAGCCAGCAACGTGCCCTCGCAGCAAAAAAAAACATCCCGGCCTGAGCTACAAGAGCATTGCCTGCAGGCCAGGGGTGGTGGTCCTTCCCATCTTCTCAGCCATGCCTGGTGTGCTGTGTGAGGCTGTGGGCTCCGAAGTAGAAAAGAGACATGGACACGCTGGAGAGAGTCCGACGAAGGGCCATGAAGACGGTTAGGTGCTTGGATTATCTCTCACACAGGAAACTGAAATACAAGAAGCTCTGTTTAAACGTAGGAAAAAACCCCTTATTTATAGCAAGAGTGGTCAACACTGGAGCAGGTTGCCCAGAGAGGTCATGAATATCTCTGTCCTCGGAGATATTCAAAGCCCAGCTGGACAATGTCCAGTAACATGCTCTAGCTGCCCCAGCTCTGAGCAGGGACATTAGACTATGCAATCTGCAGAGGCCTATGCCAACCTCAGTGATTCTGGGATATAACTTTTACTACCAGGGTAATGTGAATGTCCTATGTAAAAACCCAGGAAACATTACCTTAAATTCTCTGCTGCTTTAGTGGCTAACCTTCATCTTCAAATTTTATTTCCAATAGCGTGCTAATGAGAAAACCACCAGTGGGAAGCAGTACTTGCTGTTAGATCTATTAAACATGATTAAAAGAAAGAGGCTGAAGTGCAATTAAGGTAAATATTTCATTGAGTTTTATTAATCTGCAGAGATTGTATCCAAAGCATACATACTGAAGTCTGAGAGACACTGTGTTAAAACTCGTGAGAATAGAGCTTCTGCTCAGTAAGTGTGCTGTGGATGTAAGATGTGATAGGGCATTATTTAGTAATACCTTACATACATCATTATTTTATAATTTTTCAGTCTTTTTGATAGTACCATTAAACACAAAATTCTCCAAGTTTCAAAAAACCCTTAGTAAACAGTCTTCTGATTCATGAAGAATAGAATTAACAATACAGATATGGAAAGCATAAAACTTACTCTATTCTGATCTGTTTTAAAAAGACAGGATATGGAATAATAATATACAGACACTGAAGTGTTAAATTCTTTTGGAGACAGTAGGCAACTGTTATTAATTTTTGAAAGTGACAAAACCTGAATGTTTAAAAAGTGAAAAACTGTTTTCAGTAACTCAGGAGATTTTAATTCAGATCATATGTCAATAACCTCTTGTTTTTCCATTTTGGTATACATTTATTACCTGCTTTCTTGGTTCTGTCTTATCTAACAGCTTCTGGAAATCACAATTCGTGTCACTGATTTACCTTTCAGTCCCTCTGACCGTTTTCTCATTCCGATGTGAGTCTTTTCTATTTCAACACCTTGCCTGTAATTCACTGTAAGAGAATGGAAATATGCAAGAAGTGATATTCAAAAAATCAAAATATTATATACTATATACATTTTTTGTAGCATAATGACAAGGTAAACTGCAGTAGCAAGATAAGTACGCTTCTTTTCTCATTGCCTCTTTTATGTAAAAAATACAATAGCTGAGATTCTTAATCAAGTGCCTCCAGAAAGCAGGATGTTTCCACTATTACACCACTTTCCATTCCAGACATGAGGAAAAAAAAAACCAAGAGAAATGGCAACAGATGTAAAAATGTTGACACTTACTGAAAAAAAATTAGTGTCTTGCATCCACTGGTCTAACATCTTCAGCTCTGTGATTTTAGGAATTGATCATCACTGGCCAGTCCTGCTGTCTCTTTACAAAACTGAGGAAGTGTGTTCATTCCTGTGGAACAAAAACAGAGAATAAAGTTCAAAATACTGTATTAATTCTAAGGTCAACTTAAGAAAGTAAATGTTTGGAAAATGTCCTCTAATTTCTACTGGAAAAAGTCTACATAAGCTAGTAGATAAATAAAGATGTGCATCAAATCAGTCTGCACATCTCAGTCATGCATTTTTTGAAATTGAGGCTAGTTTCAAGAAACTGCATTGATCCTAGGAGCTCGTAATCAAATGCATTGTCTGACACTGAAATGAAGCCAAACCACTTTGAAAGGCCTTTGCTTTATCCCTCCAAGAGCACTAGAAAAGAGTATACAAGGGAAAAAAAGTCTGATCTGATCTTCATTTCTAAGTGAAATTCAGAACAAAGATATTATAAAGCAAGCCACTTGTACCTTGTTGTATGCTGACAGAGAAGTTATAAGCAGTTATAAAAAATAGAGGAAATATTTTAAATTAAAAATAGAACCTTCGCGTGTCTACAGGAGACTCTAGATGGGACAGAGGAGAATCTGAATTCTTGAATGTACTCATGAAGACGATGGGATTCTCAAGCACTGTCACAGAAGAAAGGGCTGCTCAGATCAAGGCAGTTCAGAACTGCAAGAACTCTAAAGACCATCATGGGATAATTCTAGTCACTTAGAGGGCTTCATAAATATAGGCATGAAACCTTTGTTCAGTCATTCTCCAGAAGCCTGGTCTGTTTTCAGATGTTGACTGCTGAAATGGCTACTGGACTTTGTCCTGCTACAGGACTAGCTCATTGACAGTCATTTTAAGGGCCCAGGCCCAGCTCGGTTTTCTTTAACAGCCTATCGTAACAGTAGTTCAAAAGATGCAGAATCAACCATTTTAAAAAAAAAAAAAAAAAAAGTTGTTCATAAATATTCATTAATGTGAAAAACAAAAAATTGAGACATACACAGTAACTGGACATTATTTAAATAAAATCCTAATGAACTCATCTATTAACATCATTATGATCTGTTTCTTCACAACACAACAGCATTTTCTCTTGTCAGTTTTCTGTATCCATTTGTTAAGCAATCAGTATTACTCTGATGCTTGGGAAACCTCTTCTAGCTCTCATACACTCTTTTTCAGCCATACTAGATGTTCTTAACAGTTTAGTGATCTATTTGATATCTTTATTCATGACTGAGGTACCAAGCCTGGTGCTGAGGATTTAATCTGCCTAGTGTTCTGGAGAAGGCACTTGTGTGGGAACATTTCTTAACTTCATATAATTTAAAAATGAATTTATTAGAGTAACCAATATATAATAAGCAGAAAGGTACTTACTGACCTTTACATCATTTCCCACTGGGATGTCACATTAGTGAAGGGCCCTTTCTATGGAGCCTTCATAAGTATAATTCCAACTAAGTCTTAGAAAAACTGTACACACTAACCTCTATAAGTCTTTACAAATAAAAAAGCAGGTCACAGAAATTAGCTGTGTGCTTAGACCTCTCTCGTGTAACAGTTTACTATGTTCAATCCCTAGAGACAAAAGATCTACACATGAAACAGCTATGGAAATAAAAGCACTTGGAAGCTTTCTCTTGTAATTTAAGTGTAGCAAAAAACATTCTGAAAAAATGCACTTAGTGATGAGCACAGCCTTCAGTTCTGTTTGCATTTAATACTTCACTCTTCGAACTCAATTTTCAACTGAATGGGAGACTTTTGACATGTATTTCTTTGGGGAACACTCATGCTGGTGGTTGAATTTTCTATTTCTTTTAGACCACAATTAAGCATTTTAAAAGTAAGAAAGACTTGATCTCTAAAAAAAAAAAAAAACCAAAAAACCCAACCAAAACCCAGCAATAGTCACTGAAGTATAACTGCTCTATTATGTCTTACCTCCCTCCCACCCCACCCTAATGACACTCCTCCTAATTAAACAACTTCTTTAAGAATTAGATTTAATAGCAGAATATTAACACATTATGGCTGCTAAAATATTATAATAGTGATAGCAGTAATAACAATGAGTTTCCTTGAGCTGTGACATGCTCAGGTCCAAGTACCTGTTCTGCCTTTTTCCCCTGTAATGATACTTACCAATGAAAGTGCTGACCACTGTGGCCTTGCTGTATAAACCATTGTAATTTCATAACATTATTAAGATCTTTAGGATCTGAACCATGAAGCCCAGTCTCTTGTATTTTAGAGCTACTCTCCCCAATTTATTAAAAATGGAAACTCCAGCTAGGGGCTTGCCTTTATATCCCACTGTTGGGGCACCACCCAGAGTACAGAAAGACAGCGCAGCAGAGATTTTAAACTACATGTTCCCCCAATAAAACACACTTTTAATTACCAGCCTAATCTCTTCCAACCACCTTTCCTTTATCTCCGTTCTACTGATTTTTTTGTAACATCTTTTTTATAATCTAATAGAAGAGGAACATCTTTGAAATGTCAACTTCCCCCCCCCCCCCCCCCGAAGAAGATAATTTCTTTCCTAAGAAGTCCTAGCTTAACTTATTTTTATTACAATCTGTGCATGATCTGATCAGAAAATGAGAAACAACATGCAGTACTTCTTTGAGATAGAAGGTACAATCCTACATTTGCAAAATGGATATCCAATCTCATTCCACTGTTCAAAAATGGAAGAAAGAAACCTATTCTCTGATGGTTGCATTTTTGATAAAAAAACACATCCACCAGCTGGCCAAACCAGATACGAAACACGTGTACCATATGTGAAATCATAAACCCATTTGATTGGAAAGATTCAAACAGAAAGAGAGATGAATGGAAAAAAAAAAAATAGAGTGAAACACCTATGGCCTCAAAACAAACATCTCTTTTGATACAAAAATCCATATAAGAGCAATATTCCTACCATAGTGCTTACTTCAAACAGCTCATCGCTGTGCGTACGTAGAACACCTTTTGTACTTACTAATACATCGGCAGTTAGTAATCTTATTGTTGATTCAGCATCTCATTTATCACTCCCCAGATAAACATTATTATTTTCACAAAAAGCATGCAATATATGGAGTATAAATACTCCATAAAGTCTCATCTAAAACTCAGTGCAAGAAACAGAAGGTAGAAGTCTCCAACTACACCACAGTGAGTTTTGAATAGGTGACTAGCAGACCTATAAAACTGCTATAAGCATTTTACATACACGAGACAACTGATATGCCAGTGGTCAGCAGGAAAAATCTCAGTAAGAGTGGGAGGCAAGAAATCTTCAGGAGTAAAAATAAACTATAAAATTAAAAGCACCCGGCATATGAATACATGAGGCACTAGCCAGAAAAGACATTCAACAGCAGTAATTTGCCATACAGATGATACAATAAAACTAAAAGCTAAAAAGAGTATAAAAGCTAGGTTTCTGGAGGTGCTATATCTCCAGATTATCTAGACCCAAGGTATAAGCAAAACCTCAGCAGTGCTCTAACGGCTGTGCCAAGCGCGTTTGCTAATGTTCTGTACTATGGTTGAGCTCAGACTACAGCTTTTTCCTCCACAGAACTATTTTGATGTCAATTCACATGTTGCTAACATATTTTCAGTAAATCAGTGGAAGCTTACTGACTTGGACTTTCTAACACTGTTAAATTAGCTAGAAACCGCTCTAGTTAAGTGTTATCAGGGAGGAGATGGATAGACAGCAAAAATCTCATAATATTTTGGCCTGGTTTTGGCTGGGATAGAGCTATTTTTTTTTCTTTTTCCTTATTAGTAACTAGAATAGTGCTGTGTTTTGGATTTGGATTCAGTATGGGATTTGATATGAGAAAAATATTGATAATGTACTGATGGTTTGGGTTGTTGCTAAGAACTCAAGGACTTTTCAACTTCTCATGTCCTGCTAGTGTGCAGATACACAAGAAGCTGAGAGGAAGCATCACCAATGCAGTGGACCCAAACTGGCCAAAGGAATATTCCATATCATCTAACGTCATGCTCAGTGTATAAGGAGCGTTGACTGGGAAGCTCACTCCTGCCTCCGGGATTCTCTCTCTTCTCTGGGATCGCTAGGCTGGCCATTGGCCAGCAGGTGGTGAGCAATTGCATTGTGCATTACTTGTTTGTATTTTCTGTTATTATAACAATGATTAGTTAAATGTTATTTCAATTATTAACTTGATTTTATCTCAACCTACAACTCTCCCTTACCCCTCCATTCCCCGGGATGGGGATGGTGAGTGAGCAGCAGCGTGGTGTTTGGCTGCCAGCCAGGTTTAAACCATGACACCTTTGTTTCCATAAGCAAGCTGAAAACCCCATCCCCGCTCTTTCCCCAAATCTTTGACAAGAACAAAAATCAGGTTTGTTCTGTGAGTGAAACAAACAAGATGTTCCATCCTCTCAGTGTCAGTACAGGAGTCTGCCACTCACTGTACTTCTGCTGGATTAACAGCGAAGATGCATTTCCACTGATAGGTTTCACTTCCCAAAGACATTTTAGTGAAAAACAACCCCACCCTCACAAGCTCAAAGTGTATACAAAGGAAACTCAAATACATCTGAACAGCAAGAGCTAGCATTCTAAATAAACAACATATGCTCTATAATCAACAATATTTTTTAAAAAAAAAGAAACAAACCGTTTTCAGTTTACAGGTTTAATTAAAAACAGCCAGAGCATTTCACATTCTGATATAGAAAATCATGAAATAAATTAAGCACACAAACAGGGCTAGTTTCTCATCTAAATTGCTCTTCCATTGCATGTATATGTGTATTATAATCACAGATGATTTCTAGATAATTGTACTTTTCCTTTATGCATTTTTCTAGAATGGAGTGATAGCAACCTGTCTTTATCTTAAAATGAGCATCTTGTCAATAATTTCACATGATACACTTAATGCCTACTTAAAACACCATACTAAAAAGTGGTAACCTGTGGTCAGAAATTACATCTTTTTTTTATGTTGGAGTGTATAATACAGTTCTGTCTAAAGACAGAGAACATATTTGTGAGAGGTACAAATTTGAGTGGCTTCCCATATTCATACTTTAATGCCTAAAGAACTAAAGGAACTTTTATTTTAAAAGATTTCTGAAACCTAGACATTGTTATTGCAGGATGCATTAGACCTTTTTTATTCTACACAGCTTTGAAACAACCACTTTTCTTTCCTTGGAAAATGGCATAGAGAAATCATTCACATATTTATATCCTCATTGTTTATTCCTCTAAAAAGAGGAATTATTACTTGCATCTTTAAATTAATGTTAAGTACACATGCCTGTGTATAAGTGGAAAAGGCTAAAGTGTAGAATCACAGCAATTATGTTATATGAAATTGCTGAATTATTGCTAAAAAGATTTCTAAGTGTAGCCCATTAATTTCTAATATGCTTCAGTCCCTGGGCTGTCGTACTTCTTTGTGCCCTTGTTCCACCAGCCCTAGCTTGCAGCAGCCTGCTGAACCTGGGCGTTAGGCACTTACTGCCTGTAAGCTTCCTTCTGCAACAAATGGAAACACCCTCACAGGCTAATTCAGCCTACCTAGGGACTAAACACTTTGTGATAACTTCTCTCAGTTTATTTATCATCTCTACAGGGAACAAAAAGCTTCATCGGGTACCGCAGTTTGATGCCTGAAGAGCCAGATGAATGTTGTCTTATTTCGCACCCTTGCCGCCGGGCAGAGGGAGATGGTGATTCCTCAGCCTTGCCCAGCATCAGAGCTGTGGAGGTTTTCTCTGGGCTGTACACTGAGCTTTGGAGACTTCACAAACACCTCGTGTGTGTCACACAGTAACAAACCCTCAAGGGACTTGCATAGCAGTGGTGGTGTTACACTAGGATGGAGTTTCATTGTTTACTCTCTTATCCTCCCCTTTTAAGCCAAAACCCTTTAGGCATTGTGACTTTTTTATTTAAAATAGAGAAGTCGAAAAACACATAAAGAAATACAGTGAGTATAAATCCACATAGAGGACAGAAAGTTAACTTTAAATAGCTTAGTTTGCCAAAGTTATGTACCGGAATAAACTTACCACGTAAATATGATAATGAGTAAATTATAACATATTCAGTCAAACATCTACGGAATTTTTTGTGTCTTGCTTAATTAGTTACAGTTTCATGTACTGCCGTCTTTCATTAACTTTGTAATTCCTGGGCATGCATAGGTGGGTGCCTCACTAAATATTATTTAATTAACGCACAGTACTCATATAATATATGCTAATTCTTATTTGCTAGGAAGTTAATTATAAAGCTTTGATAATCTGTTTTGATAAATTTAATTCAGTGGAAAATGTGTGTTCCTAGAACAAAATTATATTGATTTAAATTTGGGGTTTTTTAGACAGTTACCTGCTACCTGTTGAGATGAATCATTAGCTGTGGTATAGGCAAACCAACTTTGGATTAAGCATCAGGTTACTCTTTCTTTTTAATAACTCTTCCCATATTGAAGGTTTTGCTAAACACTGTTTGCACATAGAAAAATACATTAAGACACATGACCAAGAAGGAAATAAAGCAAAATCAGTGTGACTTACTGTAAAATAACTAACAGATTAGTGAACAAGAACTTTTAATAAAGTTACAAGCCTATATATGAAAACACTACAGCAGCTCACCTGGACATACTAAAAATGTTGTCATGAAAAATTAACACCTAAATGCTGCCAGCTGGGGAAGGGTCTCAGCCTGTTAAAGATCAAATGTTCAACAAAGGTTCCAAAAGGACAACTCCTCCAGTGAGAAAAGGAGGAATTTGGAGTAACTCAGCATTCCCTCACTTTGGCATGTATCATCTTGTAACATGGATGGCAGCTTAAGTCGATAATTCATAAACCAACAGTAAGATCCTGGCTGTGGGAGGCAGACGTGGGGACATGCTCAGAGGACGGAGGGCCAGGGAGCTGACTGGAGGGTGTAATTCTACACGGGCCTCCTGCTGGGTCTGGAGAGAATGCTGAACAGATTGTCTTAAAGACTGAAGTCATTTTTGCATGGAAACAGTGGCAACATTCTCCTGTTGGACAGAAGTCTTCTTTTTGTAAAATTTAGTTTGCCAGATTTCCCTCCCTTTCTCCAAATCATCGTTGCTTGTAAGTAAGTACATGTAATGCTTGGTTGCTGCAATTTTTTTATTTTCTTGTCTTTGAGAGTCCTATGAGTAATAAAAAATTATCATGACAACATCATTATTTGTTAAGAAATTAAAAATAAATTTCAATTCAACTCACAGCAATGCACTGTGAATAGTAAAACTCCTCTTAGATATAAAATTAATATTTACATGGGCATAAGGGAAAAACAATTGTCACTAGATATTGATGTGAAGCAATAACTATATTTAATCTCTTGTAAAAACAAAATACCACTTATTTATTCCATTTCCTTTAGCTTAATTCCTAAACTTCTAAAGGCTTCAGAGAACTACAGAGAAGCTAGATAAAGAGCTTATCTGCATAATTCTTATGCTAATTCACAGAAGGTGTCTTGAGTAAAAGGATGACTACGTGCACACTAAGGGCTCACTGTCACTAAATCTTTTTTTTTTTTTTAAAAAAAGCTAAAATATTATGCATGTATTTACTTGTAATATATCTTACCCTGCTATTTTTAAGAGAGGACATGGTTCTAGATCCAAATATGAGCCTGGTTACTCACAGTTCTCCAAAATGTCTAGAGACATTTTTGAGCCAGGCTACCACCACATTTCAGGTGTGCAAACAGAGCAGGAGCACAAATGCTCATGTTTTTTAAAGAAAAACATAACTTGGTGTCCTGCGTAACACCAAAAGATAGATTAATATGTCAAATACTATTAACTGCTGCTCATCAGAAATTTCTAGTCATCCTAAGAACTAGAACTATTCATTTTCTCACCAAGCTCTCCCTTCTCCAGGCCTATAGTCCCACATCTCCAAGCATGCTGTATATTAATCGCTTTACCTTTGGGATAAAAACAATTTATTGTCCCAACATCTCTGACATTACAATTTCCAAACAAAATTTATAACTTTGTAAACCTTTTAGTTTGCAGAGTACAAAGAGACAAGCTAAGATTATTTACATTTAAAAAAGAAGTAATATCCCAGAGAATTTGGATGGGTTTAATAGTGTGCTTTTATTATCTAGTTGAAAATATTTATTATTTTGAATATTATTTCTGTTCAGTAAAATAACTCCTGTTATTCAAAAAAATTCAGTTTGCAGCTGGTAGCATAAAACTGAATTAACGGTCTAAATGTATATTATGCTAATGTAATGAGAGATCAGGATTTGTGTTTTGTAAAATTAATATTTACAGCTACTTAAAACAATGATGAAAAAACACTTAAAAAGTAGAATGGTTCAGTTGTTGTCTCTGTGTGCATACTTTCATTACACACCGATTTCTTTTGTATTCTGTTTCTGACTTCGATGCTGTTTTGATATGAGAATATATTCAGCCAGTACTCTTTTCAAACACCATGAAAACAGAGGGACAACTGGCTCCAAGACTCTAAGGAGAGAAAGTTTTTTGCTGAAACACCTAGTATAAACACAAGCCCTGTACACATAATGAATATAGAAGCATGACATCATGCAATATTAAAAAATCTGTATTTTCTTATGCATATTAATTATACATCCATATCAGCCTACGTAGGTAGATACAATTTATAAGTCTAACCTCATAATTAAAACAGATTATCCCCTTATAAACTATCATCATAATGATTCTATGACAGAATTGTCAGCTGGTGTAAGTGATACACCTTCAGGTAATTCTGCTGGCCACACACCTGCAGACCATTCTTAACCTAATCCAAAAAAAACAGTGCTACCATTTAAAATGCTTTTAAACAAATTGCATGTTGCAATCTTTAGAAATTACAGGTTTTATTCTAAAGGTTTTCCTAGCCTGTGCTTTTTATTGTGCATACAATGGTTAGGGGTTTTTTTGTTTTTAACTTCTGACACCGTGCTGGCTTGTTAAACATCAGTGTGCACATACATTTTCATTACTAGATAACTGAATGCTTGCAATAGTAGTTCAGAAAAAAACCACTGTTGCCCACAAAGCAATTCCCTGAGACTATCTTCACAGACTTTTTATATGAAAATGAATTAACTAGGTTTACTTACTTGATGAAAACGGTACAGTTCTGATTCACATCCTGAACAGAAGCAGGCTTTTCATTTTAAAAAAGGGAAAGCACACAATATGAAAGAAACATAATTCTCCTAGAAGTATAAAAAAAAAAGCCAATCTTGAAGGGTCACTGCTTTCTACATAATGCTTAATTCTTCCTGGAATGACAATGATTTATAAGTATAGTAAATAACTCATTATGATAGCATCGCTACATTGCTGATGATTTCCTTTGGTTTCATGACAGACTTCCTTCTTGTTCAACTTTCTCTGTTCTCCAGAAATATATGCAGCCAGATTTTCCAGCATTCAGTTTGAACCAGTCTACCAAAACCAGGAATATTTTTAATAGAGTGGCAGTCTATAGGCTTCTTAGTAGATCTGACAGAGAAATCGCTGAATTAAACTCAGATGTAAACAATTCTGGCTCAGTTAAGCGTGACGTGTTTGTTGGTAAGAATGTATGCAGCCATGTTAAATGTATACGTTCACACAGGACTAGCATAATATATTAGAAGTGAATAATTCATATCATATGGGAATGGACAATTACAATGCATATGCCTCTGGAAAAGCAAGGTAGAGGAAATATGCTTTGTTTTGTTCTCTTAGTTGCCTTTTTTGCTTTTTAACAGTAACTCTTTTTTTTTTTTCCTCCCTCCTTTGTAAATTGTGCCCACTTTGTGTCAATTTACACAATTACAAAAATTTGAGCATCTAGTGAATGCAGTTTGTTACATGCTACTTTAATCCACAGTCCTCTTGGGTGTGGATGAATGGGCATTAAGTTTCCCCTGTTTATTTTACTACTACTATTTCCATTCCTGATGAATGTGGTGTGTGCAAACTTGGTGTTTCTGGCTAAGAAATTTTACTTCTACTGACAGCACCATAGCCTGAATCTCTAATGGGAGATACGCCTACAAAAGGAAAGATTTAATCTTAGAAGAATAAGATTTTCAATACAGTCTTATCTAAGCTATTGGATCTTTAAATAAACCCAACATGATCAGCAGCTTCTATTCATTGTCCTGTTAATCAGTTTCAAGATATTATTTTCACATGCATCAACTTGTTTTTGATGAATAGAATTCTTCAATTCTTTTCCAAGAGCATCTAGATGTAATTGCACCTGGTACTGAGCACTATGTTTTAATATGTGTCCTTTAAAAAAATCAATAATATATTTTAACCTTGCAGATATAATCATAGAATTATAGCTGTTGTCTTCTGACTACATTAACGGGACTTCTAATGGAAAAACAACTCCTAGCATTCTCAAGAACTTTTCAAAATTTTCTCTATTCTCAGCACACTCAAATGTAATGCAACTTTTCTTCTTGTGGAAACAGGGGTCACTGGAATAGCAGAAACCAGAGCAAAGGAGCTGAAGGCAGTAGTCCCTATAGGTAGGAAGTATTCAACTTTTATTTCAAACTTAGTCCAAAATGGGAGCCATTGAAGGAGCGTAATTTTATATTTTCTTAAAGTGTTAAGATTAGAATTGGAATGTTTTAAATTCCACATCTGCAGCACTGCTCAGTACTGACACTGGCAGTAACAGGTTCTTAAAACATTTTCAAGTTCTGTCCAGGGGATGTTTCAGAAGGGAACGCAAAGTCACATTAATCAATCAGCCCCGTGATATACTATTCTGTACAAGGGCATTGATACTATCATTCATAGCTAAATGACATATTTTGTTTGAGAGCCTTTTTTTAGATCTCTGGCACAAGTAATTGACTGCAAATGATGAATTCTGTTCTAACAGTTTATCCTTTAGCATTAACGCTGCATTTCTTAATCATAGGCGAAGTGAGGTGGAGTCCTGATACTACTCTTTTGCAAGTCAATAGGAGTTTCAGCAGTGCTTTCCATAGGATTCTAGTGTTAGTTTTCTATTGACCACTGCACAATGCATAGAGAAGCAATGAGTAAAGTTGAAGATGCAGTAAATTTTCTAACACACCACCCAATGGAAGTAGTAATATAACCATGCTTTAGTGATGAACTCCAAAATATAATTTCGAATCTAGTATATAAATGATGAGCACTCGCTATACTTTAAATCTTTACTGTAATAATAAAGAAAAAAAAATTATAACTGCCTAATATTATTTTACCTTAAACAGCCTAGTCCGACATGTAGTTCCAAAAGGATTTTTCAGAAATAATATCTTAGCAGACTCTAGTACAAAACTAATGAAAATAGGAATTAGTAACAGAAGTGACAAGATTTATCCTTCTTACCCTTATTCTCAGCAAACAACAATTCTTTTCTTGACTAACAAGCCACAAAAATAGACCAAACGTATCCTTACCCTCAATGCATATCAAGAACTAAGTCAGTCTATACTGCTTTTGCCAAATTTCAGACTTCACTAACATTCCCTTACATACATATTTTTCTGATACGCCACTTGAATTAACAGGATAATTTGTCAAACAAAAGAAACACCTCTGCTTGCAAGGTGAAGTAGTGTCTTTGAAAGAGCTCTGTAGAATAAAGAGACATTTATAATGTTACAATATTAGATACAGAAACCTGCCTAGTTACGCTGGACTTAACACTACATTGTCATTGACTTCAGTGCTACTAATGATCTATGGCTCACTGTCACAAAGGGGGAAAAATAAATACACCCTAAACACCTAGAGATTCTTTTCTAAGGTTGTATTTCCTTACAGGGGATTACAGTATTGACTGGACTGATGGAGCCATTCACATCTTGGCAAGCACTGAAAGAGGAGATATGTCCACATAAATGAGCATGTGATTAGGCCTGATAAATTCTTTCTGATGGCTTGGAAGTTAGTTTGATAGTATCATCCAATTTCCAATGAACAATGTCTACACTGCAGAAATTCTAGGTGATAGCTAGGTCCTGTGTTTAGCACTCTCAGCCAAAGTCAACTGACCAGGGAATAGCTATGGGAATAAAAAAAGTCTCTTATCTCTAGAATAAAGTCAGGCAAATAACGTTTTTCTTTATATGCTGACAGTCCAGAAAGGAAAACAAATATATATATATATATATGTATGTTTACGCCAAAGAAAAACACAATTTATTTTTTCTACTAATAGAAATAAACAACCCAAAATGTCTTAGCCAATTAAATAAGTCTCCACTGTTCTTCTGATAATTAACCTTTTCTAAATCCTAAATTACTCAATTTTTTAACTGAAGAGTAAGCATTTTGACTGCAACTATTTACTGAGTTTAACTTACAGATCTGAAATTATTAATCTCCATAATAAGTCTATTTGGGGACCAATTTCCTGAAATGTGTTGAAAAATTATTGCCTTGGATTTTACCTTAGAGATGTTTAATCTTCACAAGCTTTTTTTCTGCATGAGCTGGATGAGTTGGAAAAGCCTGTAGAGCTGCCAACCTTGTTCTGTGTTATTTGAATAAAGAACACTTCACTCCTCAGTCTTTCAACCAAACATGCAAAGCAGCACACAAAATCCAAACCCATGTTTTTGACAGTCATTACAATATCCTGGGAAAACAAGAGATGATCCTACAAAAGCATCCAGGAGCAACAGAGAGATTAAAATATATTGCTGATGATTTGACTCATGGCAAAATAAGCAAATGGGTTATTTACAGGATGTACATATAGTGCATGGTGTGCACCTTAAATCCCAAAGGCCAAAGAAGAAAACAAAACAAAGGATACCACTCGTCCCTCTTTATTATTAATATTGCCATTGTCTATATTTTTATTTCCTCTACGTACCCTTTCAAATACCTTCATAGTGATTTGACAGAAGCTCTTGGGACATATTTCATCACATGCATAAATACATGCAAATTCCTAAAAGTGAGATGTGACCAAATAATGATTCAATAATGCAGAACTGAAAGGACAAATGTCTAAAGGAAGACGAAGTTTTGGGGCCATTATATGAGACTCCCACCTGTGGTCTCTATCTCCAGAGACTGGTCTGTCAGCAAAGAACCACTACTGCAAGATGAAAGCAACCAAAATCTGCTGTATTCACACAAAACCCTCCTTTGGGGGAAAAAAAAAAAAAAAAAAAAGAAAATTTTAAAAAATGGATACCTGCAATGCTAATTCTGCTTCCCCCCAGTATGTTATTGTAAACTGAGATTTATCTTCATAGGTAGCAAATCTTAATCCACAAGAGAGAGGCAAAGATCTAGAGGAGAAAATCAGTACGAGTAACTGAGAGCGGCTGTCTCACAATCTTTTGACTGAAGAGTTCTCAGAAACTTCTATTTTTAGTTACACATTCTGCAATCAATCTCTTTGTAAAATAAATAAAAATGATGAAGTTGCATAGATACTACAGGAAAATGAGGACACAAAGCCACAGAATGATTTCTCTGCCTGGAGGAAGAAGTAGTATTGTAAAGTTCAAAATGTGGTATAATGTTAATCATTTGACTATCAAATACCAGTAGTCCCAATGCATAAAAATACAGGGGATTTGTTTTATAAAAGTAACTGCTATGTTGGCACAAGTATTTTCAGGAAGTTTATCTCATACCTTCTTGTTAGTGGAGAATGGTCTTAGCCCTAATGTTTCTACCACACCAGCAAGCACCAAAAAGATACAGAGTCTAAATGACAAAAAGAGAATTCCCACAGGCAGATATATGAGAAAGGCTAAAGATTTTCTTATTCCATCTATGGTTCAGTTTCAGAGCTGCATAATGAAGTAAAAACATAGCATATAACATATATGAATTTCTGGTAGCATGCTATTTGTACAGCAGCCCTGAGGCACAGCTATAACTCAAGAACATTCCCAAGGAACTTTAATTTAAATTCTGTATTTTTCTAAAAGTGCTCAGTTGAGACAATAAAATAATTTTAAGCTAAAAGCCCCACTTTTGCTTCCATCTTCCCTCAGATCCTAATTTTATTCTGTATTTTAGACTACACAAATTATATCACTTCGTTGTTACATTACTTTTAAATCACTTTACATTTTAAAATGGAATTTCTTTAAAACAATAAACATAAACAAACCTTAACCCTCTTTTTTTTCCCAAGCTAATTTATTCCCTAATAAGTTTTGCCTCCTTTTAAAATGGATTTTCATATCAGCAATACGAAATTTACAGCTCTGACCAATTAGGAAACCCAGATAAAACCGTTAATTTTTCTTCTTAAATAAATCTCTGACTGGATGGTCTGTTTTGGAGCACACATAACTCTGATTTCCATGTTATCTGAATGAAGAAGCTGTGTTTTTTGCTATCAGGGTAACAAACATCAGTGAAGTCAGTTTAACACTGTCTATAATTTATAATTGATAATAATACTATAGGAGATATTACAAATAGTGATGTATATACAGCAACATGTAAAATGCATTTGCTTTTAGTGCTTACTAGGTTGCTAATAAAAGTAGTCTGATCCTTGTGTGTTCAAAATCAATTTAAGTTTTGGGTTTGGAGTTCTGCCTGATTAATTTTTAAAAATAGTCTAAAAGTTTAAAACATGCTCTAGGTAAATTTTAAAGGGTGATGCTAAACATATCAACAAACCCACCTTTGTTAGGGGAACCGTCAATCTATTTTTTTCCTACTAAACTAGGGGATATACAATACTTTAAGATAAACTACTATGTCAGTTCCATTAAATACCAAAAGAAAAATAAGCATTTTATGATTAAGCAGTAATTGAAACAAACTAGAAAAAGAGTTGAGAGACATTAGCCCACACAGGGACCAAGAATTTATTTCGTGTTTCATCTTGTACGTGGAACAGGCACCACTGCCTCATGCCTCTTCTGCTTCAGAGCCCGGCGAGCGGTGTTCTGAGTGGCTGCTTCAGGGATTTATATTCCTCCAGAGTAATAGCGCTGATTATTTAATCACCTTGTATGCGCCACTTAGGCAGGGAGAAATGTAGTCATGTGCATCAGGAGTCATGAAGATCAATTGCACCGTCTGTTTCCTTCGCTGCAACAACCTACTCTGACACTCCGGCGGCTGGAACCAGGTTTTAGAGTGGGTACAACATATAATCAAACCAGCAGCCAAAGTAGCAAAAAGCCCCATTTTGATGTAGAGGAAGTACTTTCCATCACGGGATATCCATGAGGTTTTGTACATAAACAAGGCATATGAATTGTGTTTCTGAAAGAACGACCGACACCAAATCAGCAATTGCTGGGCACACCAGCTCCCGCTTCCAGGTTTGTGCCTCGCCTGCAACAACGTGTAGCCAAGTATAAACAAAATACCATTACTTTTGATGATGTGCTAGTCTAAAGTTGGGGCTCCCGGTGGAACAGAACCACTATCGCATTTGGTCCACCCCAAAGTCTAAGTGTTAGTACTGAAAAATATCTTCTCCTTGAAAGTGTCTGTCAGGATACACGAACACCGCTCTATTCTAGGAACAGTTAGAACACATAAATAATGAGGAAAAAAAAAATGAATTAAGGCTATTCTTAGACTGATGCATGATTAGTCATGGGTGGGTAATCTGTGTGCTTTTATAAATTGTCACAGCACCTGCACTATATTGTTTTATACTGTTCGGACACTATCCGGGTAAAATTTTAAATAACCTCCATCAAAGTTGTTCACAAAAATGCTATATTAATCTCATTTTCACTCGGAGACCACAAGATTAAGGCTTTTTCAAAAATGTTTTTTTTTTTAAAACCTGCTTATTTTCTTCCCTTGAAGTAGATTCTGTTCCTCCAAGTGAGAAGATTAAAAGTAATTTAGAGTTCAATTTGAACTTGCTAAAAGGTATCCTTCACAGGATAATGTTTCAAAGTCATCATCTGTATCCCCGGATTTCTCACAGAATTTACATGTCTAAAATTGTCTGCAAGATAAGGGTTGCTGTTCTTGCTCCCCATTAAGGACAAATGCTGCTCAAGATCAAAGCACTACTCAAAATGTTTTCTGTTTACAAGATATGCTCGAGCACATCGCAGTGATTCGTATATTTTACTGGACCTAACACTTTCAGTAAATACTGCCAATAACACCCACCATCCTTTTTCTCTTTTCAGCATGTCTTTTGCAAAAATCTTCCCTTCATTTTATAGGATGTCATTCTAAAATAGGAAAAGGACTCAGAAAACTGACTCCTGCTCTCATGTTCTTACACATGAGCAAATTGCTCTCTTTTACATCTGGTACATTGTAATACAGCTTCAAGCGATGTGATTTACGTCACTTTCCAAGCCATGGTAAGATGATCTTTGTTTCTAGTGGCACCATCAAAGCAAGAACAGGCTTTTATTAATTTAATAAAGGCTGAGCAGATGCTACAGTCTTATCGTAAGTGGCATTAACAGGAACTGGAATACAGGCAACAAATACAATAACAGTCCTAGTGAGCACTTTGTCCTCTCTACCAGCCATCCAGAACCAGATTTGGGATTGAGAGCTGAGCCTCCAGCCTTGTGCCTCATATTGTTAATGCAAAACCATCAGTAAACATGCTGCCACGCCCATTTTAAGATAAATCTGCTGCAATTCTATATTTAAGAGAATACATCAAAGATCAGCAATGCTGAATTTTAATCTTTAGGATAACTTACCTCTAATTTCATACCACTATAGACATTTTTATTGTCCCAGACAAAAAGGCATGTTGGATGAAATGCAGGAACCTACTGCAAAGAAAACCACTTCTTTTCATACGGTGAGTGAACAATCCCGTTATGTTCTTCTAAACTATCTAGACTTTTAACTTTACTTTGAAAACAGCTGTTGATGCTTTGAAGGACAGCTTTTCCAAGATTTGCATGAAGGCTGCTGATCTGAAATGTGAACTAGTACTAGCAGTTTGCCTACAGGCAGCATGCTGGAAAATATCCTTTCTTTTTAGCATTTGCTAAAGTATTTGAAATACCAAAAAGACCAAAGTTTAGATAAGTCTACTTCAGCTCTTCAGCCAGATAAAAAAAGGAAAAACTTAAAAATTAGTTATAATGCTTTCTAGCCATTCCTCATCTCCCCTGAAGTCTGCAAGGGAAATGTGAATAGAATATGTAGTAGGTAGTGCTTTTGCACCATTTCAAATTCTAGCAAAATTTTTTCCCATTCTGGAACTATGTCAATCCTCCTTCACTATAGTAGTTGAGTGTGTAGCCAGTGGCATTATCACCATCTAGTCATCAGGAGTAAATAGCGCAGTAGGAATAGAACTCATTACTTTCAGCCTCAAAACAGCACTGAAATAAAGGTTTTCTCTGCATAGCTATTTGTAAAGGACTAGATGCATAATTTGACATAATGCTTTTGAAGTCAGTGAAACTAATTCAGTGAAAAATCCCTTTGTTGAGTTTGGCTGTGCAGTGCTGGAAAGTTCAGAAGAAAATTGAATATGCAGATATATTTACTAGTAAAGGAGAGAATGTTCTCATAAAACACAGAAAATCAAACTATTTCCTAATTTATGTATAAGGGCTTCAATATTTTTATAACTAATAGAAAGAAGTTTTACAGATCCAGGGGTAACCACAGGAATTTTTAAAACGTGTGCAGTAATGATAAGCTAAATTCAGCTGTAGAAAATAGATGTCTCCTTTTCCTGTAATCCATAAGATTAAAGAACTGTAATCGTAGGAAGCTTTAGTATTGATTCATTAAAATAAAATAGAATTTTAATTAAAAAAACCCTCTCTTGAGATTGCCAGCCTTATTCACATATATCAGGAACTCTTCTGATTTTCACTCTTCCATAAAACTATGATCTCTTTTTTCTTTTTTTTTTTCCCCAAATTATATAGGCCTAATTTTAATAACTCCTTTTTCTCTTGTTGGACATAGCATATTAATATGTTACATTTTTTTGTTTTATGGAAAATGACTGATTATGCAATGAACAAGCATCACGAAGCAGGGACCTTTTAACATGATGGACTATTATTCACTGATGTTCATTCGTCTGAAGATGATATTGTTCTCTATCCAAAATCATAGATGCATTCTGTAAACAAGGTATGAAATTCAGTTTTTTAAACAGATGCACGGGGATACAAAATGCAAAGTTAAAAACCTCAAGGTTTACTTTGGAACCATCAACTCAATTTAAAATACAGTGTGATTCTTAGCTGAACCCTCCTGACTGCTGCAGAGATGGAGTCTCAAGTTCTGTGGGTTGAATTTCACATCTCGTTGGGAGCTAGCCTGATTGAGTCAATGAACCCAGGTAAAAACGTAAACTTACTATCAGTGGTGGCTTTGCAAACTGGCTCAAGTTTAAAATTAGTCCGTGAGCGATCAAGCAAACAGTAGAATTGCCAGGACACTCACAGTTTCTGAGGGTAGATGTCAGTAACCAGAGGTGGGCAGAATTTCTTACGTAGGTCCAAGCACAGTTCATCTGATTGCCCACAGTATTATAGTCTCTGCTATGGATGCAGCTGGACTTATCCCATTGACAAATCATCTCAAAAACATCTACTATTCTATCTGGCTGTGATATTCAGTGCTAATTTTAATCTTATCTGAATTTAAGGTCATACAATGAAAATAATTGTATAAGGTAATTAATTAGCCAAAGGAAAGTCTTACTTTTGTATCATAATCTTATTAATGCTGTCTAAAAAGGTTATGTCCCATCATCAAACAGGACTTTCTTTAAAAAATAACAATGCTAACATGCTTAACATATCAAATGAACTTGCATTTCTTAACAAGTCTCCTGCGTGTAAATGCTGGCCTCAAATTAGCTTATCTCAATTTACAGTAACTTCCTGCTTTAAATCAAAACTTGACCCTTAAATCATTTTGAAAACTGTATTACTGCAAAAATCCCTTATAACACCAACATTTTTCTAGGCATATAGACAACAATTATATCTTTAGGCAGAGAAGGTGGCATGTTGTGTTGATTTGTGAGTATTAAATAACCATTAGGCAAAAGACAAAGTCCTTCTTCTTACCTTACATATTGTTATCTGTCTATTTAGCAACACACACACACAGAATTTCAGAGAATAGTTTTGCATATCTTAGTTTTTTGAAAACGGTTATTTTCCATTTTGCAAGAGAGTTTTCTTAGAAAACTTTGGATAGTCAGTTAAAACTTAAATACTATAATATGAAAAAGCTTGACTTGCCCTTGGACTTGAGAGAACCCGTGTGTGCACAGTGGGGCCCAGTCTCCGAGTAGGCAACAGTTCCTAGCAATGAGAGATATCAAACCTCTTTATCTAATCACCCACTATTATTAACTGGTGCTGCCTATTTCCTTCAAAACTCAAACATCTTAAAAGAAAAACCTAAAAGCTCCCATATGCTGCCCTCCTTCAACGTATTTTGGATTTGTTTGTGCAGGGTCTTTTTTAATCAAAAACCACAGGAAATAAAGGAGCTTCACATGCATAAAAATAAATTCGGATACCATGAAGAGTCCAACTAAATAAAAGATCCTGGAAAACTCAGAGTTTCTATTGCATCTATCCTTACAATCCCCTGTTGTGGCAAAGCTCTGAAGGAGTCTCCAAACAGCATGCGGTTTTATAGACCATATGATCTGCAATATTTACCATGCATAATGGAAATAGATAAGGCAAAGCAAACAGCTTGAATTTTGTATTTTCTTGCTTTTTATTTAGTCTAGGTTGTTAGCACCATGTGAATATATATTTTGGAGTCTCTGTGTTTGTGTGTATATGCATATGTGCATGTGTGTATATATAGGTATAAACAAACATATAGAGTCATTTCACTATATTTCTCAAATATCATTAAAAAATACCTTCTGAGTCAAGACCTATAATCAGAACATTTGACCATTGTTTTATAACTTTAAAGTTCACTGCTATAAAGTGTTCAGCAAATGAAAATAAATGGGAAACGCATTTGCTAAGCACACTTTTTTTTATTGATTACATACAAGAGTAGGAAACAGACACACGTAGAAATTTTAAAGTAGAAGAAAACCTCCATATTACATTGAAAATGTGAAGTCACACATTTGAAAGGGATTTCTTCACAAATACAAAAATGCGTGCAAGTCCTAGGTCATATTGCCAACAGCTGCCTTACTTGCCTGGAACTATATCTGAAACCTTTGAGGGGGTGCAGTGGAAGAAAATAAATTAGGGTAATTCACTATATCAAGACTTACCTGCCCTTCCTGTGTTGAGACTAATAGGGTCACATTACTACATTTTATTATTTTATGTTTGTTTCTGAAAGCTTCTCCCCTCAGATTTTCCACTTGTATTCATTACTTACCAATATCTTTCTATAGTTTTCTGCTAAAAAAAAAGAAGAAAAAAAAAAAAGAAGAAGAAAAAAGCACCCGTTTTGCCTGAGAGGTTCAAGAGCAAAGTATCTCCTGCTCAGCAATAAGGTGCTGTAGGGAAAGAGAACTGTAATCACTAGCGAAGTTATGTGCATGATGTGAAGGAAGGAGCCATTCTGTGCCAACATGTTTTCCTGAATGGAAATGAAGGAAGTATAAATTCATCAGGAGTACTTCTCTGGTTTGGATAGCTTTCAGCCAAGGCCACCTGAAAAACAAGACTCCTCTTCATTTCCACGTGCTTTGAATCAGGTCCTGAGAAGGCACGTTTTCCTTTTTTGGTTGGTTTCCATCAATACCTTGAGATCAGATTGAATTCTATGGGAAAGAAACCCTTTTTCTTTACTTATGAAATATCCCAATTTCTGTGGTTACATTCATAATTGTTATTTGCAGAATTGTTTGTATTAATAATATTTGACAGTGTGTATTATTTGGAAATTATCCACATCAAGTGTATATTATCAATTACCTAAAGACATTCTTTAGGCCTTCTTGGATTCTGAATTTTTAATTTTTAAATTTTTTTTCAATACACAGGAAAAAAATACATAAGGAATTCAGAAGAATGGTGAAAAAGAATGATATACGTATAAGATATGTTATTGAGCTATAGATTATTTGTACCACATCTCAAGAAACTTTTGAGGTTCATAAACAGTTGCATGAAAATTTTGTTGCCATTCTAACATGCTGGGGCTTTTTCTAGTTAGATCTTTTATGTCATTATTTCATTTTGACGATTTTTCATTTGGAGGCCTTTTTCTCATGTTTAAGGAGAGTTATTTATAAGTTCATTATAACATGTAAATTTGCTTATTTTTAGCAAATGTTCTTTAACACTTTGGTTTCCTTGTCAGAGTCTGTAGTGCTAATAGCTGTGCTAATAAAATAATGAAAAAATTGCTTTCCATACATAGAAATTTAATGAGATGGAAATTTTCAGCAACCGAACTGATTCTCAGCAGTGGTTTAGTAGACTCTCATAACATCTGCCCATGTGCAGGCTGGAAACACTCCATGCCAATAGAGATGTCATTAAATCGGCTCTGCTTTGTGTTTCAATTATTTTTTTCCCCCGGTTTAATAAATTAACTTGTTTAGCTAAATGCTAATGAATACCTATATTTACAGACCAGAAGAGCTTCTTTCCTCAGGTAAATTAGGTTTCAAGAATGCTACAGGGTTAGGACTTTTTATTTATGCTATTTTATCTCCCTTGAGGAATGAAGAAGTGAGTACATACATCCATTACAACCCAGTTTTAAACAGGATCAGTTCACTAGAGACTTGCAGATCCTTCTACCCCTATTAACCTGACATGAGGAATTTATTTATCTTTTCCGTAAGCTTTGATATTATCACACAGTATACGGCACACAGCAGTGTGGAAACAAACCCCACACCACACTTACTCTGCTTCAAGCTTCGTGCCCTTTCCTGCCCAGATGCAATTCTAGCCCATTGCAACAGCTACAGATGCTTCAAGCAGGGGCTTCAGGTGCATTCTGGTATGTAAAGTACTACACCTGTAACTATTTTCTTTCACCTCGTTTTTTCTTCTCATTCCACAAAAGCATGACTTACCATGAGAAATACAAGCCCTGCCCAACTTTGTTATGTGAACATTAAAAATTAAAATGTTCACCTCCTGTGTTTTCAGACATACACAACGTTTACACACAAATAAAGGCTGTAGAATGGGCATTCAATAGCCTTTTGAGATACTCTTTTGTCACTAAACCTCTATAAACTAGGAATGACAAAAGAGTTTATCAGAAAAGCACAGATATCAAGAGTATGCAGCTTTTTATTTTTGTTTTTGTCCTTGCTGGCCAAGTAATTCATGACCTGTATATAATTGGTTTTTAATTTCATCTTCATGTATCACAGAGAGAAGCAAAGCTGTCCCCTGTCTTGCTTCCGTGAGCTACCTTAATCAAGCTTACATACATTAAGCATGTCCTTGTTTTATGCCTAACTGTTATTTCTCATCTACTCTCCAGACTACATTTCCTGACATTCACGATTAAGGAACTCGCCATTCAAAGAAAAAGTAAGTGACTTTATCATTTAACTGTAGATCCTAAGGAGCAAAGCCTCTAAAAGATTAAATATTTAATCCTTTGATCTACTGTGTTGGCAACTGCCCTATCTATTTTATAAGCAGGTTGACAAAAGCATTATGAGGCCTGGGATTTGTGTAATGGAGCAGTGTTAAACCTCATACTCTTCTGTGCTAAAAAGTGGAATAACATTTTTCTAACAGAACAATATTACTGTGAACTGGTATTGTACTGTAATGGTACTTGGCATGAAACTGAACATAGATGTTATTTCAAACAATTTTATGTGACAACTTTAGCAAGGCATATGAAAGAAAGTAACTGAATATATTCAGAATCAACAATAAATAGAAGTGAGCAAATTCATTACGAAGAAGCAGCTAAATGAATTTTAAAGAGCAGGTTAATCTCTAGAAGAGTGGGGAATAAGTATGGCTGTAGAAGACTGGAGAAGGTCGAATATGGTATCAAGTAAAAGGGCAGAACAGAATCATCGGGAATCTGCAGTCTAATCGAGAGAACTAGTTTGAGGAAAGATACTGGAACAATCTATTAAAGAGTTTGTACACACCTCGACAATAACTTCTGTCCTCAGTCTTAGATAAACCCTCAATATTACCAATCTGGGTTTGCTTAAGGATGACAAGCGGACAAGTGGAAAAGTATAAGCTATAGCCATCATGAAAATGTTGAAAGAACAGTTTGAAAGGCTTTTTGGTCAAGAACATAAAATTATAACAACAATCTTACAGATAACAATCTGTGACCAATTGTACCATATACCTACCTTATTAAGACTACATATAATCAGCTTTATTTGCACTAGTGTTAGGTTTTAGGGAAGCCTTGCTAACTCTGAGGATAGGTAAATCTTGGCATAAAGTTACCTAGGAAAATAAAAACAAACCTATAACATTCCAGTTGATATTTTGCAAAACAGTGTAGTTACATCTGTCAGAAATTCTTTAGGTATAATTGATGCTCCTATTCTCTGGCTCTGATAGACTAGATAATGTTTTCAGGACCATTCTCACTTAATACTTCTGTGAACCCTCCTGTAACTCATACAAAACAATGTCCTTCGGCAAATGACTGCTGGTGTGACAAGCATTTAATACAGGTTCAAACCCAAAAGAATTGTAAGCTTCAGAGAACTCTAAAGGGGAACCCCCACCTCTCAAGCAGATTACGGAATCTCTGGAAGGATTATCACTTTTCATTTTCACATTAAAAAAATACTACATTACACACTGGCACACTGGCAGCAGACAAGTAATCCTTTGCCTTCCTGATGTATTTGCAGTAAATCTTCATTCTTCGTTAAAAAAGAATCGATACCAAAATGTGATTGAAAGCTAAATTAGTATCTCTAATTTAGAAACAAAACAAACCCATCAAAAATCAGTAAAGAACAAATATTCTTCACTTTAAAAACGATATACAAATGTTCAAAAATACTGAACTGTTTAGAAGTGATGATCAAGTGAGAAACATTAACTTAATTTCATTGAAATATTCACACAAAGATGGAAAGGCTAATGATCAAATCTCATCCCCCCCCCCCTTTTTTTTTTTTAAACTCACCCTACACTAACAAGATGGGAATCAATAGGAAATTACCATTTTGAAATCCTGTGAACATTCCTCCCTCTCAGGTGATCTTTGGCAAGGCACACACATGGTGTCATTAAGAATACAAGCACCTCATAATTTAATCTCTTCTGTTTCTGATTCTGAGGGACTTGAAATGTTGCATAAAACAGCAGCTGCTCACACAATTTAGATTGCGCTAGACTGGAGTCCTCTATTTGTCCAAGTTCTTTCTGAAATGGAAGCACAGAAAAGGTATCCAGTTACATTTTAGCCTTGTCCTTTTGAAAACAGATCTGAAACAGAGCCATAAGAGTTCTAAAGAAAGAAATCAATATAAAACCATGCACAACATTGATGGATGAAACTAGAACTACAGATAAGATCTAAAGAGCACTGGATTTTCACAAGAATAAATATTTTGAAAGAGATTTCTGACCTACTTCACTAGAATTTTATTAGAAGGCTTGAAAGATTTTAGTATCATCTCTCAAGATGAAAACTCAAATTAAATAATCCTTTTTATAATTAAACAGCAATATAACATGTACACACAGTAAACTGTGACCAAAAAGTTACATCTGCCATCACAGAATACAAAGAGGTAAGTAACCTTACGGGAATAATTCTCAGGGAATAAATTCTCGCAACATGAGTTTAAGATCTGCTGTTGTGCTAATAATGAGGCTAAAATTATAAACCTATATATTCTTCAGCTTATTTTTCCAAAGAATAGGAAGACAGCCAGATTTTGCAAACGGAAATAATTCTAGCATTTAACAGTACAGTTCAAAACTATATTAATGATGTTAGCTCCCTTTTTTTTTTTTTAAAGGGAACACCCACTTAACTTTCTCAGGTGGTATAAGGTCAATAGGTGAACATGGACATGAAAATGTTATTACCTAAAAATATGAGCTTTTATTTTTTTTATATCCAAAGCTAAGAAACAAATATACCAGGACAACACTTTGAAAACTTAAGTTTAAAGGTAGATCCTACCAGTCCCCAAAATTCTTTTTCTGCTAACCATGACTTTTAAGTTTTCCCCTGAAACAGTCTTTGAGGAACAAACACGGTGTAAAAGTAGCATTGCTCTTTTTCATGCTCTTCTCACAAATATGTTAAACCGGTTCTTCAAAAGAGGCAAGGACTGATAATTAATTAATAGGACTGAGTACTAGAAAGGGTAATGGGCTATCAGTACTCAAAGTACAGTAGGAGAAATTCAGTCTCAGCCTAAGTCCATTATCCATTCAGAATCTGATGACTTGTGTAGTCTACTCAAAAAAGAAAAAGGAATATAGAAGTAGCAAAGTGTTTTTCATTATAATAGAAATAGAAAGTGTTTTTTCTGACAGTGTAATCAACACTATGTCTATATGATACATATTCATTGATCAATCTTGTTGTAAATAGCCACCTTCTTTCAGCACTTCAGTCCATGTATTTATGTTGTGTCACACGGTATACCATAGCTCTTCATTTTCCTGTTGTCTGCCACATACAAAGAGATCAGCCAGACTTCCCCAGTCCATCCTAACTCCTGAGTTGATCTGTCTGAGAGCACAATAGAGGATCCAACATCTTATGGAGAGGAAGGAATTTAAACACAAAGTCACTCAATCCTAAAGTAACACGCTGGTTTTTTACCTGCCCATTTCCAGAGTTTTTTGAGATGCCTTAAGAACTTGTCCTAGTCCTCATTTTAAAAAGTTCTTTGATGGATATTCTGTGAAAAGTAAAAATGAGGAGTCAGTAATGGAAAAAACATATTGAAATAGAAAGCAGAATTTAATCAGAGAGGAAATCAATTGCAAACCAGTCCCAAGAACTAATGTCTGCTTGGTTTACTGTACAACATGGTTAAAAAATCTGTCACTTACCAATTTATGCTTCCAATCTTCCTTCTATCTGCTCTATATTACAGGGATTACAGAAGTGGCTGATAGAAGTAGGCAGAAAATTTGTTTGGATTTGCACCTTTTTTTTGAGTCTCCAGCACCTAGACTAGGCACAACCTGCAGTCATTTGGTTGAAACCTTTTATCTCCTCCTACAGAAATCAGTGTCAGATCCACTAAACACCAGTTTTGTATTCTGACAGGGGTAACTTCCAAGCACAGGGTACAAGATCCTCAAAAATTCTTCCATACAGTAAAATAGATGGAAAATCCCACAATAATATAGAGAAGAGCAGTACACATGCTCTTTTAGTTGGCAGTGCACTAGTGAAAAGTGAATAAGTCAAATCTAAGCAGAGCTGAAATATTAGCTAGGTATACCCCATGAAGAACAATTTTTATTAAAAATTACTGGCATAATTTTTAAAATTGGCATAATTTTTTTTTTTTTAATGGAAACATATCTCTACTAGGACACTTTGATTTTTCACTTTAAACAAGTTTATTTCTGAGCATTTCATCTGACATGTAATAACTGAATTCTAATATAAAAATACAAAATGTAAAAACCGACAAAGGAATGGAAAAGGACAAAAATTACTTCGTCTTAGAGGTTCTCCAAGTGAAGTCCCCCACTGATGGCTGTCTGACATTGAAGCATGCCTCTCTTTCTATTAACATTTAAATCTAGCAGTATGGGCAGAACTATATTCAACACATCCTTGACAAACACATGAAGTCTGTATTTACCAGTTACAGTTGTAGCACACAATAGTACAGTCTTAGGATAAAGTCCTGCAGTTCACTGCAATGTGTCGCAAATAATACTGACCTTGTCCAGATAAAAGTTCACATTGCAAATTTTGAAATGTTATTTGTGTTCTTTTGCAACAGTATCATCATCATAACTGTGTATATCCTTCCCAGTACTTCAAAATACATTTACCATAACTTTGGAAAGTTTTGTACGTCTCAACTTCCAGCACAGTGGGAGTTGACAGAAATTGTACTGTAATATAATAGAAGTAGGTCTGAATGGTGTTGAAATGTCCATATAATACACGCTGGAGATAATTTATTTCAGGTAGTTTCGATGTGGTTTTGAGGACTGAATACCCATTAGCAATTGCTGCACGTTAGGGGCACTCCTCGTGCGCAGTTAGTTTCATTCTAAAATGGGTCTGTCTCTGCAGGGATAAGCAGTGTACTTATGCCCTCCAGTGCTAAAAAAAAAAAAAAAAAAGCCATGAAAAATCCAAAGGAAGAAGTTGGTATAGACTGTCTTTTTGGATTGAATATATATACAATGTGCAACTGACCCAGAGCAAATATTAGTCCCCTGATACGAGGATAACGTATCACCTTTGCTTTCAAAATCGGGTAATCCTATTACATAGAATATATTTTAGCTGCAAAACAAGAGTTCTATGGCAGGAACAAAATTGAAGTTTTTAGATTTTGTCAGAATACAAACAAAATTGTTTGTTGCAGAAACAGGAGAAGCTCATCACAAACAGCCAGAAGGCTTGGTAGCGAGAGCATTCACCTACGATGTCTGGACTTAAATCCCTGCTCTGTTTTATTTGAAGTGAGGAGTAGAAGTTGTCTCTTCCTCCAGACTTTGCCTTCACTAATAGAGTTGGTCTCTCTCACTCAGTAGAAAGTTGAAGTGGCTCTTTGGGGACAACTCAGCGACTGCCTAATGCCTGACCCTGCTCCTCGGATGTGGCCGCAGCCTGGAGCATCAGCTTCTCTACTCTGGGGCCACAGGCACCCCATCCATTCCATGCTTGTTGACAAATGTTGGCAACATGTTGTTGTCAAGAGCTCCTTCAAACAGACACGTTTCTGCAAAAAATAAATTATTTTCCATTTTCCGTCACAGTCTTTTCCCCTTAACTCTTAATCAGTTGAAACAAATTTCTAACTGGTTGTTCACCTTGCAATTACAGCTCACTAAAGATGTTTGA
The DNA here is from genome assembly GCF_965140245.1 of Athene noctua. Taxonomy (NCBI): domain Eukaryota; kingdom Metazoa; phylum Chordata; class Aves; order Strigiformes; family Strigidae; genus Athene; species Athene noctua. Next base: position 21,060,749 of record NC_134047.1, on the reverse strand, counting down.
CAACATGTCTGGAAGGTTAAAAGCACAGAGATGTAGCCTGCTATCTCCAACTGTCCTTAATCCAGACAGGTTCATACCAATGGCAGCAGGAATTCCTTAATGCCTTCAAATTCTCCTGTTCATACACTTAAGATTAAGGACAGTGTAGCCTCCGCAGTGGTACTATGGCAATCCTTGTCCCTGAGCAATGCTCCAATCAACATCATTCCAAAACCGGCCCAGTTTGTCTTTATGCCCTTCATAGCAATGCAGCTATTCTTGAAATCAAAGGTCATTTACAGTTCGGGTAGTCAGAATGCAGATGCATCTAAGGAACACAATGACAGCACAAAAAGAGTAGTGAAGATAGATTACAGAAGACTACAGGATACAATACTAAAAAACCATTCAAATCCATAGGAAAAAAAAAAAAGTATAAGAGGGCTTCACATATGCTTTTGTTTCACAAATAATCAGCTAATGTACCCATTTGCTTTCCGAGATCTCTTTTACATATGTGGTAATGATGTTTCCTTCGATGAAAGGTTTTCAATAAGTCATGCAAAAGTTCAGTATTTTACGACTTTTATTAGGCTTTAATTTAACTGACTGCTTCTATGTACCCTCCTAACGCATAAAAGGAAATGAAAGGATTTGTCATAGCATATAACACGCTTAATTCTTTTCTTTCAAATTCATCATCTTTAATTCTGCAATAAAAGTAATCATAGATGTATTTATTTTTAAAGGCTGCATTGTTCTCTGATGCCTGTAAACAGAGATAACCTTGGGGAAATCTGTGAATGCACTCTCTGAATGTGTTTTGCAAGAGTGGCTGTGTTAAGTGGTTTCTTTGTCAGTCCTAGCAGAAAATACTGTGGCCTGATATTCTTAGTCTAGCTTGCAGACCTTCTTCTCTGTGAATACAGATGACTATCATGAAATTTAATTTAAATTATATGACTATCTAAACTAAAAGGTAATCCATAAAGAAACAAACATTCAATCTACAGATGAGGATTTATCAAACAAACGCTATTCAAACTCTATATGAATTAGTAAAATTCTAAGCTGGTCTCTATGATTTATTTCATTAAACAGGTTACATAAGTGAGTACCTATGAAAAAGACATTTCACAATCAAAACTAAGTCCTTTTTTTTTAAAGCTTCATGTGTGCAATACTGTAAAATGCAAACCATACTGTTTTGTAAAGAAGCTTACAGTGTTACTGTCACATTTCGGTGTGATTTTAACAGATTGTTTGAAACAATTACAGAAAACAATTAAATGCTGCAAAACACACTAATTTGGAAATATGCCTGCTAGGAACCCGAGTGTAAAATTGCTATCATATCGATGTGAAAATCTATCATCATTTTAAGGAAAAACTGAGTTTGATTGAAAAACTTCATATTTTTCACTGAAATCTTAGTATTTATTACCAGGTGGTGTACGGAAATGTTTTCCATAAAAATTACAAAAAACAAAGAATACATTTGAGTAATTTGCATGTTTCATTACAAAGCTGACTCATAAATACCAGAAGAGAATAGCAGAATTTTGTTACAAAACTATTCTCAGGGTTTTAGGAACTAATTAATATGTCGCTTTGGGACGTACTCCAATACTAACGGAAGCCACCTGAAAATTTGAGACCGTCCTAGAAAGTACCAAGTTTTATGGAAACGTGATGCAACGGTCTCTATGGCTTATCTGAAAAAAAAAATAAATAAAATAAATCAAAGAGCAAACACAAGTAAGGATCTTGCTGAGTTGAAATGTACATTGTTTCTGTAATTATAAATATACTTCTTCTATAAGCATTTTTATTTGTTTTAGAAAGGCAATACCATAATATTTATAACTAGGCTACAAAGAAAAGCAACTATGTTACTTTCAATAGATGATGTTATGTATTTTCAAACCTTAAAAAAAGTGACGTTTTTTACTCTGATTATTCTTATTTTCTTCTTATTATTATATTCTTATTATGCTGATTATAACAGCACCTTTTTGTGCTATCTTGTTTAGCATTTGATTGTTTTATTACTAAGAATTATGCAGCTAATTAAATAACCTTTGTCTTAGCCTTTAATTTTCTTCCTCATAGCAAAAGCAAAATAAATTCACCTTGCCCTTCTCGTAGGCTGAATAGCAGCAAATTAAAATGGGAGTATTTCACTTGACAAATTTAATCCATCCATCTGTTCTAAACTTCTCTGTCAAAACCCCCAAATATACCTGATGCTTTCCTAATAACTAAGCTTATAATAAAATTTGTGATGTGGAAATGAGCAGAATATGACATTTTCCTGCTAGTCTAATGTGTATTAGGTTTTGACACTTGTCTATCTTACTTGTCAGCTTGGAAGTTATCTGTTTTTGTTCAAAGATACTGCCATATTCACAAACAGACAACATGTTTCTCTCTTTATCATATCTGACACACAGTGTAAGGCAATAATATGAAGAAAAATACTGTTGCTATTTTAAAATCTACTTAAATATAGCTTCCTGCATTTCTGCCCAAAAGGCATGACAAGGTGAATTAATTTATTGGGGTTTAAAACCACCAAGTGTCCTCTGATACTCAACTCAAGTATCATATATAATATTTGATAGAGTTTTATATTAGTCTAAGTATGCCATGTGTGCATACACCACTACAGAGAGAGCAGTAGATTTGCCACACTGACAGCAAATAAAAAAAATTAAAAAAAAAACTTTTAATTTCAAAACATATGAATACCGTATCTATGGGCCTCAGTCCTATCTGTGCCACCTTTCACTCCCAAAGTTGGTTTTTCTTATTCACATAGCTATTTCCTATTGACTCTATCAAACATGGTACTAAAAAATAAGAGATATTGGGTGAGATATGGAAATCACTTTCCAAGGGAATTGAGCTTCCATCTGCCATTTACACTTTCACAGCTTCTTCTGCATGCCCTCCTTCCATTTCTGCTTGATTTCATGATTTAACTCCATGGATGCTGAGGAGTCCCACTAGCATGAAACTTTTGGTTTATAGAAATCATAAGAGAGTAAACTCCATAATTCTCTGTAAAAAACAAACAAACAAACAACAAAACAACAAAACCCCCAACAAAACAACACAACAATATTTTTCTGGGTTCACATCTACTTTGGTATGTTCTTGCTTTTTCAATTTAAAAAAAAAAAAAAGCCTGATAAAAAAAAAAAAGGCAAGTTCCAATCTTCACACAAGCAAAGCTTTGGCAGCTGAGTGAAATAATAATAATAAATCCACAAGAAAACAAAGAAAACACTGAAACCATCTGCTCCAGGGAGAGGTAGAGGAAGGAAATTCTATCTTGAACAATGTATGTAGGACCTGCGCCATTCAATAAGATAACATGTAATTCCTGGATCCCTGGAGCTCCTTAGAAAGGCTTTATTGAGAAACCTTTCTCTATTGCTTAAAATGTCACAATCTTTATATATATATATATATAAAAGCGCGTTGTTGTTTCCCATTGTCCTTAAGCTCAGAAAGCAACAAAACTTTTTTTTTATGCCTACAGAAATCATGAGCAATGCAGCCCACCATAATTCAATATAACTGTTTTTCCGTAAGTTAAAACTAATGTAAATATGTTGGCAATGTAAAACATTAATAACTGAAACAATAGCAATCAGTGATATATCTGTATGATTATTATATGAAGCTTCAGTCTGATTTGATAGTGAAGGTTCCTGGTTTGATATTATTAAAATAACATTAACTATCCTGCCTGGGTTTATTTCAGACTTCACACGTCTTTACTGTAGAATCTGAGCACCTCACAATCAGTTATAATTTATCTTCACTGTGAGACACAAAACCCTCTATTAAGCCCATTCCACATATACAGGACTGAGGTACAGGAAGAATAAGTCACTTTCCAATTTCACACTCAGAATTGTTTCTGAGAAAAGATATCGAAGTGGCAATCACAAGCCTTAGGCTAGTTCCGTACTCACTGGACAACCCTTTCCCATAGATCCCTAATGATGAAATTATGAAAATCTGCAATATGCTACAAAACATACTGCAGGCTTTCCAGAGGGATTATCTAAGACCAACTTTATCTTCTGGCAAGGCAATAAAGTGCACAGAGGCTGTATAGTCCTGTTCCTTGTTCCTTCAGATATTTTTAATTTGAATTAAGTAATATAGTAATATTTTGAGCACCATAATAAAATGTCTGAATGCGTCATCTGTCCACTGATGTTTCTGAGGTATAGTTAAATCTCCGTATTGTGAGCAAACAGAGATTGCAATGATTAAGAGTTTTTGAAGCAGTGCCTGGTTTTCTTTATGATTTCAGTGATTCTCAGTTCTCCACTTTTAACTGAGGCCCAGTAAAACTGAAGACTCGTATGTAAAACAATCTTAGTACAGAACAACTTTGGGCTTTGACCTCAGGTCTCCAAGTGGAATTTAAAGAGGGGATGGGGTAAAAAAGTACATATGGATATGAAAATATTGTAATAATATATTTACAAAGGAGCTTTGAGGAAAACAGAAAATTTGTGCTTAATGCCGTGTTATAGAAGCGTAGACATTAGATTTTAAAAACTGGAATCACAAGGAACTCTACATTTTTCTCATTGCCATGGAACAAGAGAGACAAACCTTCAGGATGTGTTCTTTCCCTTTGCCCTCTCAGCTAACTTATTCAGAATGATGGGGTGATCTGTCTTCTCCTTTCCCAAGTAATATTCATATCATAATCATATTCTGTTCTGCAAGATGATCTGTGAGCATTGCTTGTCAAATGGGCATGTATTATTCAACAGCAGTGGTAGTAGAACGGGTACCCCATATTTCTCTAATTCTCAGTTAGTCTTTACCTGCAAAGCTTTGAGAGAAACATTCATTAACCTATGAACAATTTAATTCTGTTTAAATTTATCTCCAAATTTATAGTGTTTGACAAATTCCCCAAAACAACTTATGTTCAAAATAGACTTAAATCCATTTCTTGTGCAGAATTTTCAGCTGGTCACTGAACTGAAATTCTGCCAGTTGTTCTGCTTCACTGTCTACTTATAGATTTTAAGGACAAGAGGCATGAACAGATCATCTGGTCCGACCTACTATCGAGCACAGGTAAAAAAATGTTACCCATTTTCTCCTTGCTGAACCCAATGTATTTTCTTTAACTAAAATATATTGAATAGCTAATGATACAACAGTCCAGATTAAAACCAAATATTTTAGCAGATATGGCTGAGAATATATGAGAAGCCAGCATAACTCTCCTCCAAAAGTCTTAAAGTTGCCTGTTATGGACAAGTAAAATGAGGGTATATAATTCAGGGAGTATAAATAGTCTTTCTGCTCTTATATCAATATTAACAACATTAAAACTTAAATATTAATTCCTAGAAGCCACAAAATGTGCTAATGTCAGAGCTGAAAACGGAAATGTTGCAAAAAAGAAAAAAGGTGTTTGCTTGTTTAGAAGCAAGGGCTGCATTGTGGTTTTAAGCAAAATTGTGGTTTTGAACAAAAGATACTAAAAAAACCTACCAGCCCAGAAATATCTTTGGGAGACATTGTGCCTGAGGCAAGTTCTACAGTAAAAATTTCTTCTGGCAGAGTTGTGTAATGAAGTGTGATTTGTGACCAAAGTAACCGTGCTCTGTGTAGATAGTTATAACAACAAATACTGCCTTCTTGCTAGCATGGCTTGCTGTTCCTTGTGGGAAGGGAAACTAAGCAGGGTGCTGCAATGAGTCGTATTTGTCTAAGCACAGTTTTAACTTGTATGAGCTGCTCCTATACCAGAAGTACCTTGCCAGCACAATATACAGATGTAGCCACGCCAACAACTATTTATGATGCAGACCAGGCTTCAAAGATGGCTAAACAAATACCAGTAAAGTACTGGACTGATTTATAGTTCTTTCATATCATCAGCAAAATAATGAAATACCTTCTAGGCCAGGGTTGTGTTAGTACTTTTTACCCCAGTCAATAGTTCTAAATGAACTCAAAGGTACAACCTCATATTTGGACATTCTAAGACTAGGTTTCAATATCTATCATTTGGTATCTATCGATTTTTCATCTATGTCTTTAGCAAAATTTGAACATAAGCTATGAATCAGTTCATTTCACGGAACGGTTTAGAGACTGCTTGGAAATGGAGTTACAAACCTGGTAGAAAAATGAAGCACAGACAAACTAATTCTCCTTGCTTTTTCAATGTCTCACGGTATAGCTGATGTAGCTTAACAATTCAATAGCATTGTTTGCAGGAGTTTAAAATAATAACTTAAAAAATTAAACAACTGGCAGATAAGAATTACAAAATACAGTCATAAAGCTCTGTGACTCTCCTATAACGCCTGCCACAGATATATCTAAGTGTTAAATGCACATTTTGAGAAACAGCCTTAGGTAGAATTAATTATATTGTACTTGAAACTGTTGAACAGCTGATAGCGTATCAATATGCTAATGGTATCACTAGAACTGGATTTTAACAGAATGGAGGTCAGTGTGCATATAATGTAAGAAATGATTATATATCTAATTAATATTACATGTTTCTGGATAAAACTATTTGCATCTCCAAGAAGTATCAGCATCACTTCAGATCTAGGCCAGATTTAGCCAATTATCCTTAAGATAAATAGGTTTACTCTGAAAATGAGAGTGCTTGTTTCGATAAAAATCCTGAACCAGAATAATTAATTAATATGACTAAAGGTTTAGCCCTTGCTCCCTGCTAACTGTAAAATGTACCTTCATACACAAGTGCTCTAAAGACTGTTAAAAGATAAAGTGTCTACTAAGTACTGCTGCCTAAGTACTATTTAGCAATAGAAAAGAGACTTAAACAGTTAAAAATTAACTACTGCTATTTTTAATTTGTGGTTACACAGCCTTTGGCATAGAACCAAGCTGCTGACAGCGAGTGAAACTCCTGCAATTCCAAAAAAGTACAAAAGGGTCTGATAAGAACCAAAATAGCCACAATCCTGCAGGGGAATGCGCTTACAAATGAGCATCAAAGAGTCAGTTAAGAGGAAAAACAGGACAGCACTAATAGCTACTTCTACTACTCCCACTACAAAACTACACCCAAAAGAAACATTTAACCAGTTTCACAAAACAAACAGAAACAAAAAGTAGATGTTGGGAAGGAAGGGTTGAAGCAGTACACGATTCAAACGTGTTCCCTAGCATTCACCTCCCATCCAAACAACGTAGCCTGGAGACTGAACACCTGGACTTGCTCCAGGCACCACTGATGACTAGACTAGAATTATTCAATGAAGTGTCAAGATAAAAAAAAAAAAAAAAGTATTAATTTAAAGGCAATATGATGTGGGGCACAGATAGTACATGTACACAAGGAGAGTTGTTCATTTGAAAAAAAAAAAAACCCAAACAAACAAACAACCCATAGCTAGGAATAACACAGGAGTTCAAAAATGCGGAAAGCTCACTTTGTCTGGATATATCTAATTTCAAATGAATAGTTAATTTCCTCTTAAAAAGTATTAATATCTGATGGAGTTCTGATTTTTGTTAATACGCAAATATATTTTGAATCATACATGGTAAATACGTTTGTTATTTTGTAGGGGAGGAGATACGTATTATTAATTCTTATTCATGGATACATGCGCGCTGTGGGGCTAAGCACAAAAAATAAGCACTGAACCATATCTGAGACACACGGATTTTATCACTTAAACTTCCACAGTGTTCCATGAACATTATACAAAATAAGAAGAGATGCTTTATGGTGGCCTTAAAAGCATTCCAGAAGAAAAAGACAAAAAAGCATGTGCTCAATGAAGAGATTTGTGGGGCCTCTTCTGGATTTTCTGCATACATATATATATATCTATATCTATGAGAGCTGCTGATCAATGTTAATGCTAGATTAATCATATGTTCTCCAAGATACATTTAAAGTGCAAAAAGACTGGCCCTTCATTCCCAGATAGTTAAAATGAGGTATCGACTTGATATTTCAGCAAAGCAACCTCTAGAACAGCAATTAATGTGAGATACATCAGAATAGGTAAAAAGACAAGAAGAAAATATTTGATCCCTGTCCAAAGCAAATAAGAGCAAAAGGCCTATTGTGACAAGGGCAAAAATAAATCAGCTGGACATCTTATAGTGAAGTGCAATTTTCTCATAATATGTCTTTTTAAGCTAAAGGCGTGACAAAACTGAAATGTTTATATGAAATCATGCAACTGTCACCAAGCTGTTCATTTTGATGAAAAGAATTTACAATGCTTTTCACTCTAATATTTTCTAAATAGAGTATTTCCATTTTTCAACTGAAACCGCTTTTTCCACTGCCAAATTTCCCATCAGACTGTAATAGATTTTTTTTTTTTTTAACACTTAAAAAGCTGTCAATTTTAATTGCAACACACTTTTGCCCTCTCTTTTTGTACTCCCTTGATTTTTGTCTTAATGAAGCAATTAGTCTCTGCTGAGGTCAGTTATATTTGCTCACAAATAGTTTTCTAGTATGTTCTTGGGCAGGTACAGAGAGAGGGTCATTGTCAGATAAAGTGATGTTGAAATAAAGAAATATCTTCTCCCGGTTATGCCAGAGGAAGCACTACACACAAGAAGCAAAGACCCTGCGTAACCAGTAGCTTTTTCAAAGCTACTATTCAGGCTTCATAATCAGATGCAATTAGTATCTTCACTCGCTTGTCCAGTGCCATATCTAAACACCTGCTTGTATTATCAAAGTTTTCTAAATTAATGATATTACTTTTTAATCCCTCAGTTTACTTGCAGATTATTTAATTCAAATATGTTCTGTCACACTAAAACAGAAGACGTTGCAGACAAACAACACCTCAAAGACAAATGTAAATCCGCCAGAAACGTTGGATAAAGCTTCCAAACACTTAGTTCCCTTAACCAATTAGTTGGTTGGGGGATATTTACATAATTTGTAACAATCCAGAAATCAATTATGATGCAGAATCTTCACTAAGGTCTGTAGATTTTACAAGAGAATAAGCAGGACAGCAAAGAAAATTAATGTTTGATTTCAGGTGAAAAACACTGATAAAACTCTTCCATTTGCTACGTTTCAATATTGAAGTAATATGAAATATTTTAGTGTTGACTGCAGAGACAGAAATGTTTGAATTAATTAGAATGCAGTTTATGTTTACTCTGCTTAGGCAATTTCTGCTGAGATACCCACAAAATAACCACAAGTTATTCACCAAAACTGTTCTTCCAGTCCAACAGAAATGTCCGTACAGTATTGTGTTTGTATAGCCAGATAGGGCAAATGGAAACAGAACTGTTACATTGCAAACTGTTTACCTTTTTGATGACTAAAACTGCTGTAAAATAAATTTCAAAACCAGTCATCTTTGGTGTGAAATACAAAGCTTAAGTACATCCAAACGTAGTGCTCAAAACTACCCTTTGATTTTGCAGAAATGTACTATTTTAGTAATTTCCTTTATTTCTTACTAACCAGTAGTAGTTTCTGTCAATAAAGCTGTGCTTCAGAATACCCAATTCAGACCACACTCATACCACAGTGAGGAGATCAATATAAAATCCCAATAGCTTAGGTATACGTACACGGATATCCCTATAAATTACTTCTAATTATAGTAGCAGACAATTTTATTTAGTGGCTTTTCTTAGATTAGAAGCATTCCAGCAAGTTCTGGTACTGACATATTTTAGGTAAATAGTGTTTGTCAGAAGCAGACAGTTAATACAAGCAGTATTACAAAAAGAGAAATATATTTTATTTCCTTATTGTTGGTACTTTTGCATGTATGTTTATTTTCCTATGTCTCTGCTGTAATTTAAACATTATCTAGCAATGTTACTTGTACTTCTCTATCATTCTAACCAATAGGCTAAATGACAACAGTAAACACCTGTAATAACCATTCTTTTTTTAGCTCAATATTTTCAAGCACCAAGAGAGATTATGGAAAATAACTTTTTGCTGAAGTAAAGGTTCACACAGTCTTGGGCAATGTTTTCAAGTAATTGCCTCAACACTGAAACATCTGCTGGCAGTAAACATTCACAACTAATGTTAGCTCAGAAAAAGGGATCCAGGGCTTAGCTCTTCTTCATATCTACCAAGAACTTGGTTTTCTTTTTTCTTTTTTTTTTACAACTTTCTGTCCATTTTAAGTCATCTAAAAAGTATTATTGTCAGGTGAGCTAAGGTCAAAAAGTTGTTCTAGCTCTTTCTGAAAATCAATTGAATACTATCACCCCTGCCAGTCCTGGGAGATATACCTTTGCTTCAGGTCTGACAAAGTGCTCCTCAGTTTCCAGCTTGCCTCCTCCAGGCTAGATTTCTATCTTTCTAACGTTTTCTATATTAAAAACCCCCCAGGTAACTTGCTTCCTGTCTAATGACTACTTGAGAGGATTCATAGTTACAGAAAATCAATGTTTTAAATGGTATTGAACAATGCTCTCAGAATCTCAAGGTGACTGGTTCAATCTTCACTGATTAAACATGACACAGTATCATCAAAGTAAGCTGCAAAGTTGTTCTTTGCCTGTTTTCTTATTCCTTTTCAGACAGAGCATCACATCATTTCAACCAGGAATCTATCCTGAGGTACAAAATGACAATGGGAGTTTTGCGATGTATTCTAAATGAGTGGAAACAACCAAATTTGCTGAGGGGTTGAGGATTAACTATAAGGGGTGAAAAACTTCCAAACCAGTGAAAGGGCACCAACTTCGGAGGAAATATATTTGGAAGTCCTACACCCACTATAAAAGACAGATAACATTCATCTGCTAACCTAGCAAGGTATGTGATATTTTTCTGCAGTCTACTTCCTACAGTTAAAACAGAAAGTCTTAAGCCAGGAGCCAGGACTCTGTTAGGCAGTGTGATTGCCATCAGCCTTCAGAGCCATGCTGCACCCTGCTCTGTGTTACTGTCTATCTGGTCCAATATTTTTTCCTCTGCTGTGCAGCGAATACTTTCACAGAGTTTTTACAGGATGCTAGGGTGCTTTTTAGAAGCTGTGAGTAGAAAATGTCAACCCCTTCAGACAGAATAAGGATTACCGTGGGGTTTCCAGATCAATAAAGAATAGCATGTGATGACATCATCTTCACTGTTCTTTCTGGTCATTACTCAGAAGACAGCAGTAAACCTCATTCAATCATTGCACACAAGTTATATTAGTGAATCTTTTCAAGAAAGACTGTTGATCTGCAGATAACAAGTGGACACAAGTGTCTTCAGATGCCTTTCCCCGCACTGGCTTTTTTAGAGTATCATTCTGCAGCGCTACTTTCAACAGGCCAGTTGACAGAGGATTCCAGATTTTTTGCCCAAGGGTATAAATGCTAAGGACTCAAGAACCTGGATGTTTCATTTGATCTACCTCTGAGTCTGAAGCATAAAATCCTTAGTTTCTAGGCAACTTTCCCATGGAAATATGGCTGCTTTTATGTTATTATGGTTTCAATGATTGTAATGATTATTTAAATGTAAAAATACCTCTTCAAATAAAAATGACAGGCTGTCAAGTTCACTGGTGATAGATGGTATTTTGAAAATTCAACATAAAAGCAAGTACAATTATAGGACATACTTTTTGTACTCATACTTCTGAGCTTTGTGGTTACAACAACATGATTCAAATGCCTCAGGTAAAGAGGAACTCAGCGTGCCAGCATAGAGAACTTTTGTGATGCAAAGAAGAAAGCTTAAATTATGTCCTATTGCTTTATTGAAAGCAATGTCTATAACCTTCAAAAGCTCTGAGCATGTGTTGTACATCTCCAGCTTTGAAAAGGTCAAACTTCTTTTTCATTTTTCTCTCTTATTTGCCATTGCTTTCTTTTCAGTAGGTAAACATAATGCTTATAAAAGAGAATGTAACAGAAGAAGCTCCAGCAAGACATAACATTGAACTTCTGAACCTTGTGCTCTTACGAACAGAAACCAGGATTGGGGCAAGCTTGCCCAACCTACTCTACCTGTCTAATTAATGAACTTCAATCCTGAAAGCTTCCTGCTTTTCACAGAAAGGTTGGCGGCAAGGGTAGAAGGTTGGGAGACAAATTGTACTTTCACTCATATTCACATGTTAAAACCTAGTCAGATGCTTTCAACACAGTTGAAAAAGCTGCTGTAAGTGTTTACTTTTTCTAAAGGTCTTAGAAGGTAGCCCAAAAAAACAACTTGAATGCTGGAGGCATATCTCCTATTTGAGGCTATTTGCCTCTGTCTTCCACCTCTGCCAGGTAGAGTACTTGTGATTTGGTTGTGCTCTTTGCAACCACTCCATCCCTTTTCTAGGGGTGGCAGGAATATGCTTAATCAACTAGTAGCTGAAAGGAATCATCTGAGAGACCCTGTCAAATAGCTCAAACCGCTCTGCAGATATCACAATGTAACAGTGATGCTTGAAAGGAAAGGTGACATTAGATCAAATCCATCCCTTCTATTAACATGCCTTCTTCCACAACAGCAAAGATCTATGCCCGAATACATTAGACAAATATGTTCCATTAACCCAGAGCAAAGTTCCTGGATATCTCTAGGAGAAAAAAAAAAAAACAAAACAAACCAACCCACGACTTTTCTCTGCAAACAAATAGCTGTAGATGGCAACATTTAACAAAATTAAATAACCCTCATCTTAATCAAAACAATCAAGTGCCCAGTTTCACTTCAAAGGAAGACGACCTTGAGGTCTTCAGATTACAAGTAAAAAAACCCCTGAGGTCAGGCAAGTCCACAGAGTATTGTGAATTACTTTCATCAATGTTTGCAAATTCTTTTTTGCATAAATGTAGCCAGAGAAAATGGCAAGTGTTGCAAGCATGAAATAAATTTTTAGAGATTTATCAGTTAAAAAAAAAAAAGTAAAAATGGAGATAGTGAAACTCTGCCTCATCAGCCATGGATGGAAGAACTTGTTTGAACAGAATTAGAATGCAGAGGAATCAACACATTACCAAGATCAAAACTCAGTGAGAAATTTGTAACAGGTCAAATGAAAGACACGTTTAACTTCTATTCTCTAAACTCAATACTTCCTTCTCTTTGCTTTCTGGAGGACCTGAGAAGAAAGGCAGAGAATGAGAGTGGTATGTAACATTTACAGGTACAAATGTAAGATCAGTCAAGGCCATCAAAATAAGAGCTGTGGCTGACTTCCTTTAATTTGCAAGAAGCTGCATTGCTTCCTCTGGGAATGTTCCAATAGCCAGGGAATGTGATAGAGCAGCAAAGACTGTTTATGGTCTTTTTACTCACCGTTCCAGTTCACTATTCCAGTAATAGGCTAGACATGAACCATTTATACCAGCCTTAGAGAATTTTCTTGAAGAAAATTCTGACTAGAACACTTACAGTGTCAAAATGTTTTGTGATAAGGCAGAAGAGGAGGAGGAAAGAGGTGAAATACTGTGAGAGGATGTTTTACAGTTATAACACAATCCCTAAAATAATAATAATAAAAAAAGGGATACATTTCATTTAGCATTGCAGTGTCCTATAACTCATGAGCATCTTATACCTTCCTCTCTTACTGATTTTAACTCAAAATTCAGATATAAAACGCTTAGAAAACTAATCGGGCCAAATTTACCCCGATGAAATCCTATTATCTGCAGATTAATTTAGGCTATTTTGTTAATCTCATTCCTACCTCTGCCTTTTTTCCCTAAATAAATTCTAAAATAATCTGTTTTAGTGTTCCTTATTACATCATGCAGTCGAAACTTTTGAGATCTTATTTTGATGACAGAAATGACTGCAAAGGATTTAAAAATAGTATGCAATTCTGTGTTACTTCCATGTCTGCATAGAGAAAAATGTATCAATTTTAGATTTTAAACTCTCGTCCTAGAACAGGTCTCTGTGATAAGATCTTTAAAGGCTTGTTGCAAATCAGGAGTATATTTTCTACTTTGATTTCGTACTTGTATCTAGAATTTAGCTTCTCTTTCCTCTCCACCTGGAATACAAACCTCATAATCAATTTCAACACTTTTCCTTAAGGCAACAGATAACTTCTGCCATGTTTCTAGGTGCTCATTTTCCACTAGATGAAAGTAACATAACTGTAAGTTCTTTATAATGACCTTTCAGCTTGATAAGAGTAGATACTTCCTATATTTGCGCCTATATTGTCAGAATCTCCTTTACTAAATAGGATAGCCTTATTGCAGGTGGTCTCCCACGGACTTTTACCAACAGTATTTCCTATCTAAAGCATTTTTTATCTCAAACTGTCATGTTATCAAGCATGTTTACTGCTTAAGACTTCAGGCAAAGGACTGTTTGAAGTGTTTTATAAAGATGAGTACAGGAATGGAATAACACAAATGATTCCATTAGCCATCTATTTCAGATCTACAGAAGTGACACTTTTCACTAATGAATAATATTTCAGACACGTATATGTACATATATATGTATACACACACATATACATTCAACCCTTTTCTCGACATAGAAGCATTATTTGTAAGGCACCTAGCACAAAAAGTATTGTCGATGTAAAGTAAGAAAAGCTTCCAGGCACTACAGTAATACAAGTAAATAGTAGCCCATAGAAGATAATGCGAGTAAATACGAATTCTTACTAAACCCTCTGTGAACAAGAAAACTTTAGATAACCTTCTCTGCTTAAAAATCTCTTGGAACTGTCATTTATTACAACAATGTACTGACTGACACAGAACAGGCCATGTTAAGTGTCTTATTTTCACATAGAAGGCATCACATGAACTACGTGTAATATTTGGCAGAATGCCTTCCACATCCTATATGCATACCGAAGACAGAACCTCTTTTATGCCATTTGGCATGACTATTTACAACTAGAGTAGTCCAGGCTCCAAAATTTAAATTATTAATATATTCTAATGACTTTTTCCCTTTTTTTTTTTTTTTTCTTCCACATCTTCATTAAGAATTGTCCTGATAAGAAACTGGTTTAGATTTAAATTATGAAGTGTGCCCCAAAAGTTTTTTTTTCAACTCAACAAACCAATTGCCTCACAGCACTGCAATGCTGAGAACTCTTCAGTGCATTCTTTCTCCTTTGCAAGGCTATCTCGGGCATTTACTAATAACTCTCTGAAAAACTGTTAATTTAGTAGGTATTTACTAAATCCAGAATAGATAATCCTGTAAAAGAGTACTTGCTAAAACATCCTCTAAATAGAGATGACTGAAATTTAGTAGTTCAAAACATTTTATCTGTTTTTTTCCATGCTGTAACATTACATCTGTTTTTTCCATGCTGTAACATTACTGACTCTCCTATTGCAAGCTAAGCATGGAGCAAAGAAAAAAGCTTTTCTCCCATCTATTTTTATTTATTCCAGGACACTGACAATCAATTCATTCCAAGTAAAAGGACAAAGAACTGGTTGCAGTATGCAGGCACCAGTAACTAGATTGATGAAAGGCCAGACCTATTGCTTCAGAGGAAAGAAATACTGAAACCAAATGTGAACTGCACTTATTTGTCCTTGGCTACAGAATGAAACCAAATGAAAAGGTCATAAGCATGTGATGGTATTTGCCTACAGTACACTGTCGTTTGAGGACTGGCCTTAAAGTAGGCTGCAGTCACATGGCCAAAAATCAGGTTACAAGTTTCTTGTAGCGTGGCATTGGTGTTACGCACCAACAAGGTAAAATAGTATTTATGGGCAGTTTGAATTTGATTTGTCATTATAACAATGCAGGTCAACATTATAATTGTCTCACTTGGTTATACAAATAGGCATGGGAATGCAGTATGGAGGTAGTCTTTGAGAAATACGGTTTTATGATAGAGTTCCTTTAAGTGAAGAACAAAACCCAAATGTTGAGAGTTTATTATACTTAATTATAACAGGTTAAATGTTATTATTTTTATAAAATAGATTTTGTTGAAACACAAGAAGTCTGGGACTATCTGATTTTGCTGCAGAAATAGCACGCCATTGTCATTGGTAAACTTCCATCAAATGAAGAAATGTTCAATATTTACATTACTGCATACGATATGGAAAGGGTATTAAGTAGAACTACCCGATTAAAAGTGAGGTGTGAATGATGACTAGTTCTGAACTCACACCACAGGTGAAAATTTTACTTTGGACCAATCACAAACCCAGCATTTCAAGCAATCTTCCCCACCCACTTGAACAGGATGAAAGTAGAAGACAACACTTGGGAAAACCAAACCAGAAATAGAGAGAAATAATATCTATGTCTAACAACTTCTAGTTGGAATTTCTCACTCTTTTAATGGTTACAGTTCTTTATAATTTGATGACTAATCTCTTGCAGGCTTGAAAACTGTGTCTTTTAGTGTTGAATTTTCCTCTGATTTTACCAACAGCATCATGCAAATTTGTGATAAGTGAATAAATTTTATTCATTTTTAAGTGCTTAATGGATAGTCACACTCTTCTGTATTTAACCTTTTTGAAGACTGGCCTAATAAGTTTTTTCCTCAAAAGATACTGGAGTTTATTTATGATTAAACAGCAAATGTTGTTTAAAGCAAATAAAGCATTTTCCTTCAGATCAATGTTTATCTTCATTTCTCTTTTTTTTTTTTTCCTAGCTCACTAAAAACTTACTAAGGAATTCTCCTATTAAACAGCTCTGAAATGTCTTTCTTCTTATTAAAAAAACCCAAATATATATATGTTTATAGAGACATATACATGTTTATGACTAATGTAAATCAGGAAGGCTGATATCAACTTGTGTTCCAGCACAAGAGCAGTGCCCGCTTAAATTCTAAAATAAGAGTTTAAGAGCATATTAACCTTGAATTAGTCCTCTTCACTAATACAAATTTAACCTGGCACTGGAGAATGCACAAAGAAACCAATTAAGCATTTCAGTTACAAATGCATCTCTCCCTTACAGGAGGACACAAGTGGATTGATGATCCTTTACTACTTCCCATTGAACATCCACAGTAAGATATCAAGGGTCAAACATTTGAGTTCTATGTAGTAGCAGAACAATATGAAATGCAGACTTTTTTTTACCCCAAACAAGAAAATCAAAGTAGTAAAGTATTTTTACCCTAACTATAGCAATACCTCAGTGAGTAGTTATCTGGAGCTAAAACCAGCAAGAATGAGTTTAGCGTGGTGACTTAAGCAGGAGGGCTATAATTATTTTTCTTGAATGTTAAACATTTTTACTGTTCAGAGATAAATATAGCAGTCTGGGAGGTAAGCAATCTTTGACAACACAGCCTCTGATTCCGACATGATAGGGCTGACATTGCTGTGTAACTCATTGCTCGTAAGCCTCCCAGGACTAACTACCATTGCCTTTCCAAGGGGTTGGTAGAGCAGAGCACTGCTGCTGGCGTTTTGTCACCTCAGAAGTTCAGACTCCCTATAAACATTCTTGCAGATGTTTCTAAGAGCTGTCACCCCTTTATTCAGTACATCCTCCTGGGGGAGAACCCAAAGGATTTAAGTGAAATTCTATATAACAGAAAGCAGGCTATGTGCTTAAGAGTGAAGAATCATCCCGACATATTATTGATTAACACCTAGCAGACACACTATAAATGAGGTATAATTTATCAGGACACAGTGACAGAGTCTTTGCTTTCTTAAAGCTCATCTTCTATTCACTCTTCTAACTTCCTCTTGGCTAAAGCTATTTCTTGAGTTCGTCTTCAGCCAAGTGTCATCTGTTCTCTCCCATAATCGTTACCCTTCTCACTAATTAGTAAGGTTTAGCTTCCTCCTGTTACACACTTAATTAACTTCTCCACCTTTGGAAAAGTAATTTCCCCTGAACGAATTACTATCATGACTGTTTCATACAATGAACTAGTTCTAAGTATAGTCTTCAAATGAAGCAATGCCACTCAGAAAGCCAGTGAAAGGTGCAGCAGACTTTCTGAAAATGAACTGATGCTATAGGGATGGCAAAGATAACCATGTAGAGAAAAACGTCTAGGAAAAAACTTCTTCAATGTACCAAAATTAGGTAGTACAGGAGGTAAAACTGGCTCATGTAAGAAGGATGAGGAATAGCTATTGTGTATGGCACATGCTATTCTCTAACATTCATACAGTCACTTCATAGTCTTTTAACGTTTTTACCTGCATAATAACAGTGAGCGTAACTGAGCTCAAAGCTCCATTTGTCACCCTGCTTCCTTCGAATAGATATGTAGCAATAAAACCACTTCTGCTGAAAGGTTGTACCTGATAGGCAAGATAGAAAGAATGAGACGGTGACACAGCAATAAATAGAGGTAAATCAAGTAGTCACAGCTTAAATGAATGGCAAATCACTGGTACAGAAGAGAATAGAAGTCTCTGTATTTCTTTTCCAATCTCTTACCCCCCAAAAATGCTACCTGTCAGGATATTACTAAATTCTTGATAGCAGTAATTGCACAAGGAGGACAGATATCAAGTTATTTCTTCCTATTACTTATTCCTTATAAGTGGTAAAACAAAGGCAAATCAAGTGCATATTGATATAAATTTATGCAACTGCTTATGAACTCACAATGCCCAGCCTAGATTCGCTGTGATGTGTTGAAACTCCTACTAAAATGGAAAAAAAGAGATACATTTATGCGAGTTTCCTTTGTAGGACTATGCCCAGTTTCTCTGTCTCAGCATTGACACCAAAGGCAAGGAATTCATCAAAATCAAAGGATATAAAGATCATAAATTAATAACTTCAACATTAGCTTGCCAGAAAGACATCAAATACCCCTACTTGTTAGTTGTGCTATAAGGAAAACACTCATTTTGATAAATTATAGTGTTTTTTTCGATGTTGGGTTAATTATGAAAGCCAATGACCTATTTGGAAGAATGCTTCTAACAAAATATTCACCTTTGATTTCACCCCAGATAGGACTATGGATTTGGTTCATATCACACTCACTAGCCTCTTGCCTGTGGCCTATTTAATACTAACAGTTTACAGTAAGGGGAGAAATATGAATGGCATAATATTCTAATAACGTTTATCTTCTCGACAGATTAGGAGCAAATAATGCATACAAGACCTCCTCAGATGCACACATTATATCATTATTATGTTTATTTTTCATTGTTAGTACTTGTCATTCAGATAAGTTAGAAAATGATTGCTTCATAGAATTTAAATATTCATTACGAGTAGAGTATCGAAATGTTAAGTGCCTAAAAAAGATCACTTTCTGTTCTGAAAAATCACTAATCTATTCCTTACTTCCTTTTCTTAAAATTTAACATTTCTGGCCTGCTACGTTGCTCCAGTATTCATTGTTCTCTGGCCACTTGTGAAAAAGAACTTGTGCAGTGAGTGATGCACAAAAGCGTGAGGTATTATAGATGTAGACGGGTCCTGCCTTCTGGTACTTGGTCTTTTACACTATGTAAATCACATACATAGCGCAATCACAACAGAAGAAATATATGAAAAGGAAAATAATGATTATTTCACTCTTGCCTTGGTCCTGTTTCCCAATGTTCTCCAAAAGACTCATCGAAGTGCCTTCTCCCTGCTTTCTGTCTGGGAAAGTTGTTTCTGTGATTTAGTCTAATTTCCTCATCTCAGAAGGCTCAAGAATTAAATAATCTTTTCTTGGCTTCTTATAACAAAAATAAAAAAAGAGCAATGAAGTATTTTCAGCTGCTATTGGATTAAGATTTTTAATAACTGACATCTGAAAATGTTCAAACGTCAATAGCAGTGCATGTTATATATCATCATAGATTTATATAGGAACTAAGCCATCTATTTAAACACCAAGGAGACTAGTAAGGCCTGGGGAGATCAGTCAAAACCCCTGAGGTTCACACATACCACAAATTCCCATTTACTTTAGGAAATTCCCAAATTTCAAATACATAAATGCTGTGAAAGTGCTGGGGTTTTATCATATAATGCTCTTATCCTTATAATCTTCCTGGTCACTGTCAGAGGCAGGATACTGGGAAAGTAGGATGGAGCACTGGCTATTGTGTTCTTACTGGAGCAATGTATCAAGAGATAGTGGATTCTCTACCCTGTGAATTATTAAAAAAAAAAAAAAAAAGTAGTCTTTCTGGCTCAGCAACAAATGGTGAATTTGGTAGTTGCATAAGTTTAACATTTTAGACTAAACAAGAACAGCAGCTGTATTTAAACTGTGAAAAGAGGTATACTGTATGCCATTTACACTACGAACTCTGGAAACTGAGGAATGTAACTGGTGCTCATGGTGCTCATTCCTCCCTCCACCTCCTACCTGCAGAATAAGGTTTACTTTGGGTGGAAAACAGAGTATATGGGGTAACTGTGCACATCCAGAACAGGAGCTACACATTTAGATTATCCAGTGTCTCTATTTCATTTGTGCTTTTTCCTTTAAAACCTATTCCCTGATAAATGCTCTGTGACATATGACACACAAAAACCCAAGAAAGGCAAGTCAAGAAAGACACTGCATTCAGATTTTCAGCCTCAATGTAACTATGAATGCCACCATTTGAGATACTCATCAGAAAATGAGTTTGGAGGTTTCAGAAAAGGAATCACTATAGTGAACATCACAGCAATAATTTGTTTATTCCTTCTCCTATGGTACAATACTCTGATAGCCTATGGGAATCTAGCAGGAAATAAGAAGTTGAGTCAGGGAGAGAAATTAAAAAGATAACAGGAATATTTTGCATGGCAGTTGAATGCGAGGCACTGGTTAGGTTAACTGCAAATAATTATATTCTAACAACTTTAATAAAGACAATAAAAATGTACATATTTCAACAAATGGTATTTTTAAACAAAACCTTTCTTCCTCAACAGCCATTTCCTCCTGTTCATGCTTTTGTTCATCCTTAACGTTACTAATATGTTAAATCATAAGCAGGTAGAAATTACCTTGGTAAAACCCTAACACTGGCATAGTTTTTCAGCTATTAACGCCAGCCAGTATAATTGATCAGCAACAATCCGTGTATTGAATGAAAATAAGAGGTAGAAGTTCTTCTGTTAAAGTAAACGTAAAAAAATTAATCAACACATGCTCTATTATTCTATTCTAGCTATCTTATATATAGCTACTAAGGAAGAAGAAAAAAAGTGCCACTTATGACAACCACATATTTCTTACAGAAATTATCAGAACTCAGGTAACCTTTTTCATTTTAATTAACAGGATATACTAGGACAGTAAAGCTAGGAATCTGAAATTTTAATTAATCACATCGAGTTTAGCTAATGATCTTTTACAACTCACCTCAATTCCCAGAGTGTCCCATAGCAAGCAGGACGTCTATAATAAGATCCATAAGGATCTTAAGATCACCACTGAAGTTGTTGCAGAATATTATCAGAAACACAGACAGGATTTCTAGAACATGTTACAGATTTTTTTTTTATTCTGCAAAGATCCTGCAGGGAATTTCCTAGCTGCAAAGTTTATTCACTAGAATGTCAACTAGAGCTGGTCAAATATTAAATGCGTTAATTTGTGAAAGTCCCCTTCCCCTCGCCCAAATTAAAATTTAAATTTGTGTGCTCTAACTCCTGAGGTTATATTACTTGTTACTGACAAAAGAGCCACACAACTAGTGGTCACTGAAGAAGATTATCATATGTTCCAAAGGGTTCATGACTTTAGCAGGAAACCCATTTTAGAATTGGCTGTGTATTATTTTTCCTGTTTGGTATTCCAGTACTTGATAAATTTAATTTCTCTAATGAAATATAAGCAGTGCAGTGCAATAGAAGTGACGGCAGCTGTATAGCACAAAAATAGAACCAATAGAAAGGAAAACTCATAGAGCTACCCACTGACAGAGAACTATTTATCTGGTAAATGTTTGGTAATACTCTGTATATATCATATCAAGCCAAAGAGTTCATTTGTCAAGATGCTGGAAAGTCCTCCATTTAACATGAAAGAGAACAGTTTTTCAAGGACAACTTGCTAATAGCTCCTTCCTCTCCACTTAACGGAAGAGTCAAACTATTGAAAATTTAGATCCTACTCTTGTATACTGATTGCACAGCTATAAACTTTAAAATAATCATCTCGTATAACGGAACACGAGAAAAGTGTACCCAATTAGCTGCAACATATGGAACATGGAAGAACAAAAAAAAAAAAAAAAAAAAAAAAAGTAAAATAATCCCCATACAGATACCTATGTGAATTGACTGAAAAATAGAGCTGCTTCCTCAAATTTATTACATTTTGCTTTGAGGACTGTTATTTGTAGGTCCCCTCTTCTTTGCTGCATGACTGAACATTCAAGAATGAGACCTTTAGACTCAAACATGACTTAACCTGATAAATTTCTAACTCAATTTACAGCAACGTCATGCATATGCTAAAACCCATCTAACATAAATATTTAATGAAGAAATAAACCTGCCAGAAGAATAAATTTACAGCACATTTAGCGTACAGCATTTTAGAGGTGTCTGCCGAGTAGGTTTTGCTGTCGAGACAAGGTTTTAAACTGCCAATAGTTTAAAAGTAGTAATTTTTCATTGCATTTCATTCGTAAGCTCTGCTCCTTTTAAGAGACTCCAGGCTGTCAAGGTTAATTGAACCCTCAGGGCCCTCAGAATGACTGTACTGGTTGGGGCTCTGCAGGCTCCAGGCTCAGCTCCCTGATTCTTTTGAATCTTGTCTCAAATGATCTTTTTCATAAATACAATTTCAACTTTAATCTCCATGATGATGATCTGCTGATCTAATTCTCTGCTTCAACCTGTATCTATCTGCCCAGACTGAAATGTCTGTCTTTCTGACATTTCACGTTCAGCTTAAAAGACTGTATTCAAATAATAAGGAGCGGAGGAATACAAAGCTCGAATTTTCTCTTTGTCTAGACAGTATGACCTGCACCCATGGATGACACACTCACTAAAATTCCACATCCAAACTTTTTGACCTACCCTGCTTTCTGTCAACATACATTTTTTAAGAACTGGTTCTTAAAACAGTCTCGGAGACATTTCACAGAGCTTTTGGCACATCTACCTCACTTCCACCAACCTCTGGATACGCTCGTGACCGATGTCTGGCTGCTCCTTTCTTCCCAATACTTGTTTGGTGGCAGATCAGCAAAATCACTGTATTCTTAGTTCAGGATTTAAGTATGCTGCTTTTCTATCAGGAAATCACAGGGGGATTTTTCCCTATGTGGAAGCCTGTGATCATGCAACTCATCAGTTTTACTAAGGCCAAGTGCTTTTATTCAGAGGTTGGATAAGTATCAAGGAAAAAAGATCATAAGAAAGAAACAAGATACATTTGTGTTTGGCCTCATCTAATTTTATGCTTCACTACGAACAAAATTAGCTAATTCCCATGCTAAATTAGTCTAACACCTCTAAACCAGTTTTATTCTAGTAAGTGCAGGTGCTTCACTGTGTTTAGAGGACTTTCTTTGCTTTAGGAAAATTCACTTTAGGAGAACTTTAGCTTTCCTTCTGAAATAGAGCTTTTCAAAATTTAACTTGTGAAGTTTTCTGTTGGAAATGTAATTCTAGTGAAGGGAACAAATATGTTTTTTGGCTTGTTTTTGACATTCAGAAAGAAATACCCCAGTACTGGACTATTTTGCAGACTAAACTTCACTAGCTGATGCATTATGTCTAACGGCTTCTTTTTTTTCAGGTCTGAGGAATTCAGTCTCCTAAGATGGGATGATTGCTGATGTACCAAAAAGGGACACGTTTTCACCCCAAATAAAAATTTTATTTGTACAGTTGTGTACAAATAAAAATCAAATAAGTTCAACTTTAAAAAGAGTCATAGCCAGAAAATTATAGCTTGAAAGTTAAACTGAAAAAGTAAAAAATAGAAAGGATGATACAGTCATTAGGAGTCTTTTTATTGACATAAGTGAGCTCAAGTAGGAGTCTAAAGTAGGAATCACTCTAAAACTTAAATTAACCACTCATTATTATTCCCATGAATTAAAATATTAAGAGCAGCTTTTCAATTCAGAAATAGTCAAGACAAGTGCTTTATCAAACTGTAATAAAAATAATTGAAACCACCCCAGAGGAGAAACTTTCAGGTCCACTTTCCTTGCATTTGCATACTCATGTTTTTCAACACTCTACAGAAGATTTTAATTTACATGATATTTGAAACTCAGGTAGTGGTATAATTGCTGGATTGATAAAGTGATAAAGTCATAGATTTGCCAGTCTGGTATCACAGTTAAAGACAACCCCCACACTAAAAATCTATACAACTCATGCTACAGAATGAATGATGCCAAGCTGTGCCCATCGCATCCTTGTGTTCTCTGTGGTATAAGATGATGTGGCTGATGAAACCTGACACAGTACAACATATTGGATCAAGAATAAAAATGTAAATTAAAGCCTTCCAGACAAGTTAACACATGACCAAGTACCATCTTTGTACCATTTTTTATTACAAATGGGAGATGTACTACCATCAATTTGCTTTAATGCTTTTAATCACCATCTTATTATTAATGCTGTATCACCCTTGCAGAAGTGAATGAGTCCTTTAACTGTATAAGAATGATTTTCTGATTTCTCACAATACTCACTGCCTTGGGTCCACTTTTTGCTGAGGTAGCCCTTGCCTCCTAAGAGATTAGACATATTTTTAGCTACGTCACCCATGCAAAATGTCCCAGTTTCAGTATTTCCTCTTTGTTCAAATGCACACATTCTTTTAATCTTTTCCTTACACTGAGAACCATTCCAATGAGCGCTGACATAAATGTATTTTGCTCTGCTTCAACTTTTCCTGATGAAAGTAGTCCTTTCCTTTTCCCTGAGGAAGTAGTCACTGGAACTAAGTAGGATATTTATTTTAATGCAGGGTGCAGAAGGTATCAGCATTTCTGTTTATAAAGCAGTATCTTCCACCCTGCTCTGTGTCAGGATGGGAATGCTAAGCTGCATCTCAATTACTAAACCTCAGTATGGAAGATTCATGCAGCCTTCTCCACCCAGAAAGGCTATAATAATTAACTTCTCAATAAAGCGGTAATTAATTATTGACAATTTAATGTCCCTACTTTTAACCCTAAATAACAGGCAGGAATTACTGGCTGTCATCTCTCCTTTTGCACTGCCAGGTGCAGCACATATGCTTTCATTCAGGTCATCCCAACTACATCAGCCACTTACACTATCCATTCATATGGTAGCTGCATCTTTCCCTGCAGAATAGTGATGGATTCTTCATTTGAATAATTTATGTCTGAGTTTTATAATAGACACTCATCATTTAGTAAAATGAGCTACTGAACAGACCTTAGAAGTGGATCATCTCTAGCATTTTACACAAAAACCTGTTTCTCTGATACTAAGAAAAATAGAACTGTGCTATCTGATATTAAATAGTAGCCACTAAATTGGATGCTCATCTACGCCCTCTTCTAAGCTTTTCCTCTACAACCACTTTGTGTTTTGAGCGTGTCTATTAATTTATAAGGTGTCTGCTGTTGTAGATAGCTGTTAAATAGTTAATAGGGTTCTATTGCACTTTGTCCAGCAGCATAACTGCATTCTGCCTAATAAAATCCTCCTGCAGTAAGTAATGATTCTCTCTTCTTTCACACCTCTCACAATGAATTCACAGTTGTATAGTTATGTATTTCACAGTGTACAGAAGGAAAAGACTGTATAGCTTCTCCACATAAATTGCTGTTATATCACAAGGCTTTAGAAACTCTTCAGCTGAACAGTACTTATACCTGAATATATATTTGTAAATATCTAAGTTTAACATATTGAAATAATAATACAAAAATAATTAAGTTAACCAATACAGTACCATTGATTTGATAAGTTAAAAAAAATCTTGTAGTAAGGGATCTCTTACTACAGGTGTGCAGCCTAATGCCTAAGAAAAGCCTTAAATTGGTCCAGTTTTAATTGGTACCTCAAAGTTTCCTCAAAGACAAGTATTTCCATTGTGAAAAGTTGTTATAGGAGTTGCAAGTCATAGGGCAGTGGATAGAAACTCAGTGTGAAAAAATTTCTCTTATTGCTACAATGGCCTTAGGAATTTCTTAGAACAAACTTAATTACAAGAACATTAATTTTGCTGGACATCAGAGAAGAACCCAGGAGGCTCCAAAAACCACAGAAGTACAAAGTCAACTCAAAGCAATCTCCCCTTCTCAGCTGTGTGATGTCCGTTCCAGCCACCACGAAACGTATCGGTCTACACTTCCTGATACCAAACCACTAAGAATTATTTTCAAAGGTTGCCTGAGAGAAGAAACACAGATTTATAATTGGGGTGTAAAGAGAGTTTTTATCAGCCAAAACCTACTTTTTCCTCAAACTAATTCTCATTTCGTTGCTTTTAAAAGCAGCACAGTGCGTCATAAAACTTGAACTACCTTCAAAAGAATGCAATTACCACTTTAAGTACAACAGGCACAATTTTTCAAAAGTACAGACAATGACCAAACATTTAAGAATTTTCCTTGCCCCTTACATTAGGGAAAGCTATTAAGTAACCAAAAATTATATTTGACTGAAAAGCTTTTGCACAGTTTATCGTTCATTAAAGACAAATTAACACAAATTAAGATATATTTAGAAGGTGAAACTTGTAATGACCAACCAAATTATTTTATTTGAGAAGTACTCAGTGGATATATGTGTCTACATCTAAGAGTCCAATTTTTAAGTTCTAATTCCTATGTGTATCACTAGATGGCATCTGCCCAAGTTGTTGGTGAACTTCTGGTTAGAATTTTATACAGAAAAGATATATGCAAAGATTATTCTGCAGCTAAGGACTGCTAGGAACATTAAGACACAGCTTTGAAATCCTCTAATTATTAGCCTATTCAATTTCACATTTAGGATAAATGGTTTCAAAACAGACATGAAAACAATGATGTCCAAAACAAGGAAGAGCCCTTATTATTTAAATACAGCTAGGAGAAAAATTTATAGGATGTCTCAAAGAGCTGCAATTTGCTTATAATTTCCAAGCCTGCTTTCTTGTCCTGATTGTGTATGTGTGTTTGAAGTATATTAAGTGGTTGAAATACAGAATGATTCGAGGCTTCATAAACCAACAATCTATTTTATCTTTATTTTGGGAAATGCATTTGATCTGTTGAAAGTCCTGGTTTATAACAGGCTATATGACTTTTTTTTTTTTTTTTTAAAAAAAAACAACAACATTTTCTGGTTTTCAAATGGAAGGAGAAATAGGAAAGTGAAGACTTTAATTTAGCCAGATCTGGGTCTAGAACAGATAAAAGCATTTGGGACTGGGTATAACCCTGTTATTAAAGATCTTCCATGCTCCAAATTCCTTGAGTAGCCCTAATGTTTTTGCTTATCAAAGAAGCCTTCTAAATACAAGACATATTTTACAGTGAATCGCTAGTAATAGCACAGACTCTTTTGAAATGAGGGTTCAATTATTTGTTTCCAGCTCTTCTTCTATAAATGTTTATAGCCGATTTAAATGATTGCCTGTGTCTGCTGGGACAGAGAGGCAGGCTGGCTCACATGTTCAAAAAGACTACACATGACGTACAGCGCCCCCCTCCCCCCCGTGTAGTCTTTTAGCATTAGTCTATCCACATCAGCCTTATCAAACAACAGCGAGCCCTAAGGTTTTCCACCAGACTTAAACTTCGCAATTCAGCATGGAGTTTTTACATTAACCTTCATATAATGTGCATCAGTGCATGAAAGTTTCCCATGTGGTGAGCTGACAGCTACACATGCCAAAAATCTCTCTTTCCATACAACCTAACACCAGCAGAACTGCAGGACAGAATTTTTATTTTCCTCATGCACAGCTTGAGCCAGCTGCAGTGCAGGTACAATAAGCATATAGTGGTCACTAAAAAAATAATCTGGTTTGAGAGCTATTTGTGAATCCAGCACACTGCACGTTTTGGTCACAGGGAGATCACGGGTAAAAAGATTCTTCCATCCTGAATGCTTAGGTGTGACTGCTGTACAGCACATTGCATGGCATGCCTCTGCTGAAGAAATGTGATGGTATAAATCTTTTGAGAAGCTGTTATAGATTCCTCAGAGGGCACGTCGCTGAGATTTCTTTATTGAAGTCACAAGTTTCCTTTTGCTTGCACATATTCCCTAACACTTCCTGAAGTTTGTCACCTTCGGGCTTTCAGTGAACTCTTATTAAAATGAATTTGGCATCTTGTGCCTTTGATTTAATTCCTTTTTTTTTTTTTTTTCTTATGGGCATCTAGAATTAAAGAGTGTGACATGCAAATATAAAAAACACCACCACTGTTTCCTCTTTACAATGTATTACTCCTCCCTTCGCTCCCCCCAGAATCTAGCCTGTAACAACAGAGCAGCTTTTCAGAACACCCCACACCCTCTGAAATTAAAAACATTAGAGGCTACTTTTAGGATAAACCGATTTTGTTTTTTTTTTTTAAGTAAGCATAACCCTTGTGTGTAGCAAACAGGCAACTTTCTTAAGGCTACAAACTTTAAATCTCTGAAATATAGTTTAATGGGAACCTTTTAAAAACTGTTAGTAAAAACTTTCAACAGGGAATTAAAAAAAAAAAATAAAATAAAATCAGATGAGCCTGAAGTTCTCACCTCTGATTACACCTTCACTTGCAAAGAACAAAGAGCTTTCTTAATACACATGAAGAAATTCATAGCTTGTGAACTGCTCAGATAAGGTTACACAGCACCTTGGATTAGAATTCCTCAGTGAGACATTCAGATACAAACAGTTCATCCGTTGATTCTTTCCATATTCAGCTCAGCATAAAAACATAGTGAACATCTAGCCTGGCTAAGTTCATGAATGCATACACACATCCGCTTCCTTGCAACAGCATCCCTGATGAGATTTAAGCACATCCCTTTCTAGACACGTGTCAGGGTCACCACCCCTGTGGTACCACTTCATCCTTCCCAAAGATTCATGCTCACAGCATCTCTACCTCCTATCAGAAAGCCAGACTTTTCTCATTCCCAGAAAACTCTAGTCCACTCTTTTCAAAAGGGAAACACCTAGAGCAGTCTCTTTCATCTCTTGTCATTTTCTTCTTTTTTCAGTAATTCTTGCTCTTTTTTAAATACAGGGGTTTTTTCATTTATACAGAACTCAAAGACCAGGTTCTTCCAGTCTTTTATACTTACATGACATGCAGTAGTTTCCTATATTAATTCTTCACACTACTCAGGGGTTTAGGTTAGTTTCTGGTAGAAATAATATTTTACCTTTGAAGAGAAGCTATAAAATTTATACACACTACTGTTTTTCTGAGATGAACATATGTATACAAGTACATTAATTCTTATATTACATTTGCTATACATATACACACAAGCACTGCCGAACAAGTTCCAGCTTTTTCACAGATATTTTCAGTGGCAGGTTTTAAATGCCCTTTAAAATAATTTTGATACATGAATGCATCAAAATGTAATATTTGCCTTTGGATACCATTCTTCAGAGCAGAATGGAGTTGGCTTTGTATAATATTAATCTAAACATTTTTAAACTATGTAAAAGTACTAAATGAATGAAGTAGATTTCTCCCTACAGCAGGAAGTTACATGATGTTGGATAGTGTTGTACAAGACTCGTAGAGGACTACTAGTCTACTATTATGGTGTAGGCAACAAGAGCGTTTGACAAGCCAAATGAAATTAATTCTGGCACAAGTCAAAATAGTCTCTTATTTTTGCTTCATTTCCTTACACAAGATTTTTTTACCCTCTCTCTCAAAATTATTTTTGGTATTGGTAGCTTGTTTTTGGGGGAGCGGGCATTTTCCTGCCCACCTGCTACACCCCTCCTTATCTGCAGTTTCATGACGAGGATCACAGAGGAAATGAATTATGCAATGCCATAGCTATGGAATGCTTAGTTTAGTTTCTGCTCCATCAACGGTATCTAACCACAACACTGACAACGTCCTCACAGATAGCCTCCAAAGCTGCAGATGAAAAATTTGGAGTGATACTACAGCAAAGAAACACCCTTCAAACCTCAATATACACAGTAAATCAAACACCACTGATAAGACGTGACTCAAAATAGAGCCAATGTCTAAGGAGGTGAACCGGAATACAGCCTCTATCAATATAAAACTAAGATAAACATAGTTTTTTACATGGTTATTGTAATGTAAGAGAGATTATATAGTACATAGGAGAACAGCACTCTCCTATCCATTATACATTGCATAATCCAGACTATATCCAGGCTGTATTGCTCATGGCCACAAAGGAGTCTGGGTCTTCTCTTTTGACCTCTGTGGAACCAATACAGTAGTGTACGCTTTCTATGTCTTTTAATCTATGAAATTAGATTATTTGCTGATATTTTAATGATGAAACAAATCATCAAGTATTTACTGCATAATGCATCTATAAACAGCCTCAACTAATGTCCTGTTATTCACCAATGTTAAATATGTAGAAGGAAATCCTATATTTTCTAATCTCCTTCCCTCAGATATTTACCTTTATGAAAAAGTAGCTACTTTCAAGTGAAACAGCACGTTTGCACACACTCAACAGTGGCGATGTTGTGAATCCAAGCAGAAATTTTATTATCAAGCGATGAACTCGTGGTCAGTTTAGTGCGATTACTGCATGATGAAGATCAGGCAATCATGGAGATCCAATGTAAGGGAAAGATTACACACCCTGGGATCATAAGGTGTTAGACAGAGGTGCTTGCACACCTCTATGTGACTTAGGAAGAGATTTTGCATTTCTCATATTAAAGGATAGGGGGAAGGTGGAGATGAGGCTCACAATGGTGGCCAGACACGTGTTTTACCACATCTGCTATCTGCAGTAGGTTATGAAGTCCTGAAGCTAACTATCTGGGGTATCAAACATTAGACAACACTCACTAATCCTCACTTATAAGGGTTCATTGGCACTTTCCATGGTCCCTTTGGAACTCCTTGAAATCCAGCCCATTCACTTAGCTATGTGCTGCTGGAAAGGATTTTGGTTGAGAGCCACACGTGGCTGTATGCTCTTTTCTGATTTAAAAAATTAAGTAAATATCTCCAGTGGGAGCATGGGAGCAAAATTCATAATCAGGCTTCTACGAGGAGCGGCGAACTGATCTAGACATATAAAATAGTTTGTACGTGGCAGACAGAAAGAGAATGCAAAACCTTACCGTCTAATTAGACATGCTGTACTGCTTTTCTGCTGAGAAACTTTACCCTTAGGCAAATCATTCACTGTAGTCTCTTCTATTGTAAGAATCAGCTGGCAAGACTGGACACCTAAATGTAGTAGCGAATGTTTAGTAATGGGAAAAAAAAGCATTTTGGATAGGTT
The DNA here is from genome assembly GCF_965140245.1 of Athene noctua. Lineage (NCBI taxonomy): Eukaryota > Metazoa > Chordata > Aves > Strigiformes > Strigidae > Athene > Athene noctua. The sequence goes on along the minus strand of NC_134047.1, from coordinate 21,029,473 downwards.
GCCATTAGTTTTAATTAGAGCCATATATAAGAGATCACTGGGGATATAAACACTGACAAATCATCCTGTTTCTGGCTGGGACAGTTCTGCTGGATCAGCGACCAGAATGGTAGGCCTGGACCCATCAGGAGATTTAGGACAGCAAATTCTCTTAATCTTTGTTTTGGCATCTATTGCCAGCTAAATATTTACCGTTTTGGAGGACTCCAGGGAATAGCAATATAATCCCGTTACTCTTTCTCCAAACTATTTGTACATCCACAAAACACCCCTTAATTATCACACACCTGCCAGTCTGCTAATACCCCTAGCAGAGGTCAATGTTTTAATAGCAGTAGTACATTAAACATCAAAGGCAAAAATATATTAGTATTAATGCAATTAAGACAGTTTTCAACTAATTCTTTGAGCAGGCTAGTAACACAGAAAATTAATGAAAAGTTAAAGGTCAAAACAAAAAGCTACAGAAGAGACTTGCTATTTTCATTAATAGGTAAAATAAATACTCTGAGAATGCCTTTCTTGGGTTTGATTGCTCTCAATACTTTAAAAACAGGCTTCTCACCTGACACACAAAAGCTCCAACAACACTAAAATGCTCAAAAACCTCGTATTCATTTTGTGCAAACCTACAGGATGACATATTTACATTCATGTTAGAGGATGCACACAAAGAGAACTCAATTCCAGCAACTTCAGATGCAAAGCTTAAAGGCCAGTCTCTTCCTGATGCCAAGAAACATGATTCCAAGAGAGATGACACATTAAAGCAAGATAAAATCGGCTTTTAATTTCAGTGGTGCGGATGAATCAGAGTCTACATTAAATTCTTTTTAAAAGTCATCATTATAGGTAAAACATCTGCATATACTTCCTCTGAACTTCTGTCTCCATTATTTTCATGTGTCAGAAGGACTAACATTGCACACAAGGAACTGTTTTTCAAAATTAGGCTCCTTCAAAATGTTGTTCTATGTTCATGCTATGGCATACACATCCTGTGGAGTTCAATTTTAACTTGGACTACCCACACAATATAAAACCCGCTGGTATTATTTTCTGGACTTTGCTGAGGGAATCTAGGTAATGAGGAGAAAACATAAAAAAAGTTATAGAGGAAATAGATATCAGAAGATGTATTCATGACCATTATGAATAGAGGTGCACATCAGTTTGTTCCTGTGACTGAGCTCTGAGTGAAATCCAATTTGCCCAGGTTTCATTGTGTAAACCAGGTAAAAAGAAAATAAATTTGTTCTACAATAAATCAATTTTTCCATACTGGAGGAAAATCAAATTCAGAGTCAAAAATCAAGATTCAAAAAGCCTATACAGAACTAATGAAAACTAGGCAGACATAATCAAAATAAAGCATTGACTTTTTTTTTGTTGCCACAGCTGTAAAGACATCTTTTAAAGCTCATTCTCTTCTGCAGATCACAAATAAAGGTGCTATCCTTTGCATGCTACCAGCAGCTTGTTGTTTCTTAAGTGTCAGCTGTGCCTCACAAACCTAATGAATTAGATTTATAAAGGTTAATTAGCTTTCTCCTATAATTCTACTCGAATGCAAAACTATTGGTTCTCAAAAAAATAGGGAGATATCCCTCCAAGGATTTTTGGGAATGCAAGTCAGTGAAACACTCCAAATATCTCTGTTCTTTTTTGTTGGCATGCAGACAGGCTAGAACATTGTAACCACTCATTGCAAACCTGCTCCAATGTCAGGGTTATGTCCAGACAATCTACACAAGACAGAAAATCTGATTTACAGAATGGACTAATCGGCTAGGTTCTGTGCTGCTTTGAAGAGATACAAAACGCTTCAGATGTTACGTTTTGTACACGGTGAAAGAAATGTACATCTCCTAGACCAATATATTCATTATACAACATTAAAAAAAATATATTAAGAACTACAGAATTATTTCTTATTTAAATGGAGTGACTATGAGTAGAAGCATAGTTCTTGCAACCCAATATATACTGGTCACAGGGTAGTATAAGATGAATCAGAATAATGGTAAAATAAGCTTTTTTTGAAGGAAAGCCACAACACAATAATATTATGCAGATTAGAGTTTAAGTTAATAGCATTTCTTGATAGCATCAACCACTTAAGAAATGTTGAATTATCGCGGTAATCTCTCTGTTGGAAGATGATCATTTCGGTCTTAGTAGAACAGCATGGGAAATCCAGCTTTTTGTTGTTGTTACTTTTATGGAGTAATTTTCTTTAACGCTTTAAACCTTACTTTTCCATGACTGGGTATATTTTCTAGAGAAGTCAGTGACATGTAGAAGTGTAGGAAGAGTAGAGCAAAAATTGCTTGATGTAGTGGACAAATTGCCTGATTGATTTTTTTTGCATCTCTAAATATAAACATAACCAAGCCAAGCACTTTTGAAAAAAGAATTCTTTAAAATGTTAATTTTGTTTACCAGCAGAGACAGGTTTCTTTGAAAGAGATGATGTCTCTTAAATAGGTATCTTTATCTCTCATACCATAGTAGGTTTCTATTCAATTTTGCAGATAATATTTTTAGTGCAGTTAGACTTGTTGCATATAGCTTTCCCTTAAACACTTGGTTAAGCTGTATTCTCCCCAAGACATACATGTATTACTCCAGTTGATGTGAATAGGACATGGTTTTTATCAAGGAGAGACCTTACGGAAATGAAGGTTAAGAGATTAGAAATATGAATACCAAGCTGAAGAAAAATGAAAAATATACTTGGCAGATGTGAGACATTACTTAGAAATCATCTGCAAGATGAACAGCAAAAAGAGACATTTTTCCATTAATATATTTTCTTGAAGGGAAAGTTGAAAACAGGAAATAATGGTCTGGTTTTTTTGCTGGTTTAGTTCCATGAAATATATTGTGGCTATTTACAGAAATGGAAAATATTCATCTGAAGCTACAGTTGCTGTGTTAGTTGCCCTTCTTAAGGAACTGCCAAGATGGAAAAGCAGCTGCCTCTCCTGTTTCTTAGTATTGCTTGATGCTCTATTCATATTTCCAACCCTACACACCCTAAAATCAAAAGGTAGTATCAAACAAATCAGAGTAAATAATACAGAGTTCTATCATATATCAAAAAAGTTTTTGCATCATAACATATAAGCTGAAGTAAGCGTAGTAACTTGGCATAACATGCAAATAATCTGTTCCATTACTGTAGAAATATCTTGAGCAAGACTGTAAAAGTAATGCAATGATTCAGAAAACACATTACTGTTCAAACAAAAATATTAGGCATCTGTGTTTTCTAAATATGATTTCCTAATTTATCAGAAACAGTTTCTTTCCCAGAGGCTCATGGTATACAAATTTCAATGTTGTTTTTGGTCTCTGATATGAAGTCACCCTCCATTTGCACAGTGCTGCAATTTTTTTCTCTTATATTCTTAAATTGTCATAATAAGATCTAAAATGATGCACACAGTTTTCAAGCAGCTTATGAGTCAGTGAAAAATGCAGAACATAAACATATAGTTTACGTTCTGTTTTTTTTCAATATTTTACAGTATCACAATTTAAAGAAACATTGATACAAGATTTCTTGTGATATGCCTGATTTAGAGAGTCATTTATTTGGATACTACATGAAATTCCTGCAGATTCCATCCTTCCATATCCTGCTATGCTTGAATAGATGCAATTAAAACAAACATTAATAAATTTTCGTTTAGGAAAATAAATAAATAAATAGGTGATTGGGGACTTACCTAAGAGTTTTTGCTCTATGGTCCTTCTCTTTCAGTGCCATAATCCATAACAAAAAAATATCAAGTACCAACTGCTAATTTTAGTGCATTATATTGTATGTCCTCATGACTTACAGAAATATGACAAGCAGCTGTGTTCCACATGGCTTTCAGAGTTTCAGTGTATAAAAGCTGTAGTCACATCATTGTTTGTATTATAAGTTTCACAGTTAACATTTATGAAATGAAATTCCATCCACTGCAACCACTGATTTGCACCATATCGCTGCTAACATGGAATTTAGCTTTCATGGGAATGACCATAAATGAAAGTCTGGGGCTGTAAGGTTTACTTCTGAAAAAGCACAGAAAAAAAAAAACAGAAGAAAAACAAAAATCTCAAGACACTGAAGTATGAATTATAAAAGAAGATAATGCTAAGAATAGAGCCTGTCATGGTAGCAAAGCTAGTAACAGCCCCGTTGTTTAGTCAAAAAGGCAGTTTTAAATCATTCACTTGAGGTTCCAGTATTTAATATAATTTCCAACCCTGAAAAGCTCCAGCTTACTAAATCTGTAAAAGGACTTTGATGGCAATGTGGTTTATGTCTTGTTAAAAGAGAAGAAACACTGTCTAGTTGACAGCCCTGCCTTATGCAGGGTTGGCAACACATACTTGGGTAAGTACTTTCCATCAATATGGGCAGACTCCAATCGAGCACCAAAATGTAGCTCTTGGGAGCTGAGACTCAGTTTTGCCACGACCATGAACGTTGGGGCTTTCTGCTATCAGGCCAAGGGAATATAAGTATTTCAGTGCTATAGTTACACTAAATAACATAAACATCCTTCTTTAAGACCTTGAATTAAAGGTTCATAAGTTAATTCTAATCTTTCTAGAATTTCACACAAATCTCTTGGGTTTTTTTTCATAGTTTTATTTACAGGGCGGTGCAATCAAAAACTGTGGTGTATAAGTTCATATTTGATCTTCATCATGGAAATTTATATACAATTGCAGGCTGTAAGATTAGTTCATACGCAGGTTTCAGCTCCTCTCCATCTTTTCTGGCCATTTAATAGTTTGGAAGAATACTGACTGGGACTTGCATATTATTTCAGTGTGATGATAAATTTGTTTTTCTAATTCTCTATTGACAAGACACTGCTACAGTACCCATGATCATATAGTATGCTATAATATAATGTGTAATTGGATTCGCTGTACTTAGAACCAATAGTAATTTAGTCATGGATTTGAGTTTTAATTGCTTTCTTTGAGTAATTTTCATCATATTGACAATTTGAGCTGTCTTAGCCTACTCATGTTGTTCTGTAATATAATTTTATTCTTTATTGACATAAATACCCTATAACCAATTTAACTAGCCATTAGGTATATTTAAACCTTATTCAAATTTAATGATCTAAAAAATATGCCAAATCTTGAATCAGTAACTAAACAATAAACACAGCAGACAAAATATGTTGGAATGGTGACATTTGTATAATTTTAGTGGTTTTTAAAGCCATAGACTACATTCATTGTCATATGAACTATGACAGCACAGATTTCCATGATGGATTAACAGGGAAAAATACTACCCCACTTGATTAAAATCATTCTAAGACCTGCAAGCTTTCAGTACAGGATATAGATTAGAGTGCCCTGACTCCACGAAAACATAAATACAGAAGGTACAAGATAGGCACTGCAAGTCCTCACTCTCCCTTGGTCACCTGTTATTTCCATGGATGGAAACATGTTTCCCTCTGTGGAGGATGTGGGTCCACATTTTTACTGCTGATGCTTGAGGTAGCTAAGAGTGGATCTGAGGGCACAAGTTACACATGCTGGTAATCCAGATTTTACTGGGGGCTTGACTTTCTTAGTCTGCATAGAAATAAAAGCAAAGCAAACTTGGTTGGAAGTGAATGGACAAAACATATGGTGAGATACACAGAAAAAAAACATATTAAAAAGTTTATAACGTCCTTGTGGATTAGAAAGGAGAAAAAAAATAATTCTGAAGTTAAAGTATTTGGTTACCTCTAGTAACAAGGTAGCTGATTTGAAAAGGAGAACCTGTTAGACCTTTTCAAAACTAGGAGGCTTCCAAATCCAGTTTTTATTTGGGATATAGCTTTATGTATGATGAATTAATAATTCAACTTCCAAAACAAAAAATCCGCAACATTCATTGCCGCCTGATAAATAAAAGGGTGGGTAACCCAATCAACTCAGACTGGAAATGCAAAGCATCAAGGAAATACAAGAAATTACAAGACTGTCCTCTGCACTCAGAAGGCATTGGAAGGAGGTGGCTGGAGAGGCTCTATCAAACTGAGGAGAAACAGCTCGCATTTCTGGTTTTGTTATTTTAAAGGATCAAAGCACGACAGTAAAGCTGGAAGGACTTGTAAAAGATTATCCAGCTTGACTAGGCAGCATCATCGACATCCAAAGCCTTCTGCCAAGTGCCTAACGTTCATAAAGACCTTGGCTGGCAAAACCAGAAAATACGCCAGTGAATGAAGTAGGGCTATTCTGTCCCTCTGTTCGTAGCTCTAGAGCATTTCGACAGGTCTTTGGGATATCCCACTATTCCTTTTTAAACCTCATCACCCTCTTTTTGCTTTTATCCATTCACATGATGACAATTTACAACACATGGGAGTCTTGTTTCTATAGTTCGATTCTTTGAGCTCTTACATCAACTTGAGATTCCAAAGATCACCATTAGTATGGCTTCCTGATGTTCCAACTAACGTGACCTGTAGCAAAGTATCTTCATTGCTTTCTATTTCCTATGAAGTCTGATAAGTTACTGCATTTTAACATGTTCTTCAAAAATATTCCTAGAGGGCACAAAGAGATCTATCTCGTAGGGATCTCAGCAATTTATTCCATGGACATGGTGAGAATCAGATTTGCACGCAGTTGTTTTCCGAGGAAAAATAACACATTCCTTTACATCTTATTTTTACAAACTAACTGCCTGAGAAAAGCTATGGTTATCCAAATCTGTTTCTGAAGTTCTTCTTTATTGTCTGGGATATTGTTCAAGAAAAGCTGTTCTTTGCCTTCTGTGTGTTGGTGACAGTACAGAGAATGAAATGTCAGGGATTCCTAGCTCATATCATTCAGCACCTGAATATAATGAGATTGGAAAACAAGACTAGAGTGTTAAGACAAATGTCTTGTGGTAGTTTAATTAATAAAGTATTCTTTCTGTATGTGTGCAAGAAAGCAATTGAGGGAGCGAGCAGGCAGAGTAGGCAATACTCCCACAAATAACGTAGGTTCAAGTACCATTAAATTTTCTAAACGATATTTTCTCAGAAAAATGCAGAATAGGCTGATGGGAGTCATTCTAGCTTCAAATATTCATAAACCAGCCTAGCTGCTACTTTAGTAAGTGTTTTATGAAGATAAAAACATTTAGGGAGATTATATAAATATTTTTTATATATTTATGAATAAAATTTTACCAAATTCTAGTCCTTGATACTTCATAAACCTAGAAAAAAATCTCTGCTTACAGAACTAATTTACAAGACTATCTTTAATTACATTTACAGAGCACATGGGATATTTTAAAATACTAAGAATTTTTTTTTTTTTTTTTTTTTAAAGACATCTCTGCCTAGTGGCTGGGGTTATTAAATGAACAACTGTGATCATTACAATTTATGTAGAATAAAGTACAGCTCTCTACGGCTTCATTTATGTTCTTTAAAGAAAGTAATGGGAGTTTTATAATCTAAATAGATCTCTTGATTTTTATGGATTTGGTTTTTAATGTATTTCTATTTAAGGGAAAATAACATTTTTCTTTGAAATAAAACTGTTTATATTTTGATTCCTGGGACAACATGGTAATGTATAAGGAGAAAAGGAACACCTCTTACCTAAAGAGGATCTACCTGCCAAGACAGTTGTTTAAACTATGGTATATAAACACTAAGCACATTAGAACAGCTAGTGCAGTCTAATTTGGACACCAAATTCCAGTTGTAATACAACTATCTACCATGCCAGAAATTGCTCTGCAGACCTTCTCTCATCACTATCAGTCACCACATTAGATCCATACTGACCAATAGGACATGAGAATAAAAACCTTTATGACAAAACCTAAAAATATACAAGAAAGTGATCATTTTACTTATCCACTTTCTCAACTCGTTCCATGTTTCTGACTCTATTAGCAAATTCTATTCCCAGCGTCAGCTTACCATTAATATATGCATATTAACCCCCCCCACAAGTATATTTACTAGACATTCACAGAAATAGCAGTATATGAATGTATTCTATATCTGACACATGCAATAAGCAAACAAGTAGTTAACCTACTTAAGTTGAAAGCACATACAAAAAAAAACCCAAGTCAATGCAAATGTTCCAAATATATCCTCTTTTCTCCCCAAAATACATCAAAATAGAACTTCCCTTCTCTTTTAACTAGCTCTGACACATCCCCTGTCAGCATCCACTTCTTGCCATGAAGCAATCTTCTCATTTTTCCAGCCACATGACAAAGTCTTTGCAGCATTATCTAATCAAGATAAAGAAACACCTGCCATGAGTTAGCACCCATCTGATAACAGACTTGCAATGATAAGGCTACAATCAATTCTCATCAAATCTTGCTCTAAGGTGATTTCCAGATGCTGTGACATATCATCACAGAGTGCAATCATGCTGACTTTGAAAACTTGGTTGAAACTGCTGGTCACCAAGCATTATGTATGTTCTGATGTTATTAAACACTCAAATTTTGACTACTTTTTTTTGTTGTTGTTGTTGTTATCCTCTATTCAAAATTAAATTCTTTGCTTTCTCAGTTAAGCACAGTTTTCTATACACCACAGAAATATTGTCTACAATAGTTTTCAGAGTCTATAAGGAAAAACTTTAACAGAGAAGAGGATAAATCCCTGATTTTTTCAGATGGACCCTGACACCACAATACTTTGAGTTTTTGCAGTTCTCTGTGCTTTCACAGAGGGTCTTTTATGAGCTGTCTTATGATCAAAGTCAAGGAGATGGGCAGTGCCAAGACTCATTCAGTCTCCTGAGCACTGCATGATTCCCAGCTCGCCAAGTAGCCCTTGTGCACAGGCAGCCACTGTCCCATTTAGCACTTCCCAACAGCATCACCCTAATTTCCATTGTGGTTCCTGCCTGGCATCTTACATGTTTCTCTCACATGTGGGAAAATCTCTATCACTTAATGGATACTGAAGAGCCCCTTTCATGAAAAGCTGCCACAATACCCTTCTCAGAAATAAGTAAACAAGTGAGCCAGTGACAATGCCACTTTGATATTCCTGTTGAGACACGTCTCTCACAGACCATTTACTGTGTAGGACACTAAACATTAGACAGACATCTTCAAGGTGAAATGCAAGCTTGAAAGATGATTTAACTGCAGTCAGATGATTTGGAATTATTAAGTACAATGTTAGAGGAGAAAAGACAGCTGTTCGTACAACAAACTAGGGTGAAATACTTGTTTTGTTATACTTCCCCAATACCCCTGCCATCACAAAGGTTCAGCAATAGAAATAAAATTTCCATATGATTTATACCAAAATTGAAACGAAAAATATATATTGAAACTCATCTGCATATACTTTTCTTACTCTTTTAAGGGATACCAAAATTTCTACTACGTAATTTAGAAATAATTTGCGTTTCAGTGACGGAGGTTTGATTAAGAGATACAACCGGAACAAAAGCACAGTGTTCCAGCTTCTGGTCTCACATGGAACACAACCACGAAGTACAGACACAATTTTACCTCTATGAAGAAGAGAGTTTCTTTAGGACAAGATACTGCAACTATAAGTTGTGGGGCAAGCCTGTATTCCTTTTCAGTAGGGCAGCAACTCTGGTCATAAAGAGAAACCTGAATTTTCTGACAAGGTGGACTACTCAGAATCTGCTGCAAGGAGATGAGTTGTAAAGAACAAGTAGCTTCATTTAGCAATACAGCTTTTGTTCTGGCAAGAGGCATACTAACCTCAGCTACCGCAGCATGGAAGCTTAACTATCTTACTTAGATGACCTTTTAAAATCAAAGCCACCTTTTATTAACAAAACACCATTGCTATTTAAACATAAGCCTATAGTAGTAAACCAAGAAAAAAGACAAAAAAAGAGACTTTTTGAGTTGAAAACATTCAGAGCTTTTAAGAAAGAGTCATGTGTGTAATCATACCTGTGTAACTCGGTAACTCTGTAATATCGTATAGGTTCCTCTCATCAATACATTTATTGATGGTGTAAAGGGGACACAGACATCAAGCGTAGGTCTCTTTCCCTACTGCCTTAAACCACCAAATCAGAAGCTGTTTGAAGAGTTCTCACCTACACTACCTAATCATGAATGGTGAATGAGCTTTTATTCTTAAAAGGAAACACATGTTTTACCACCTGACCTGAGGGTGGTAAAGGAGAATATACACGACCGACAATGCAAGATTATTTTACAAAGGCTCCTTAAAAGATGGTGTAGAAGATGAAATGTGTATATTATTCAGGACTTTAAACACATAAAAAAAAAAAAAAAGAGAGAACACCTAGAGTAGAAAGGAAACACATTTAAGACTAATTTAACCCATTAATCACAGGTAGCCTGCTCCCATGGAGGTCAGTGTTAGCTTTGCAGCAATTTAGCAATCCATGGGACTAGGTTACACTTACAATTTTGCAGTTGTGGCCCTTACTGCAAGAATTTCTCTAACTATGTGAATTAAATAATGGTTCTGGATCACTCTCTTGATTATTCCTTATATATTCCTTATACTGATGAACAAACAGGAATCTGATAGTTTACTTAACTTGTTAAGAAGATAATGACACCTACTGAAGCCTAAGTGGCTTTCACATTCTGATTACAGCTCTGGTATATTGACAGAATCTTAAGACATAAGAAATAAACACATTGTTTTACAATCCCATAGTTCAATGCATTAATTTCTAAAATAAAGCAGGATAACTTAAACTGTGATATCTCAAAAAAAAAATAAAATCAACTAATAAAAATTTAAAGTTCCCATTCATGATTACTCACAAAAATCTCTGGTTTGTGAGTAATTTCTCTCGTGTTCTCAAATACATGGACCAGATTTCTCATTAAATCTGAAATCAAGACAGAATTCAAGTTTCGAGACTCAGCTTCTCTTCAGTCACTGAAAATACTCATTCTGAAAAAGACTCGGTAAGATGTTGTGTTGTGGTTGACTACACAGCAAATAAAAGACCTGGACCAGAATGCTCACCTTGTTTCTTGACAGCAGGGAACAATAACAAGCCAAAAGCCATGAACTCTGTTCTCTCTGCAATACATGTACCCTCTTCCCATTTGAATTAATGGAAATTATACGGTCACATACAGGGAAAAATTGCAATCCTGAGCGGCTAATCAGAAAACCAGCATTATTTAAACTGAACACGAAGAATAACCTGCATTCAAAAAGACAACAAAAAAGTAACTCCTTAGCCCATATTACGTTCTAAAATATGAAAATCTCTGGATATGTGATTATCGGTTAAAATCAGAATGACTTTATTGATAGGAATCTGGCTTCCTGACTTTGTTACTTCACAGGCCTCATAATCTGAATGTTTCAGCAGTCTTTAGGAGAGGACAGAGTCAGCAGGTCTCCAGCCTCATCCAATATACATTCTGGCAGGCTAAAATCAATACACTAAGATTTGTCTGCCAGCTTCTTTATCCTCATTCCCATTTGCTGCTGACTCTGGCCTCTCCCTGAAGTCTACTGCACCTGTTACTGTCTGAAAAATTTGTACTCCTCCAGTTTACAAATTACTTAAACCACTCCAGTAAAATGAAGGGAAGAAGTTCTCCTTTCTGGCCATCCTAGAACCAAGGCCTCGGATGCAAGTAGCACCTTGGCACAAGCGCTTGGAGTGGTTTTACAGCTACATCTGCTCCATCTGTTCTCACTACGCTGACGGTACCCTCAGCCAAAAAGACTGCGACTCAGTGTCCAACTTACCAGTGTAATTCTATGATTAGTCTGACCAGTCTTGTAATAAGTAAATTCTGGAAGTTTTACATTGCAATTTTGCTACAAACATTTCTCGTATCTCCCCCTCCCCAAGAAAATATACACATATATACATATATGTACACATCTACAGCTAGATAGCTACATTTTTCACCCCCTCATATTTATAAGTAGAAATGACCTGACACTAAGTCTAATGAAGCTATGATACAGGATATCTCTAGAGTTCATAACATCTTGTTTCACCACCCCCCCCCCCCCCCCAAAAAAAAATCAAACAGCACAAATTTACTTCAGGTTTTTACTAATTTGGATACTTTCTTACTAACAATAACTACCTACCTAATGCTCTCCATTGTCTCATATGAAGCTAGAGAACTGTTCCCTGGATCTTTTCCACGCATACAGGAAATTCTACATTGTCTTTTAGGGATTTATCTATTTATTCTCCACTTCTCCCACAGGCTAAAGGAAAGAACTAAATAAACAGTCCTTGTTCTCCTAGGATTTTGGGGTCTGTAACTATGTCTAAACATAAGATTAAGTTAATCATTATTTGAAGCTACTTACTGTGCACCAAAAAAAAAAGGTCAGCCATAAACCTGTTCTTAAATCACTGTTTTTTACACCATTATTTTTTCAGGACACTCCCTATGGTTTCCACTTTTTTTTTTGACCATATCAGTACTGCCTTTTCATCTGAGTAAATTCTACTCATTTCCACTGGCAATGTCGATCTAGTATAAAATAATCCTAATTATCTCATTGCATGCGACCCCCAGCTCTAGAGGAATTAGGCATATGGAAACAAGGATTCTGTAAGGCATTCAAAGTTGCAACTATTTTTACCTCTGGAGAGGCTTCAAAACAGAAATATTGCAAACTGATGGCATTTCTGTATGTTCATGGTTGTGCTCAATTCTAACAAGATTTAGCAAAAGCTCTTTCAGCTGGGAAACGCAGCTGAAAAACTCTATAATGGTCTTTCAGATAGTTGAATAATTCCGTAATTCCTCTGTGTAATTCAGGTAACAACAACAACAACAAAAAAAGTTGCAGCAGCATGAAACTTTGAATCAAGGCATATACAAATAACAGTATTATATTAGACACCTTGTATTTCTGTCACCAGATTTCCTAGGCATAAACTGACAATAAATTATATTTTTATTATTATTTTGGGGTGCTGTTGCAGTTCGTCTTTTCCAAAACCTAATTAAGATTATGCATCATATACCACTCAAAATTGTTTTATCTAGCCTGGAGTCAGTCTGATTTGTTCCATATCTAGGGTGAGTATTTTTCTCCTAATACTTCTCCTGGGAATCTTTAAGCAAGAAAGACATCATTTTTGTTATGATTGCCTCACTATACTACTAACACCAAATATTGTCAGTTCTTGCTACACATTCTGAAAAACTGAAAAGTAATAACAATAAAACCCCATTACCGCCGGAAAAAAACATAGGGTTTTTTCCAACTAATGTATCAGTTCTGACACTTTTGTTATTTATAAACAAGTTCAAATCATTTGCATCAAAACTGAGACAAATTAAATCAAGATCTGAAAAAAAAGCAAAGTATGCTTAGTTATTAAAAACACCAAACATCAAGTATTTGTGTCAGGTACTCCTTTATGAATTATAAGTCCTTCAGGGGCTGTTTGGAACATTTCAGAAAACACATCTGACAACCAAGAGTAGTTTGCATTGGATTAGCAATTCATTGGCTTGGGCTTGTTTCTGTATGGGATTTTTTAAGGAGAAATCCTCCACCTGCGTGTTGCTTACTCAGGTAAGAGAATGTGTTTGTGCACCCTATTTACTAGTTCATGCATTTGATAAGGTTGTAGCTTCCCTGCTTAGCATTTTCATGATATAGTGGGAAGAAACTAAAGATCCAAAGAGGTTTTTTGCCGGGAGGGAAGAGGGAAGCTGGGAGCAAAAAACTTACTTTCGAATTTTTCAGAAGCACTTTTTGGAAATATTTTGATTCTTTTTTAAAGAAGCTTCTCCAGGAGGCATCCTGGAGAATGGAGACATGATAACTATCCTTTCCATATAAACTCCAGCCCCTGGAATGAATAAAAATACAAATGATCTCAGACACTCAAACAGACAGATCACCTGGGGTTGTTTCCCTCTGCAGTGTTATTTGGCAGGCAGCTGGGCAGTTCTCTTCCCCGCAGCTTGCTACATCTGCAGGTCTTCTGCCCTTTTTCTCTTTCGGCTGCCAGGTCAGCTCTCTTTCCCTCTCCGCTGACAGGCTGATTCTCCCTCTCAGCTCCTCATGCCAAGCTCGCCTCTGCCTGTCGCAGAGCTGGCAGATCTTTTCTTTCAGTTACAAGTCCTTTGCCCCACTTACAGGGTCTCCTTTCCTCTCATCTGTGGTCTTTGTTCTCCTTTCTGTCTGCATGTTTTCAGTCCCCAGTGTTTTAGTAAGTGAACTGGCAGACTGTAAAGCAATTATGCTAATGATGAGACAGGGACACACATTTTCCCTCGTTTTGCAGATATTCTCCCCACGCCTCAGCTCCCTGGGTGATGCACCCAAGATTACCGAATGAGGGGGTAGCAAGGTCTCGAACTGAGCTTCCTCTGGTCCTAGATAGCACATTTGACTGTTTGGGGCATCCTAAGCATCTTTACAGATTCCTGAGAAAACATTTAGCACTGTCACTTTTACCATCTATATGAACCCTGTCACCCACTGGTGGATTAGGTCGTATACTTAAAGTTTCACATCACTAGCAGAGACTGCACTGCATAACCTGCAAATCCATCAGCTGGATGAAGGGGAATGTAAATGTACAAGGAGTGAAGTGATGGATTTTGATCAGAAACTTGCAGCGAAAAATGCAGATGCAGAGATTAAAATAGTTTGCTAAAACATTCCTGTAAGAAAAACAGGCAGAATAATTTGGAAAAGGTTAAAACATCCATCTTGGCTTAAAAAGAAGTGCTATGATTTTTTAAAATTCAAAACATATTATAATTATCATTATTTCCAGACCAAATATTGTGTTCCCCAATCATCTTCCTAATTCTGTAGAAAGCAAAAGAGATTTCAACTGGTTTGATGCTTATGTAAACTTTTTTCTTTTTTTTTTTTTTTTTTAAACAGGAACTGACGGCAACTGCTGTTTTTTAAAAAAAATTGCACTGAATTGACTTCAATAGCTGTCCAAGCCCTTCAGTTTTTTTATAGACCAATGAAAATCCTCTGCTAGAAAAAGACAGGCCAAATACTTTCTAGTGCTCTTTAAACTCCAGTCACATAGCTCTGCTGGACCTCAGTTAAAGTAAAAGAAAGAGGCCAAGAGATTTCATGGTTACACAGCACGTATTCACAGTTTGTTTTCCTTGGATACAACATAGCTAATGCCTCAAAAGGTATGTGACTGCAGCATTGTAATATTTTTTTTTGGCCATGTTATTAAGAACACCTTGGATCACTGAAACAATATGTATGTGCAGAATGACCATGGGCCAAATAATTCCACAGGCTGGAGTGATTTTTGGTAATACTTGTTTTGGCCAGACATTATTAATTCTTGTGATGTTCATTGTAATGATGCAATAATGAAGAACTAATGTGTTATTAATGAGGTGGTAATGCTGTATATACTTCACAGAGATTCCACTTTAATTGGCCAATCAATGTACCATTGTTTTAAATTGTTAATTTGTTTTTAAGAGAAAATGTAACAAAAGTTAACAAATGTAGTTTTAAGTAAGGCTGAGGCCAGCTATTTTGCAATGACCTTCTAGGCTCTTTTGAAAAGCTTTGCCAACTTATTCAATTACAAAGCGAGAAGGCGGAGTGGTTTCAAAACAATTATAAAAGCTGCCAATAAATTTCATTCAACTCTTCTTACTTAAGAACAAGGTCAGCAATGAGAGAAAAAGAGTGCCTTTGAAGCCCAGTATGCCATTTTTTAATTTAAGGTGTGTAGTTCTAAATCATTAAAAACAAGCTTTGGATTAATGAGGGCACCTTGAGACTCCCCAAAAGGCTTGATTTTTGAAGCAACTGTGCTTTTTACTGAAATGCAGGCTTTCTAAAGAAGTCTAAACTTAGGCACACAAATTCAGTCGCATTTCAATATCCATATTTATTTATTTTTTACTGTAGGATTGTCCTGTTCATTTTAACTAATCACTAAACTCTTCCTATTAGGAAACCAGAAATCTAGAATGCAAGGAATCACAGACTGAATATTAAGAAAATTCACAGCAATTCTTCTCCTGAGAGCTTCTGAACTTAAAAGAATGTGTTGAAAAAAGTCTTTGGCTTATCATATTAATTTAATATGGGGTGGGAGGACCTTTTCAAGTAAAGGATGTCATTTCCCATACACTAGCTTTAATATCAAAGTTAACATTTCTGCGGTCATTCATACTGCAAACTCCCACAATACTTACCCGCTGCAGTACTGTCCAGATTTGAACAGAAAAGCTCATTCGCTGCACTATGTTTAAATTGGGTTGAACTTTCCCAGAAAGTATACGTTTTATGACCAGAGTCACTTCTAGACTGAGTCTTGCTGTCTACAATGTGCTTGCCTGAATCTCAAGATGTAGTGCAACAATGTCCATTGCAGTCACCAAAGTCATTAAACGGACGAGTTTGTGTCTAGCACACTATCTGTTGCCCAGTATCCCAGTATATTTATGCCAGAGTACTAGCTACACTGACCCACTGCTCGTGCTTCTCTATGCCCTTGCTCTTACCTGTGGCCAATGGATGTAGGTACAGCTTCTCTGCTGAACCTGCTTCCTTTCCTCATGCCTTTAGCCAGATTCAGAGCACTAAGGCTGACCTCAGATGTTCTTATACAACTATTCTATCATTTCAGTGGAATTATATTGGTTTGGGCCAATTTTTCAAGAATTTAAGTCAATGGGTCCAGACACACTAACACGGCCAGACGTAATTTAAGACAATTCTGCTTCCATGAAAAGACAAGATTCTGTGTCCATTCCAAGCAGAGAATGAAAAGACTTCTCAAAAGTGGGTGTACACAGATTTTGTCTTCCATTTCATTGTACTTCTGAATTACTTAGATGCTTTCAAACTGTTACTCTCATTTTAGGATAAATTCTCCAGGACTCGTCCATAGGAAATGTCAGTGTGCCAAACTGACATTTTGCATTACTTCCATTAATGTAAAACAGCTTCACTGGGTGTAGTAGTGTCATTCTGAATACAGACTTTAGTTCAATATCTGCCAGGTGGCACATGAAAACTGATCTTGTATAATATTCACACAAGTATTCTGAGCTTTAAAATACCGAGGCGAATTAATCTGTTCCTAAACTCTTTGGAAATTGGGCTTAAGTAGTCTTGCAAGGGAAGAGGAAGGACCCAGTGGTTTTTTTATTATCTGAAAGTAAGTCTTTTTGCTTTGTTTCATCTCCACTTAAGTAACGAATTTTAAAAAGAATAGGTTTAAACTTCTTGAACACTATAGAAGATGTTTCTACTAACTTTAACTAGAGCTATAAGATTTCATTTTTTTTTTTTTTTTAAATAATGTAGTGATCTGAAGTGTCTCTTAAAAGAAAATAATGGTCTTTCAGGTTTGGTTTTCTAACAAATCTTATAAGCATTCTACATGATACTATACTGCTTATGAAACCTACATTAGACTAAATAAAGCAGTTATCTTAGATGTAATTTTTTACCACTATGCTAAAATCTTTCCCCATTACCCTATACTAAAGTTGCCCAAAAAACACTTTGGAAATTGATGTTCAAAAACACAGACAGATCTTTCACTGGAATTAATGAGTGGTATAAATTTAAATTCTGAACCTTATAAAGAATTCCATTTACACATTTCTGTTAACCAATTTAGTATGTAAAGTCAGTCCAGAATAAAAAAAAAAAAAAAGACTTATTTCACTCCCATCTTCAGGGTAAAATGAACCAATTTACTTGTTCCGTATATCCCTGAGAAATATTTACATATTATATAGGTAGAAAAATGTTTCTAATGAAATCACTAAGTATGGCAAAACTTTCTCTAGTCATGATTTATTATTCTGATATTCATCTGCAGGAAAAAAGCAATGCATATAGAACATCAAATATGCAGTCCCTTTAAAATCACTTCACTTAAAGATGGTGCAAGTAAAAAATAATTTTGTTTGAGAACATGCAAGCATTGATTGCAGTCTTCAGGCAACACACTTCTCTACGTGTTTGTCACAATTCAATTTACATCCACCACTAACACAGTATCAGCACAGCATTTTGAGTCATCTGGCACTACGTACCAAATAACTAATGGGAGAAAGTCCAATCTGACTTATACCACTACTGCAGGGCATCACTTGGCAGGAAGATTTAGTTCCTAGTGTGTGGGTAAGCATGCAGGTGGTCTGAGGCCAATGCTGATAGCAAAGGGGAAATAAAATTGTCCCTCACCCCCCTCTCAATCAGAGCTGTAGAGAGCAATTTGTTCCAGCTTTCCTTATGAAATCAAAATTCTAATGTTCTTGAAATAAATACATCCGCTTTCTTTGTTGAGTAATATCCTTGTCCTATCTACACCAACAAAACCCCCGAAGAAAGAGTCAAAAGAAGGAGACGAGAAGGATCTCGGTCTGTTCTCAAAAAAAAAAATCACATTGTTCAGGGTATTATACCTCATGTCATGCACATCTCCAATCTATAAAACCCACCGTACAGCACTCTAATCACTTTTTGTCAGAAAGTTGCTGTTTCCATATTCCAAAGTGTCTTCACTATTGCGAATCAAATCATAATGCTATTTTAAAGGTTCTCCAGTCTTTAATTTCCTTTGTGTCTTAATGGTCACATAACTTCATAAGGGCATGAATACTGCTCTTATCTCATAAGATGCAGAAGCAGCCACAGTGTTATTACAATACTGTATTATTTTGTTTTTCCCACTAAGCAAAAATCCATTGAAACCAATGGTGCAGGCATCCTATAAATTCTAAACACACTTTGCATCATAAGAGTAATACATAATGAACTCTTCCCCAAGCAGTTCACAGAGCAGTGCTCTAATCACATAAAGCACACGAGCAGCCATTTCTTTCTAACACTACAGAGGGTTTAGACATGCTTTCTAATGTAAAGCAATTCTATCTCATCGTATTCTGAGCTCAGCTATTTGATCCAGCCATTTTTGGTCTGCTGTAGGTTCTTCTGTACCCCTCCCGGCATAAATACTGGGAGCAGAAAGAAATAGCTGAGCAGAAAAGAGGTAAAGAAGAACCCGGCTACCCTGCCCATCTTTGACCACGGTGACGGTGCAGTAGCCCGACTCCAAGAAGCTGCCCTGCTATTTCAAGGACATTTGTACAAGTGAAAGCAAGGGCAAAGGGACAATGAAAAATGAAAAAAGAAAAAAAAAAATAGTTAATTGGCAAAAAGTGGTCAAATGAATACTCATAGTTATGGTTTTCAATCTATTTCTAGAAGCATAATCCAGCACTTCTGAACTAGAACTGCAATGCAATTTTTTCAAAATATAAAGTTGACCAGATTCCCTAAAAGAACTTCTCCCTTTAAAATTGTTACAGGAATAATAGAAAATTGTCAGCATTCTCAACATCAGATAAATTAAAAATCATTAATTTCAATATTTCTGAACTATTAAAAAATCTCTGGGGTTTGTATGAGTTCCTATTCCTATTGGGCAAAGCTGCATTGAATCCCTGGAACCGCTTACCTACTCCAAACGTTTTACATTAGCTATGTAACTATTCCAAGAATAAATGGATTTATTTTTTTTTTTTCTTTCTTCCCTATTTCTCTTCTGTCTCCAGATAGCTACAGTCCTGGTTTCTTTAGTCACAGAGTTGATTTTTATTTAATTTGTAGTGTTTCAGTGAGATGACATGTTGTCAGATCTGCCTTGGAAATTACATTCTTCAATTTATCAGCTAACAGAAGCGTCTCCCCACATCACTGTGTCAGTGTGCCCCAATTCAGTGGAAAGAAAACATTCCTGAGGGGTGAATCAGGTGGGAGTGAAGGACTGGAAAAAAGAGAGAGAGAGAGAGAGAGAGAGAGAAAAGACATGGTCAAGGTGAGTGAAAGCAATATATGGTGCTTGCTAGCTAGACACATGTCACATAAGACTTCTAATTGAATTTGTAGCAGCCATCAAATAAATAAATAAATCCCTCAGCCTATGTCCAACATGCAAATTATTTCAGCATTTTACAGAGAAAAGGGCTTAAACCTACCGTTTTGCTCTGGACATTTTTTATACTTACTTTGCATTCAAACAGACTGCTACAAAAAGGAATACAGAATGGAAATCAGGCCCACTGCATACATTTTAAACACTAAATCTGACTTTAAGGCAATCAAGGTTATGGTTTTCTTTATATGTAAAAATCCTACCGCATTAAAAAGTTTCCTAGGTTTCAGCAACAACAAAATTACCACTAATTTATGAAAACTGTGTTAGTGCCTGCAAACCTTTGTCGTAAATTATGCATGTGAGCATGGAAATGCTAATGAAAAGAGGATTTCATTTACAAATGATTAGTACAAATTCAGCAGTCACTATAGTTATGCCCATCTAATTTATTTTCTTGTAGAACATGCTGTTTGCCAGGGTTTGGCCATTTATTTCTAGACTGTTGAACATCAACTTCTTTCTCAGACTTTAATGTCACATTATCTTTTTATCCAAAGAAATGTTCATTTTCTTTTTAGAAGGTCTTACTAAAATTAAGTCCTTGGGCTCAAAGTTTACTCTTTTGATTAAAACATTTGTAGGAGGGCTGCAGTAAAAATTACTCCCTTTTACACAGAAGGAATTACTGAAATTACTGTGGTTTCTAAGACTTCTACTAATTTGTTGAAGCATATACATAGAATCACCTTCACCTGAGCTTATCACAGATTTTTTTCACTGAGCACACAATTTTGAAATTTTTTTTTTCCTCACTACATAATACTTTTGTTACGGATTAGACTTCCCCAGGGAAAACTTAGTAAGTCAGCATTCCAAAAGCATTCTACAGGCCTCTAAAAAAAAGATGAGAAGAATCCATAGTGCATAACTTTATCATGATTGGTTTTGGCCAAAGATCCATGCTGGCTGGAAAATCAATAATGCCTTATATGAAATAGATCCAAATAGAAACGAAAACATGGGATTCTAGGGAGTTATAAAAACATATCATAGAAATCACTTCAAGGTTTCTTATTAAATAGAGAATGTGGATCTTCTAAGTATTTGTTAGTAGTGGTGATGTTTCATGGAAAGCAGTGGAAGTAGAAACAAAATTTTCTTTTACATATAAGTTTGCTCTTTTCTGTTAAATCATTTAAAATATTCCAGGCTGGGAAGTTTCAGCACTGAGATTTATCATTCAGATGCAAAAGGAGACTTTGGTCCCTTTGTCTGTGCTTTATTAGAGATTCAGTAGAAGGCCTACATCTGAAGTTTGGTCTGGTCAATAAAAATACTTGCAAGCCTGGAAAGCCTGAAGAATTAGATCATTTGGTTCTATAATTCTGGCCTGAAAAACAGGCCACACGACACTCCAGATGCCTACAGAATCAGACTGTGTACAGACTATTAAAAAATAGTAAAGCTCTAAGTTGTGGAAAACAGACTTCCTTTAAGCCTAGATCAGACAACGATTCTAATTGCACAATCTACCCAAATCAAATACATACCTAATGTGCAATGCACATTTGCCTTTGACAGCTTTATTTGTTCATTAAACATTTATGTTAGATGGCTTTTAGCATCCCAGTCCATGATATTCATCTAAACTTGGCTAGAAAATTAAGAGCTTAAGTAGTCCCATATTTTATCATATTAACCTCTCTTTGGATTTTTACTGAGTAGCTGTGATAAAAACCGACCTAAATTGTGCGTTTCAAAATTGAATTTTAAGAGTGCTTTTGCTAATATTAATTGTTTGGGTTTTTCCGTATTATTATGTGGTGTGGCTCCTTTCTCTGATAACTTGGTAACAGCAAATTGATTATAATCACTCAACCTAAAATGGGATTTCTTTTATAAACAAATCAAGTACATGACTATTGGGAAGGGTTTAGCTATCAAATTAACATTGTAACTTGCTTGGAAACTATTTCCTACCAAACAGTATATGGAAAGATTTCCAGGAAACTCATGCTATATATAGTACTTCAAATAGCATTTAAAAAGAATTATTCATACACTTATAATTTCTTCTTCTATTAGCTAAATGCATCTACTGCAAATCTAGCTAAGCGAAGGAGCAGAGATGAAGGGAGAGAGTGAAATATTTTCTATCATTTGATGATCAGAATATTCAGAATTTATCTTAGAAAGAGGCCATGAGCTTTAAACAGCATAACAATTAAAACCTCTGGGGTTTTAAATTATTTGCTACATGAAGTAGCAATTCCTTGATATCAAGGGGTTATTCAAACATATTTACATGCAACAAACATACGTACATGCAACATGCATGCCTGAAAACAAGAAAAATCCAAAATGGAACTATACCTTCTGCAAAAAGAATAAGAAACTGTGGAATCTGTGAGAACTCCTAGCAGTCTTATTCCAAAGGCATCTCTTCATGAAGAAATTCCTCCTGGTTTTCAATGACATTGCGGAGATTTGCCAAGTGTTAAAAATGGAATGCTATTTGATGATCACTTTAAATAACTTTAAGTTTACTTCAGTGATATGTTTACATGTGAACAATACACATCTAAAAAAGAAAAAAAGACTGGTATCAGACATGGCAGTTTTAAAGGCACACTGTGCACAAGACATGTTTTCTGAGGCAACAAAATTTATTTAAAAATTGTCTGCTTAATTTCGTCATTTATTTTTTATTTCTCAGTAGTGTTTATAAACTTAGTTGATTGTGAATTTGCTGTCTGTATAGGCACCAGTCACCAGTATCTCACTGTAGTGCAAGGTAATAAGGTTTTAAGGGAAATGATTCTTTTCCCAAGCAGCTAACAAGGGAAGGTAAGAGCAGGTAGATGCAGCGAGAAGCCTGCCACACCTAACAAAGCCTAAACACCCTGATGACTGGCCAGGGACAGAACTTCATTATGTTCGCAAACTCCAACCTGATGGCTCAGAAACTTCCTGGAGAAATATTAAATAAACAAAATCAGGTATACAACAAATTATCAGAAGGACAGACAAAGAAAATCTGAGAGTTTAAAGGCGTGAATAATTTGTTCCCTAGGAGTACATGACATCAGTCATCCGTCAGTCTTTCTTTCTTACTAGTCCTCCTTTCTCTGGAAATCTACATCTTAATTTCAGCCCTATATACCTCTGCAATCTTTTGTTGTTGCTTCCTAACAAAACAATCTAGTCTTACCTATATAAAAAAAATGTACCAACTGATTTGTCTTCCAGAACAATTCGCCTTCTTTGCTTCTTTGAAAATAGACTCTGCTGAAGTTGCGAGGCTTCCCTAATGACATACAAAAGTTGAAAATTTGGTTGTGATGTTAATAATGTCACAAAAATTGACAGCAACTTGATAAGGTGATGCCATTACCAGATGCTATTCCATCACTAACAGAAACTGGCTTTGAGACAAGTCCACATTATGTAATACACTCAAAATTTTCCATTTTTATTCCTTTACCTGTTCAGCTGGCTCATCAGCCACATATACTTTATTTTCTTCTTCTGGCAACTAGTTCAAACATTCTGATGCACAACTGCCTGATCATGGAGATATGAATATCATCTAAGGGCAAAATTTATTCCTGATGTGCATATTCTGTAAAGCAGCTAGGATGGTGACAGTTGCCAAGACATGCTGGGAAAGAGAGGAGCAGTACAGGAATAACTGATCTGACGTGTCTGTACTGGATGTACTGATGGTCAGCCAGACCATCATCATCCCAGTCCTGAGTTCTTACTTTAAATATACCTTATGGAAAGCAGAAATGGAGATTTGGAGGACGGGCAGCTACGGAAATTAGGGATGCGCAACCCAAACGTAAACCCTTGTTTATGTACATTCAGGTTTTCTCCAATTACTTTATAATCCTGTCAGATCTTTAGCTATAAAGACACTGTTTAAATCGAAGCTAGCAGACAGAAAGATTTCACCTCTAGTTATATCCCATGTATCACCAAATTTTGGATAAACCCAGTGTCTCTACCATGTTCACAAGTGCATGTAACACAGAAGACAATTGCCTTGTACTGGTGAAGTATTTATTAAATGCTCTTCTGAAGGGAATGCTCCAGAAGTGAAGGAGACATTAAAAGCCTTCAGGAAATGCATTCTAGTGTATTGGTTTCTGGTTTGTCTCAGTTTCCAGATTAGTGAGCATGACCTGACTGAACTGTGTAAGACTGAACAAGCTATCATACTTGCAGCTGCAAGATTGACATTAAAAGACGTTTTCCTCCTTTTCTTCTCCCCCAGCAATCACACACCTTTGCTGGAAAGTGGCCTCTATGACAGAATGCAGATGGATGATTAGCTGTGTAGAGTGCAAATACCAGGTTGGCATTTCAAAAAAATGGAGAGGATTCTGAGAAAGCTTGTGAATCCTCATAAAAATACTGATAAGTTTGTTCTTCATCTTATTCATATAAACAGGCATTCAGAATGACAGAACAGGCTGATGAATGAAATGTAAACATGCTAGTCAGGTATTTTGGCCCAACGTTTGTTGAATTTCTCATACTTCAGCTCTTACATGTTTAATATTGCACTTCTCTGGTGGAGCTTAACTTTTTCAGTGGCAAGGTAGACATAATGTTTATGATGGTTTCTGATATATTATCATAGAACTTGTTATTCAACGTATGCAGTTAATTAATTTGAATTTCTGGTGCTGATGTGTGACTGCCTGAGAAAGCACCCTTCTGTAGTTTTGCATGAGCTCCTGAGGTGCCTTCATTCCTATCATAGAAAACTTATCTGGAAGTACATGTTCAATGAATTATCTGGGGCAACGGTGCAGCTGCTCCTCCTCAATTCTTCCTCTGTATATGTATTTCATCAACATTAACAGCTGCAAATTGCATACGGAATTTAGGGGAAAAAAAGAACCTTTTAGAAAAAGCCGATTTCATTTTTATCATTTTGCTAAGTAGGGTTGTGATAAAATCTCTACTGCCTCTTGCAAGAATCAGAAGCAGCCTGTTTTGCTTATATAATGCAACATGGCTTTATTAGTATTACATTGGCCTTACAAAGAAAAGACTTGGATGAGAGTTGCAGTGCAATGTCTGACAAAAATTTCAGTATCTATACCCATCTTTCAATAAATGCACAGGGAAAAACTATACAGTACTCTGTATACTAATCTGATTATCAAAAAAGCCTCCCATTTTTTCCATCTGTTTTTTTCTAGTGCCAGATTTTCCACTAGGAAGGTATTTAAAATTAATACCTCTTGGACAAAAAAATAAAACAAAACCAGAAGGAAGGTACTGTCAACCTTCTTTGCTGAGTACTTAGGGTGGGGATGATGATGGCTGGCAGTGGGGCTACAGTAGTATGTCTGAATTAAGGAACACTTAAAAAGTTCAAATCACATTTATAGAAAACTTTAAATGGATCCAGCAAGATAGTTAGAAATTTCCTTTTGTTGATAGTCCCAACAGAAAGAAAAAAAATCTCAAAACTGTAAATCATTACATTAATAAGGAGGAAAAATAAAAATTCATATTACTTTAAGATTTTTCTTGTAAGCAAATTTTTTTCATCTCCAGACCTGAGTTTAGTGCAAATAAGGAACTGACTACTAAAGAGAAGTTTCACAGCCTCTCTGATCTATAAGAAAACCTAATGAACTTGAATTTTAATCTTACTTTTTTGTTAAAAAAAATGTTATTTAATGTTTAATTTTTGCTTTTTCATGCTAAATGGCTGAAAGAGCCTAGAAAAAAAATCCTTAACCTAAATTGGGAGCAATCACCATGTTTTATTAACTGTGAGGATTATCTTCTGGAGAGCAATCACAAAACTATTGAATATTTTACTTTTCTCATCTGTGATCTTTTCTTCTGTCTCATTAGAAAACAACCCAGTGAATAAATCATTCAGTGCCCAATTCTGTATATTCAGCTCCTATTAAACCCATTGTAAGAGCACTCAGCATCTCAAAGGGACAGCCTTCTCATCAGCCTCTTCTTTACTGCAGTTTTCAACATCAAGTTTCTTCCAATCTACCTAATAAATTTCTGAATTTCTTTAGTTTAATGTGTATATGTGTTCTTTTACTGTGATGCTACACATCACACAACAATATGTGGATGATTCGTATAATTAAACTGAGCTAGCTGATTATCTGATATACAGGTTGATAGATATTTTCTTCAACTCCAAATTAAACACCAGGAGTAAACAACCAGGAAACAAACTTTCCTCAGGAAAAGAAGGACTCTTGAAATTTTTCTCCGAAAAAGCTCTGCGTTGTTCCTTTAAATGGAACGCTGCAGTTGCTGCAAGCAGGAAAAATTCACTGAGAAAGCTATTCTACCCTCTGCCTATTTTGTTTGGGGAAGAATTTAGCTGTTATTCTAGAAATGTTTATCACTAAGACAGCAGCGAAAATCTTTTTGTTATTTTATTTTTCCTCTCTCCCTAGTTTTCTCCTGAGGTTGATGACTGATTGGCCCCTGGGCTCTTTTATAATTTGTGGTAGTGCAAGCAAGTATAGCTCCAGGAGATGTGTAATCTCATTGTCTGTACCACAGGAGTTAGGATTACATGTAATCCCATTTTCTCTGATCACAGCAGGTGCCAGTAGAGGTACACAACATCTTAAACAGAAAAATGTGGCTATAGAAGATGTACTCTGATAATACCTGACGAAGATCTGAGTGGAATGGGAAGTGCTCTGTTTGATGTCAGGGCACTGCTCTTCATAGTGCCCTCTGGTTTGGAGCAGCACACTTCTGAGATTCAAAGGTCACTTCCAAAAACCACAAGTGTTTTTGATCAAGCCACAAATATCTTTACAGAAGTTTCCTCTTATCTTAAATCATTTACCATGGCTCCATCACCGTTTGCTGCCAGTGCTCTTTTTGTCATGTACCATGCCCTTCACAAATGGCACAGAATACTGTATTATTCATTTCTGATCATATATCAGAATTTTTCAACTAGCAACCTGCAGAGGCACAAGGCGAGGCTACCTGGCCTGAGAGCATATTGCTGGTTATCCCATTTCCATGTGCCATGGAGGAAACAGGAGTTGAGCTCAGAGACTCTCCTCAGAGCTGCCAGTGTTCCTCAGATTAGGTACAAATTAGGTTTTACTGGTCAAGCTGGAAACACTGGCTAGAAAAACATGTAAAACAGTCTCTTAGATGAGGCGATTTACTGTGTGGCAGCTTGCTCATTTCGCTTTTGAAATAGCCTGTGAAGCAATTCCCATGGTATACTATAACAAAACATGAATATACCTTATCATTACTAAGATTCTATTACTTCAGATCAGTTCAGGAGCTTGTTTAATTTTGTCTTTAGTTTTCATCATGGGAACAACTTCCATGGGAACATGAGAGAAATCACTGTTCTGACACCTAATGATGATTGACTCTCCTTTTGGTATGAATGAGTTGCCTGTAGCTTATCTAAACAGAAAACCATGCAGAAAATATCACAAACAGAACCAATATTTGAAATATACTACTGCTATTTTAGTATGTTACTTGGCTTTTAACAGAGCTTTTTTTAAAAGAGAGTAGATATCATGTATTTTAGTTAAATTTAAAGTAGATTTAGAGATGTAATTTGCAGATTGCCAAAGTCCATTAACCTGATGTCTAGTTAACATATGGAACTGTACCTTTGAGGTAGGATGAGCCATAAAAAGAGGCTGGAAGCATTAAGCAAAAAGATCTGATTAACTGCTCATTGTGTACAAATAAACCATCCAAAAAACGGTAACCTGACCTATTAAGAAAGTTACAGATTCTGGTAATAATTAAAAAATCTGAAAGAGGAAAGACATTACCGTTTCTTTTGAAAATAAATCTTTGTTTAATGTGTTCACTGCAGTACTGCAGTGTTGTAAGCCTGGTTACTCAGTCTTATTCTCTTAGCTTTCGGGAGGAAAAGTAGCTGTACAGAACAATAATGACTAATGTACCTTCCAGTAAAGTATGCACCAGCCCTATACTGCAGCACAACATAACTAAAGTCCCTTTTCTGTGTTATCACTGCCTCTACCATTAATTTCTAGTGGTTTATGGCTTCTTTCTTTACAAATAACCTTATCCCTGCCTTTCTTTTCAGCCTTAAAAAAAGTCATTTATTTATACTTTAGTGCTGAGATGGTATTTAGCTCTGTTGTAAACAATCAATTTAGAATAAAGAATAAAGCTGTCGGGGGAAAAAAAAAAAAAAAAAATGTCCCCATACGTAATTAAAGTTTCTTGACACTTGTTGACTAAAACATTTTCCTGAATTTTGCCATATCCCATGAGTTTTAGGATGAACACATAACTATAAATCAACTCACATCTGCTCAATAGCTCTACCAGTCTAAACTTGAACAGCTCTCACACCCTCAAACCATCCTTTTCCTGCCTATTCTTTTGCAGGTTTCTATTTTTAGATTGAGATAACACAGCCTTCTTTATCTCTTGTCATTTTACCTGGTTCATTTGGAGATGATTCTGCTTAGTCTAATTAGACCTTTTCTCTTTCTAACTATAAAGGAGAAAATGGGAGTAACAGTAGAGTGACTCAAGAGGACAATAACCCATCAGCCTTTACAGTTATATACAGCTGATAAGACAGATACTTACAGGTAGACTCACATGTACCAGAATGATTTGTAAAAATACCCTACAATGTGTTTATATACATTTTTACAAACTATATGTTAGTGAGGAATATGGGTGCACCATATATTCTTACTAAAAGAATTTTGCAGGAACAATTTTATTAAAAGTTTTCATTAATAAAACATCACTGAGTCTTGAAGAAAACCTGTAGAGACAGACATTAAAACAGTTGGAACTGATAAAAATAAGAAAGATATTCTGCCCCCAAAGAATTTTAAAGTCTTGGTCTATGAAAATGAAATGGGATCCAGTATCCCTTGAAGAGGAGATAATTTAAAGCTCAGTGCTGATGCCAAAGAACTTTTACAGTAATTGCAGATTGATAGCCTACATTTGTTTCCCAAGATCTCTTACACAGAAAATCATAGCAAGTAAATGTGACAAACCACCTGTAAGATGATAGCTTACAAGATGATAGGTTACTTCTAAATATAGTTTCCTGCCAATACTTTAGATTTGACAAATCTTCTTATATTGATCTACACAATTTGATCATTGCTCTCAAAGTAAAATTGATCCAGTACTGAGTGTCACTTAAAAATAATGACCTGTTAATAGATATAAAAATTTAAAAATTAAAATTAAGATGAGACCAATTAATCCATATAGTTTTTCCATTGCATTGCCTGTGTTAATCTTTGGGTTTACTGAACTGACAGCTACTGTAAGGCACATAACATCCCCTGATATCCAATGTCTTGACAGCAGGCATTTTTAACAGCATGTTGAAATCTGGCATACCACAGTTCAGTAACACATGGCACAAGAATGTAAAACTGAATTTTTCCCTTTAAATGTAGACAGGAAGCCCAGCAACTTTTTAATCTTTTGAATGGAATTTGCCATACTGATACTGAGCAGAACTAACCAAGTCACCTCCAAAAATTGGTATTCTTTTATGTTACTTTGTAGAAATAAGAAAAACAGTAGAAAACAAATTGCGTAAGAGTGAAAACAATGTTATTTAGGTCATCTTACATCTTCATGGCCTCTGATGCACACATTCATGAATTGAACAATAATACAGAGTCTTCATCAATAGATTTCATAACATCTTACAAAGGAGTCACCTACTACTCTTTCCAGCTTGTGACCAAGGAACAAAGATTTATAAAGGTATTGTGGTTTAACCCCAGGAGGCAGCTAAGCACCACACAGCACCTTGCTCACTCCATCCCAGTGGGAAAGGGGAGAAAATTGGTAAATTGAGAAAACTTTATCTTGTGGACTGAGATAAAGACAGGGTAATGGATAAAGTAAAAGCTGCACATGTAAGCAAAACAAAATAAGAAATTAATTCACTTCTTCCCATCAGCAGGCAGGTGTTCAGCCATCCCCAGGACAGCAGGGCTTCATCACACATAACTGTTATTTGGGAATACAAACATCATCACGCCAAGCACCCCCCTTCCTTTTTCTATAAGCTTTTATGGCTAAGCATGACATTATATGGTCTGGAATATCCCTTGGGTCAGTTGTGATCAGCTGTCCCAGCTGTATCCCCTCCCAACTTCTTGTGCACCCCCAGCCCACTCACTGGCGGGGTAGTCTGGGGCTCAGAAAAGGCCTTGACTGTATGGAAGCACTGCCCAGCAGTAACTAAACCATCAGTATGTTATCAACACCATTTTAATGACAAATCCAAAACATAGCCCTATCTAAGCTACTATGAAGAGATTTAACTCTACACCAGTCAAAACCGGTATAAAAGGCAGAGTAACTTGTCCAACTTCTCCAGGAATTTCAATGAGACATGTTGTATGAAAATATAAGTAGTGGAAATGGATGTTTCCTGGGGTATTTCAAATTGCCAGAGCCAAACTGCCAAAACAAAGCAGCCTAATTTTTCTTCATCATGAACACGGCTTCAAAGGCCTAGTTCATCTTTTACTTCACCAAATTCCATGATTTTTTTTTCTCCTTATGATGTTCTGAGATTAGGTTTGACACACGTGAATTACAGCAACATTTTAGTTCTCAGATTATCAGAATTTAGAGCTGTAGAGTCATGAGTCAAAACACATGTAGAACAGCACATCCACGTGAAAACAAAGAAAGGAATTAAATGTATGTTCAATCTAAGTAACTACAGTAACTAATACAATATTAAAAAGTAGAAATAATATAGAAATACAAATAGAGTGAAGAGAGCAGGCCAGGCAACAGTGTCAATATACCAAATAACCTGTAACGCACACAGTACCAATCTCTGATTACCACTACAGAAATGTGTATGATGTGGGAAAGGTGCTGGAGGGGAAGAGGTAGGGAACAGATCAATTTGGAATCTGTTCTTTGGTCCTTCCTATCATGGTGAAGATATGTGTCTAAAGAAGGCGTCCGACCTGCCATCTAGTCCCTGCCCTCTGCTTAGGAAAGCACACTGGGAGAACAATCTGGACTGAACTTACTTTTTATTATCTGGTAATATGTAGCAAAAATTTTTACGGGTTTAAGAGAGTACATAGACATGATTTAAAATAGAAAGTGAAGCAAAAGTAGCACAACTTAACATTTGTCAAAAGTGGCAGAATACTTCTAGGATATTATTCTGTAAATATGCACCTAAAGTCACTTCTCATTGTTATAAATTGTCATACTTTCCCCAGCGATGCTATGCAACTGCAAATAGAAAGCAGCAAATCTTTATGATACCGGATGATAGAGCTACAGGTATCGCCCAATTAAGAATGGAGGGAAATCTCTCCATCAGGCAGTCTAGCTATTAAGATGCAGTTCACACCATGGATGTGTCTGAGAAGTTTGCAGTCTGTGAAAGCGAAGGTGAAGGTCAAGGAGTAAGCCACAGAAACCTTGGCTACCTGCAGAGTCTGCAATCAAGATGTGTGGAGTTGATACATTCTCACATTATTCCCAGAAACGATGTCTTTTCTTCCCATAAATGTGGTCACTGCATTGCTGATCATCAGGGCTTTGTCGTACAGTGTCGTGAGGTGATTTATAAAACTCATGTTTTCAAGGCAGTTCATCAGGGAATTCAAGTGGCTAAGATGTTGATAATCACTAGACCTGAAGCAGATCTGACAGGCAAAATACCAGCCTTCCTCAAAAAACTTTTTGCTCAGAGGTATCTGCTATAAACAACTTTGGCTCATCTGTAGTCAAGAGAAGTACTGGTATATCTTGTCTAGATTTCACATTCCCTTGCTAAGCCACCTTCCCATCATGCCCTTTCATCTTTCAGACAGTCTTTGGCTAGAAAAGATTCTTGTATGCCCAATAGATTATCCACAATATTTTCCATTTAAAAGTTAGTCAGTCACAACATGATTTGTATGAATGCTCAGCAGCAAGCCCTTTTTCTGCTAGAAGTACTTCCTTATATAGCACCTTGTTTTGGCACACAGACATCTTCGCTCCCCATTAAAATATCAAAAGTCTCAAATAATCATCTGAACACAACTTTTTTATTTGAGTAAAGCTTTGATCTTGAAGAACTGAGTAACTCAGATGACTCATAAGAGACTTTTGCATTGTAGATAGCCTGCTAATTTCAGCCACACAACAGCAAAACCTTTGTCAGTGAGGGCAAATCCCACATAGTTTTGAGAGGTCAGCTTCCCCCCATCGACGGTCACATACTCACAACTTGGATCACTGACAGAAGTGGTGCAAAAAAAGCTATCTCCCAGAAAAGACCAAATAATAGACAAAACTAAATAAATGCATGAATGAATAAATAAAAGAAGCTGCGTTCATGCCTGGAGTCAGAACCAAGACTGGTAGGAGCTGACTGGAGAAGGGCAGCAGCCGCCATCCATGTGACAGCAAGAATTCAGTGCTCAGTAGGTGAACACAAGCTTGCAGCTCACAACCGACCAAATTCAACTGAATCTTGAGGTACTTGTTTTCTAACTACATTAATTCTAAGAAGGACTCAGCCTTATATGCACTGAAACTGCTGGGTAGTATTCCCACCCAAACGCCAGGACCAGGTCCCCCAGTTTCTACTCAGAACCTCTATTTGTTAAATAATTCCATTGACTTCAGCAAGCCCAGGGCAAAGTATAAGAATAAACAAACCAGAAAAATCACCATGTAGAGAGCCCAGTTCTATACATCAAGTGAAGCATTTCAGTCATAGCAATAACATTTATGTTCTGGACTTCTCACAGAAAAGGAAAACCAGCCCGTCATTATTTTGCTTGTTGGCTTATACTATTGGTTTGAAATTCCACAAGTCATACCACCTTCGATACTGGTCCAGTTTCTTGTTTCACAACCTTCATTTTCAACCTGCCTCTTCACAGAAGAATTGAGGGGGAAGGCAGGCAGTTCTTTTTATTCTCCATGCTACTGCTCTTCTGCTAGTCTTGTTACCACTAATGATCTTAAATACTTCTTACAGCATTTAATCGGATATAGCATTTAATCAGGTAATCACCTGCTGAAGTAAAAACAATGTTTCTAAGTAGTCTATTTGCCTTTTCAGCACAGGAGAAAATTCTGGGGACTACTTCCAGAGAAAAAGATTATAAAAACTGTGTTTTGTGCCGTTTCCATTCTTTTGCTCTAGCGTGCAGCAATGTCCAGTGCAGACTGTCAGAACATCTGGCGACTGTGTCCAGAACATTCTTGTCTGCAGTTGCACATGGCAACACGATATCACTTGAACATGGCAAAGATGGTATCAGTTATTTGAAAAGTTTCTAGTCAGAATATGTAGAAAAACTCATGAGTAAACGTGACTCCATACTGGCCAAAGTGGTTGAATATGTGAAAAAAAATGACTGATGTGGCTGAACACAACATAGAAAACATCAGCCTCATTTTTGAAGACAAAAAATCATACTTTTAAAACCCAAAAGCATTCTTCAAAGAAGTCACTTAGACCTTAAATAAGGTTAATGCACATAATATCTGGATTTTCAAAAAACTACTTTCTACTAGAGAATAAAGATAAGTTTAGTGTGAGGTAAAAGGGAAGTTTCCTTTCTATGTGAATCAAGTAGGAAAAGACAGGAAAAAAAGCTAGGAAAAAATGGGGATTCAAAATTGAGGGAGAAACTCAGTAACATTCCACAGGAGTTCATGCTGGAGCCCCTGGTATTTAATTTATTCATAAGCTACTTGAAAAGAATGAAGAACAAGGTGACAAAATTTGCTTAAAGCAGAAAACAGCTGAGGCTTCTTCAACATGGCTAAGAACACAGTTGAGGGAACATAGGATGACTGAATATAGATTGATAATTCACCACACCTTGTAGCACAAGACCCATAGGGTGTGCAATGAAAGCATGTGGCAGAAGTTTTAAAATAAAGAGCGCAGATGTAAATCAAACTTTTCCCATACAATTCAGAATTAAAATGATGGAATAGAGTCTAAAAGGACAGGTTGGATGTTAATATGTAAAAAGATTAAAAACCTCTTAGACAAATGGAGGAGAACTCCCTCAAGAGCTATTAACCAAAGTGGTCTGAATATAATATTCTGGTTAAGAAGTTCTTATACTGCAGACAAAAATAGGAAGAGCCATACCTACAGAAATATCAATATACTTGCTCTGCCTTTACACTTTTTCTTCAACCATTTGCTATTGTCTGTTGTCTTTGTTGATTTCTCCAGGGTCAGCTGGACTCTTGGTCTAATCTATTGCAGACATCCTTTTTGCTCTTGGAGCTCTCTGCCCTTTGCATGCAGTTAAGACAGTTTCACCCAGGAATACGGAGACATAGAACGCTGCAGTTTTCCATTTTCCCATGCAACCACTCAAAAAATGAGCCTAAAGCTACTCATCTTCTGTTGTGCGTGGAATGAAAATAAGACAAGAGAGAAGGAAGGGACTAATGATAGTCAGGGGATACTGAATAAGTCAGCCTTTCCAAAATGTATAGAATAAGCACAAGTATCCCATAAACACAAAAATAAAGACCCAAACCCCTCACCCCCTCTCCCTTGAAAACCAATCCACCCCACACCCAAACCATATATTTTGTATAACGAAAGCTATTACTAGATGAAGAATTTTTTAAAAAGCTTAAATACAATTTAAATTTTCTGGGCTATATCCACACCATTACTTGATTAAGAGTAGCACTCAGAGGTAACACGTAGGCCTGCATTGTACATGGCCTTGTAAATAAAGTATGAGGGAGATAAACTAACTTTTACAACTTTTCCAGGAAAGGTGGGAAATTAATGGCAACCACCTTAGCCCTAAGATAGTTTCTCCCAAATAGCAGAGTAAATTAACTTACATAAAAGATCCACATTGCTATTGTTAGCCTACTTCCAGAACTCATGCTTCCTCATTTAAAGTTAGCTTGCATATCTAAACCACAGTGCAATTTCTATATAGGGCATCTTTCCTCACTATACAACACCATTAAGACCCTCCAGGATGTGTTTTACCAGCCTCCTAATCCAAACCTCACACAGCACACAACCAGCAGCCTCATCTATCATACCACACCTTGAGGCATATGTTAATTGACCAATAAAACACACCTGTAGCATATTAATGTTGTAATAAAACACTCTACATATTCAGTGAATTTTGTATTATCAGTTCTCCATCAATTATTTATTAAGAACTAACATAATAAATAATCTGCTGAGCAAGGTGCAATAACATCAGGACAAACCAGTACAAAATACATTTTATCACCTTCTCTCTACAGTTCCAGTGTTTGTAGCATACTGCATATTTCTAAGTGCTTGAAGTAAGGTAAGACTAAAATCTGCAGCTCTAAATCCTCATACTCTATTCACCAAGAGATTGCTTTGTTGAAATTAAGAAAAGAACAGGCTTTCTTATATGTATTTGCTTGCATCAGGTTCTCTTAATCCTAATATTAGTAATTCCCTTCTGTACAGAATCAGTAGTTTCATCCTTTGTGAGTATTCGTTAGCTGACTCAGTATTAGCATTAGCTAACAGAAATACTTCCAGTAAAAAGACACTCTAAGCCTCTTCAGGACTAAAATGGATTTTTAAATTTCAGTAGAGAGTATTTACAGTATCTCCAAATAAAATTGGCACATAAGTAAAAAGTGCCACATAAGTGAGGGAGTTCCACACCACAAAAAGCAAAAATAAGAACCGATGTGGATTTCATGGATCTTGTAATACTGAAGCTACCAGGGGCTCACTCCTTCTCCCATTTACTCAGTCTTGGAACTTCTAAAAGGTGTAATGAATGAATGACTGACTGCTGCAACTCAGTCCTAAAACGTTGAAATGGTTAAAGATTAAGTACATGCCTATAATTTAAGTCAAGACTTTGGACATAATGTTTTCAACTGGTTTAATATCGTAAATCACCCCTATAACAATAACAATTATTTACACTTCAAATTCCAAAAATCCAGGAGTATAAATAAGTATTCATAAAAAGATAAGGTGATATTTATAGGATTCAACATCTACCCTGTTTGCAAGAACAGAAAGATACCAGATTCTCCTTTAGAGTTTGTCAGTGAAAATGTTGAATAGGAAGATAGGTAACGTAAGCCCATAAGAAGATACAGTCATAAAACAGAATAGCTTCTCCTTTGAAATAAGAGAGCGCTGAATAGCCAGCGTGGATTCCTGTAACACACATAAGGGTAAAACAGGAACAACTCCTGACTGTTCGGGACAAGTTACCAGTCATTTACTACACAAAAGAAACAATGCAATAATCCTAGACTGCATTAAAGTTAGGATTATTAAAATCATTACACTAGAGCACCTCAGCTAAATGATCATAACAGAAGATGATGTGGGAAGGTGTACTTTTTTATTGTGCTTTGTAGCAGTTACTGTTCAATAAATAACAGGGCAATCATGGTATATTTTCGCTTTACACGAAGACTGTCAGTACAGGCATAACTTCACTTATTTTCACTCTCATTTACTTTGGAATGAGGCCACTGCTGAAGAACAGTTTATGTAGAAAATAAGCTCAGATACAGTTCAGGTTTGGGACAAATTCATGTATAGTGACAGAATTAAAATTTTCATGGCAGAGGTAAATTGGACAGAGCAAGGATCTGTAAAACAAAACTAAACAACAATGAAACCAAAGGAAATTACGTCTTGGGACAGAAAACTGAAGGTATATAAAGCTACTTTCACTAATAATCCTTTTGTTGAATCTCAGACCTTTACCACAAAATGGCTAAAGGTCCAGTCTTGTATGCAACTCCTATGTTTGGAAGTTAAAAGTATGTTAAACTGTTGATTAGCCATCAGTGCACCCACAAAATCTTTTTTTTTTTTTTTTTGTTTTTTTTGTTTTGATGGCCGATAAGTAGATGATTATTTAAAGAAACACAGAATCATCTAATAAGACTAATAAGAATTCTCTTTCAGTGTCTTCATGATTTCATGATGATATATATTTTTTAAAAATAATTACTCCCCTGTTAATGATGGTTTTTTTCACTTACAGAACGCAATAAGGAGTTTTATTGCTATTCAAATTTTTTCAGCATTCTTCTATACCTTTACTACAGCATCTCAAAAACACCTCTCAGTAGCAGCCTCAATTCTGTCTTCATCATGAAAACTGTGCAATTGTACTGTTGCACACCAGCATGGGGGAGATGACTTTTATTTACATGCATTGACATATATGTCTCTATATTTTCTCATCAAATTCCACCAATTTACCCTTCCAATTTTTCCTGAATTTGGTTCAACTTACTGAAATACCTTTCAAAACTACCACTTTACAGAGATGATTCTGTGTCCAGGACCCCTGGTAGGCATGAAAGAATGCTTTTTTTGGAAAAATGCATTTATGCAAGCACAGGACATTGAATATCATTTCATCTGGTTATCTCGATTTGTTAGTAAATTTAGTCACAAATTTCCATGCAGGTGAGGAGGTATCTCAGGAAAGCAGAATTGATGATATATTTTAAGCCATTTGCTGCCAGTTTTCAAGCGCTGGCCTATTTAGATTGAAAATACTTTGCTTATTTGTATTTCTAATTAATATTATGATTAAATCCAGATACAGCAACAGTCACATAGAAAACAGATAAAGGCTGGGAGTAATCAATAAAACATAACTCCTAAACAATTCCTGATCTTTTCTGAAAGGGGAAGTTAAAATTCGTATTTCTACAGACTGCAGACTTCGATGATTAAAACACCTGTTTTACAAAAAGCTGTAACATACCCCTTTTTTTTTTTTTTTCTGTGTTCTTATCTATTGCTGCCTTTACAAGATAAATGTTTCATGAAGTTGAAAAGAATTACTAAAATGAAAGAGGAAGAGGAGTCAGCAAATGCATGAGTGTAAATTTGCAGATTATTCAGTTGCATCTCATTACAGGAACAGTTCTTTTGTCTATAGCAAATGGAGGAGACAGGGAAAAGCAAAGAGCTAGAGGCAAGCAGAAGTTAAAGGGGAGAGGAGTACAGAATTATCATCGTTATTATTATTAGTTCAGTCTGGACATGCAACTGAAAGCTCTCTAGCTATAAGAGTAGGTGAAAATTACGGTATTATTCATAACTCCGTATGGAAAAAAGAACATACATCACCTTTCATCCACCACACGTTGTTCATGTCACTAAAGCGTGTCTTAAAATAAAATATAGGAATGGCTGTGTTACAAATATCAGAGAAATAAAAGCTTTTGTTTTCTAGTGGTTATTTAAAAGGAATCTTTAGGGTCAAACTTTTAGCTATGACTTACTCATCCTTCAGTTCTGTGTGATGGAAATTACTGTTGTTGAAATTTTGCATCTGTTAACATTTTCCTGAGTCACATAGATCACTTAGACACAAGAAACCTAAAGTGAAGAGATCAAGTAACACTCACAGCATCACGCACACCAAAGTCAGCCTTGGCCTCTTTATATGCTACTGACTGAGGTAATTTTATGTGACAGTAGAAATTGTATTATATCAAGAAATACTAAACAGTTTCTTCTTGCAAAAAAGAGGTTATAAACCATATTCTCTGCCTAAATATTAATCAGTTTGTAGTTGTATATGTAAATTATCAACCCAGATGTCTCCAGGAAGTAGAGACATGCTGGAAGGCAATGCTACCTCATGTAGAAGTAAGAAGGACTATGATCTGTAAAAACCTCATAGATATTTTAATTTAGTGTTGGTGCAAATGCTCAAATAAGCATGCAAAACCTTTCACAATGAGAATATTCAGAGTGTTTTTTGAAATGTCAGAAACAAACACTAAATATATGAACAATATTTCAACGTAACTGCAAAACTGGCAGAGCATTCAAAAAAATGCCTTGAGAACAAGGAAACCAAATGTTCTACTTCCATCAAAACAAGACAATAACTCATTTCAAAAGTGTAATTTCAAGGAGACACAACAAATGCTCTAAAAGCAATATTTTTGTACAATATGTGAGATATTTGCTGCAAAATCTAAAAATTATAAATTCTTCAGTAAAGGATCAAATTACCATTCTCATGCAAAGTAATAATGAAGAACTTGACTATTACATGTCAAAACCAAACTTACTTTGCACATTCAACCTTTTTTTTTATTTCCTTGTTTGTTTGTTTGTTTGTTTGCCTTAATATTGAAAATACACCTGTGAAACTTGTCGTTCTGTATCATTCTCCTGGAAGTTGCTCAGGTTGTTTGGACCAAATATTTATTTTACTGACAGTGCTCCCCTTAACCTCCTCTTTGCCTTAAAATGAAGGATTTTGGTACATTAACGATAAAAAGTGCAGGCTAGATTCTCATGGAGCAAGATAGTTACTCACTCTGAATTGGCATAAAGTGAAGCATGTAAAATTAAATCCTGCATTAACATAAGAACAATACATGTCCTCACCATAGATTTAAACAGAGTGGGTCCAGTATTTTTTTGTTGCCAAATCCTTTTAAAAAGGTATTTTAGAAGAGCAAATTTTAATAGGGAAAATGATACAAAAGTAACAACACAGAAAATAAGAACAATGAAACTAGGAAAAAACTCTATGTATTTGATTTATGACTAATATTTATTATTTTGGTGGGGTGTATAAAGAACTAAGTAATGAATTAATAACTGAATGATTACTTCTACATAAAACAGGTATAGGAAGCTAGAAAAGTACTAAACTCTTCTACATTGTGCCTAATATTCCCTTTCTTCAAACATTTCAAGAGCTTTTCAGTGGTAATGAATATATGTACATACACAGGACTGAACATATAGCCATGAGCAATGCTAAAACTCCTCGGAAAAACTGAACAGCAGCAGCAATTCAAATTCATCAGCAAATCTATTCCTATTGAAAACCACTGAAATATTGATTATTTCTTTTTGTTTGCTTTTCCACATAGCAAAAATGGAGCTCTTTTCCCGTGACGACTGATCAAACTTTTATGCTGAGTTGCCGTACTTTGCAGCTAAAGAGCAGCACCTCTAGCAAGAATCCTACAAACAGTAGCAGACTGTTTGAATGTTGCCTAAATAACTTGAGTACCCTGGTAGGCAAGATGACAAGGAGTCCACATTTTACAAAGCTGTGTATACATACATACGTATATAAGTATAAAATGCATATATACATCTAAATTAACATTGGGAACAGTGGCTATGAATCCTGTCACCTAACTGTAGCTATCTAGAAGTTAAGCATCAGTTCTGAGTTAGTCATGATATTGGTATCTGTGGAGGGAGAAGCACCTTCTGAAAATAAATGTCTAAGGTAAAATGAAT
The DNA here is from genome assembly GCF_965140245.1 of Athene noctua. Taxonomy (NCBI): domain Eukaryota; kingdom Metazoa; phylum Chordata; class Aves; order Strigiformes; family Strigidae; genus Athene; species Athene noctua. Next base: position 20,989,272 of record NC_134047.1, on the reverse strand, counting down.
GCCCTGCAGGAGGTAGGTCTATCTCACAGGACATCATGAGGAAGTCCAGATGGCTAACTCAGGGAGACACATAACCTTGAGATTGGTTAAGAACATCCAGCTGAAATGAAAGCCAAAGCTGCTACCCCAAATAGAATTCCAAGATTAACATGTATCTTTCCATTAAACTCCAAGATTAATATGTAATTTTGGATTAAACTTCAGCTCAATACTCAGCAACTTTATTATTATACAATGACAAATCAGTTATTTTAGCGTTTGCTGCCAAATCTACTTTACATCAAGTAACAAATTTTAGAACATGTGTTATTAGTACTGGTAAAACTCTGCTGCCATCCTGCTAGTTGTAACATTAGCAGAATACTTCTGTGCGGGGCACGGTCTCAGTAGGAGCTGAGGATGACAAATTAAATATCATGCTTTATGAAGCCAAAGGTTGTATTCATATTTGTAGCAAGTATGAAACAGATTAAAACATAGTACAGCTAAAAATGAGAAGCTCACTGATGATCAGCTATTCATTTTTCTGGAGAGGAAAAACAAATAGGAAGAAAACAGCTCAGCTATTAAAAAAGTCATCTAAGACTGTGTGGAAAAAAAAAATAAAATTAAAAAGTGAGTGCAGGTGAAGTGATTATGGTAAAGTCATAATTCTGAATTCCTCGTCACCCGAACCCTGAGGATGCTGGATATATGAGAGTTCAGTCAGCCAGGCACAGAGCTGTGGAAGATGTGGACCACAGTGAAGTAAAGAGGCAGAGCAGAGGCCAGGCAGCACTTTGACTTGCGAAACAAGCACAGCCTTCAGAATGCAGCAAACTATTCATCCATGTCAATGGAACAAACAAAAATGACAAGTTTCAAAGGCACCTCTGGCCTGAATCAAATCACAAGTGCAACAAACCACACAAAATTACAGAGAATATAATCAGGTTTTCAGATGTCTCTACAAAAGCTCAAATTGCCAGAAGACTGCTATGTTGCAGGCTTTTTGGTGGCTCCATTAAGTTATATTTACATTTACAGGTCACAGTCTATTGCTTGATATTTTGTCCTGGCTTAAAAATGTCATGTCAAGTAAATATTGCTATGAATTACATTCTGTTCCAGTCTCAAAGTTTCAAAAAAATCTTATTTAATAATATTCCCATTCATTTCTCTTGACTGGAAGCTATACCAGCCTAGCAAACATATACACAGCCCTGTGTAAGACGACGGGACTCCTGTCCATGATTGGGCTGTCTGGTCTTGCCATCAAGATTTGGAATAAATTTCCAACTTTCCTTTATGAAGGTATAAGGAAGAAAATAAAGCTAACATTGGCAGTACTATCACAGTACGACAGAGTACATAAGGCACACTTCCCATGCGGGCAAAGTGACATACTACTTAAGTAAAGAAATGCAACACACAGGCTATGGAAGAATTTCCTTACTGCCTTGTAAGAAAGAACCCAGAATGGTAGGAATCAGCTGTGCTCTAATCTTTATACTTCCTTCGTGTGAGCAAATGGAAAGAGTGGAATTTTCTCACTGCATTCATGTATTTGTAAAATCCATAATTAAGACAAGATTTTGAGGACTTCTACCTAGCTCCTCTCTACCAGCACAACTGGCTATAATTCAGCATACCCTTAAATCTAAGAGAATTTCTCCAGAGTTCTGTCAACAAAACAGATCCTGGCTAGCAGCAAGAAACCTGCATTCCCAGCTCAGTGAGCTGTCAGTAAGAAATGGAGGTTATTAGACGCCTCTGTTATTACAGATTACGCAAGTGGCACAGAAAATGACATCCAATTCAAGTTGCTCGCCGACTCTGATATTCCCCTCCACACAGTTCTTGTGAACATGTACAGATAAAAATTCAGTTGGTTTGGAAGACAAAAACAAGGATTATGTGTGACCAGTATTACTAAAACCTAAGCAAATGGTGAGACAAGAATCCTACTTTACCAGCTTTCAATGTTTCTTTGATATGATATCTCATTTTTAAAATAACATATATTATTCTGAATCAGATTACTGCAGTGTATCTAAATTTAAATCTTCCAAAAGCAAAAAAGTAGAAAAACTATTTTTCCTGTGTGCTTTGCTGTTTGGGATGTAGAAACAGTTACCGAACAACAACAACAACAAATTTCTTCTTCGTATTCCCTTGTAGTGAGACATCCAATTAGTCATAGAGTATGGTACACAGATAAGAATGATCCAGAGCTGATGGAAATAAGAAGGAAGATCCTTATGGATATATGCAAGTCATTCTTCCACCACTTTTTTTCCAAAAAAATCATACTGTTGAGTCTTTACAACCTTTATGTAGTACTACTACTACTACAAAAATCTGCTATATTATTTGCTGTTGTTTTGTCAGCAAAATAAAATTCACACTTCATTTTTCAGAAATAATACATGATAGGCAGTCACAATCGAATTTGACATTATAGGAGAGATGGATAAATAATTGTTTGTTAAAGTCTCTCGCTGTGTGATGTGAAATTTCATTTAGGTGTAGCAAGTTTCAAGACAGCCCTACAATAATTTTTTTTTCTAGTAATTATCTGAAGAATAGTTTTGATGCACGCATTTAGTTCATATACTGTGTGATCAGTGATTTGTTGCCATGATGTACCTTATAAAGTAGGAAGGCTCAGGGTTTAGTAATTGCTCTATGCACGCATACACAAACATATGATGTTATTTAAACTGAGACTTGTATTACGGAAACTCACAAAACTTTTTCTTAAAGACAACTACTTGCAAAGAAAAAGAGATTAATAATTTGATCTGTCACAATAACTTAAAGCATGTTGAACCTTGCTAAATTGACTACTGTTTGAGGATGCTCACTGACAATTTATTGCAAAATATATTCATATAAAAAAGTGAAGAGAAAGAAACAAGTGGGTAAAATCAACTATCCTTGTAAACATAGTAATAAAATTTCATAAAAATACATATCTATAAAAGAAAAATCTAGAACTTCTGCTGTCTAATGCCTTTTACCCATCTTATTTTTCTGCAGCATTATTCTTAGGAAAGTGCTTCAAAACTTTATATACTAGTTTTAAAAAGTGGCAAAAAACAATGCAAAAACCACCTAGAACACTTACCAACTTTTTTCTGTGTTGGTTTCTGCATAATTAACACGTGGGATCCATTGCTGCAGTGTATCTAGCCCATATGTTAAGTGGCTTTTTAAAAATGAGCATTTATACTGAGGGACAGATGTAATGCTGAAGGTGAAAAAGAGCAATCCCAGGAAAACTTTCTTTAGGGACTTCTAAATTCAAAACCAGAACTCCTACTGATCATTCTGTCACAAGAACTTCCACCTGGCTCTAGCAGGCAGAACATAAACCTGCATGTCATTAACCAAGTTATGAGCTAAATTCAGGTGTGGGGGAGGAGAGAGGAAAGGAGGAACTTTCTTTCAGACATAGTACCCGATACATAACTTCAGCATTTCCTTCATCTTAAGCTGAAACAGATGAGTTTGAACGTGATAAAGTAAACTGCACTGAATATACTACAGAATTAATAATTTTTGGTTTTCTAAAAAAGACAGGGTTTATGGGATTATGGTTCCTGAATGTAAATATTTATCAAAAAAAATAGAAGATTCTGCTATCAAAGAAGAATCACTTGCCAGTTTCACATGACATCGAGCAGACCACTTTTTAATATGTGCCAAAATAAACAATTTTCATACATTAAAAGCTGATTCCACAGTAATATATTGTAAATGTGTAAAAGACGGTAAAGTATAAGGGAAAGGTTGAATCCTGTCCTTTCCTACATGCCCTCGTAAAGGAATAAAAAAGCAGAAATAGTTTATATACTCCACTGTATGAGCACAGTGGTGGCTGGTGCACACCCAGGTAGGAAGTAAAGGGACTACTCTTCTTTTTCCTCAACTTGTGCCCTAAGTGGGAGAGTGGGATGTAGAGTAAGAGGGGAAGCACAGCAGCTATGTCATGTCTTGCTCCTTTGCCTCTCTACCCCAGCCAGTGCGTTATCGTGCTTGTCAGTTTGACACAGCTGTGAATGCTTTGTATTAGAAGGAGCAAATAGACATAAAGCATCAGATAGGAAAAAAAAAAAAAAAATCTAATGTAAAGGGAAATAAAATAAGCAACTAGATATGCCCGGGGCAAATTACTGAATTAACATACATATATGAAGAAGTCAAATCATGAAGAACAGTGTTCATGGTTATTTTTGGAACCTTTCATCTTATTACAAATATGGTTATGCCTTAATAAGTTTGAAAACACGCTTACTAGTAAAAGATGTTAAAACTGTAGTTATTACCCATAATAAATTATTTTAGATGCCTGAAATCCTGTAGCACTGATACAAAATTATAGTATCAGAAATTTTTGAGCAACCATTTGCTAAGAAAAGTCAAAGAGTTAATATGGTAATAATCAGAAAGCACCGAAAAGGACATAATATATGCAATAAAAATTAATGAGAAATCTATATTTGTGGGAAGAAAAAAAAAAAAAGAGAGAAAATAGAAAGGAATATTGGAGAAATACATTGTGGAAAGAGAATAAACCGAAAGACAATTTTATCTTTTCCAGTTGAATATAATTCTTTCTCTGAAAGAACAATATTAGAACAATGACATCGCTAGTTAGAGATCATCACCTTCATGCAGCTTGGCTTTACCTAACATTAACATGACAAGTAAGCTCATTATAATCAAAATCCAACAAAACTCTAAAATCCATTCTTCAGCCTCAGTGACAATAGTGACTTTCTAGACAAAGAAACTTTGTTAGAGCTTATACATAAGCATTGAGTAGATACACAATTAATTTAGATGTTTTTATCACCCAGAAAAAGGATTAAATCCTTTTTACTTACCTACACATATGAAAAAAGGAGACTAAAACAGTAAGCCCCAATAAAAATGGTTTCAAATGAAACAGGAACTTATTAATTAAATTATTGCAATTATTATTAATTATTTGTTATTAGTAACAGACGCAGTGAACTGGCAACAGATGGTGCGATATAGTGAAAAAAGAGATTAATTTCATACATTCACTTTTGGCAGTCCTTCTGCCCAACCAGACCATCTGTGAGACATTAGAAACGTTAGAAGCTGTACCATACATATTGCAAAGATGATACAAATTATTTGACTGTTTGCTTTTCCAGTCCAAAATCCATTCATTCTTCACGATCACAGAATTTTAAACAAAGTAGTTTTTATCATACGCATTCTGACCCATGCTCCACCACTGTTTCTGTAGCATACTTCAGAGATTCTGCGGGATTTCGTCTGAACAACTTTGCAAACAGCAGAGCTGCAAGTTCCACTATGTGATCAGGCTAAATTTCTAACAGCACATTCTCCACCGATATCAACAGGAGTTTAACTTTGTACTTTGGGAATCATCCTTGACTTTGCAATGAATTTCCAGGTGAAAATGTCTAATCTGTTTACAGAAAACTGATAGGGTGATTAATGCCAACCTCCCCAATGGCTGTCACAATTTTATTTCACGACAGCTTTTAATATTTGGACATTTGTTTTTGTTTTCCTTCTGCTTTGGAATATTTTTTCTATCATATTTGTATACTGGATCCTGTAAAAACAGTCATTTCATCCAGCCAATATATCTCCATAACACTCTTTGCTTTGTTTTGCTACAAATATGTATATATACACACACAGATGAAGTTTCGCTTACCTTTACTTAATATATTTTTAATGTCAGAAATTTAAGTTTAATGGACACACACACACCTGTAAAATAAGATTTGGAATACATAAATGATCGGACATCTACGTTTTCCATATATCAGATTTATTGATACATTGTCTTCATTTTAGGAAAAATTTTAATTGACCGAGAAAAAGGCTAATGACATCTGCTTCCAGTCTGCTTTTTTTTTAGTGCAAGTCTTTATTTTACATTGTCCTAGATATTTTGTCCTAGATAACATATCGAAATCCATCTGCTATGTGCATCAGACGACTTAAAACTGCAACTTGTAAAAATAAGGAATGGGGAGCTGCATTTCAGTGGCCCAAAATGTGTGAGTCACAAATACATACTACGCAGAGGATGTTATTCTGCGCCTCATCAATGTTCTTTGCATTTAGGAGGAAAAGAATGAATGGGCTAATGGAAGAAGGTATACAATCATTTTGTGACTCTGGAATTTACTGCCGCATGTATCACATGATTTTAAGAGATATTTTCACAGAAGAGGTATCGTACAAGCAACATTGTTAACTACCCTGCCTGAGTCTTTCTAAGCAACAGATGAAATAAACCTTATGCTACTTTTTACACCTTGTTCCTCAAGTCTCCTCTTTATGCCGTATTTTCCTTGTACGGTTTTCTACTCCTCCCTCTTCCCAGTCTAATTTTAATGGCTCAGCAAGCCAGCTCTCACAAGACCTCTGTGAATTCTTTACCAAAAAGGCAATATAGATTATTACTTCAAACAAGTTTGTTCTTCAACAGTTTTTCCAGATCTCTGTAAGGCTGAAAAGACAGCATGTTCCACCTATCTAACCACTGCAGTGGATGTAGGAAGTAGATTCAATACCTGAAACAGAAACTACTTTCATCTGCTTTGTTCTTTTTCCTCTTGCTTCATGTACATTTAGCTTGGCAGTAAAAGGCTTCAAATTAAACAAAGACACTCCAGTCTTTCTCTTATTTTTCCATTGGAAGAGCAAATTCTACTGCCATCACTACTGTCAAAATGGGACAAAGGAAGAGAATCAAGGAGTGTTTTGTATTTAGTCCATACAAAAGCTTGCCTTAGCTGAAGAAAGAGAGGTGCTATTAAAGGGTAAATTTTAAAGGGCAAATTTTAATACAGTAGTCCTAATGTTTTAGCAGCTTTGTTTTTATATATCTTTAATAAAATATTAACATATTTTAATTGCTTTTTTTTTTTTTGCCTTCAAACTATACTGGTTAAAATACTTGTTTAATTCCTTAATATCAGAATACCTAGTTTTGTCTATTCTATTAGAATTGATTTATCACAAAAATTTTTTGTTCTGACATTGTGAATGTACATTCTCAGTTTATAATAGAGCACATATACCTCCAATTGTATATTTATCAGTTTTCTTATTATTTTTACAGTTAAGGAATATATAAAGCTATAAGAGATCCAAAACCACAGTTGGAAGAAAAAAAGATATTCATTTTCTCCTTGCTACTTCTTGCTACTAATTAAGAAGCCAACATAAAAATGAAGGAATTTACCAAGGCACTAATTCAAAACATATTGGACAGTGACTTCCTCATTTAAAACAGTTAAAGGCTTAAATGAAATATAGGGGATAGATCAAGCTTTTTTCAGTTGAGTTCTCAGGTAAACTCTGCCTGTCCCTCCCAGAAGGAAGCCCCCAACCCAAAAGCACTGACTGTGAGAAGATGACTGCTCTGGCAATTGCTCAGATGTGACTAGGTGAAACAGATCCTTCACCACCAGAAGATATAATCAAAATAGCTTTAAGAACTGTATCAAATGATACCTACTCTGCTCTTAGCTGGATGTCAGGTGTTCAGACCCTGGGGAGAAACTCACTGTAAAATCATTCATTATAAAATCGAATAATTTCTCTGAGTCTGCGGTTTCCTCACAATTATGTGTGTTTTCACCCCCCCCCCCCCCCCCCCAAATATTCCCCCTATTCAATTCAATGACAGTAATGCATCATACATGATTTGAACAATTATGTGAGTTTATGGAGAATAAACTGCAAATCATAATAGAAAAGGTTATTTTTATTCCCAACATGTACACAATTGACATGTAAAGCTAGAATAACTGAGAAAACAGAAACCAGGAAGAATTTGCAATGATGTATGAACAGTCTGCACTCCTTTAAAGAAGATTCATTTTTTTAATGAAGTTTAAAAGTTCAGTAGAAAGACAGGATTAAAGTGTTTCCTAGTACTTCCTAACTCTCACAAATATGCCCTATCTTCCTTCTCTTTTTCGCAATTTTAAGTATGTTATTGAACTGTGGAAGATTGAGAACAATGCTAGATAACTATTACTGTACTCAGAATATTATATACGAGCATTTAGAGTTCTTTGTACAGTTCAGCACTCTTTCTTTTCAGAGCATTTCCCAGAAAAAGGCGTTTTTCCTGAATTTTTTACTTTGACAGACACAGGTACATATGGTACATATCAGCAACTATACGAGAGCTGCGTCCAAGAGAAACAGTTCGGGCATGAAAGTGAAGTATTTTCTCCCCACTTTATTTAAGAGAAACAAAACAAAATCTCATACAATGGAATTTTATGGCCAAGTCAAATTTTTCTTTTGGTCTGAAACAAAAAATATAGTACAGGCATTTATTCTTCTTGTTAACCTTTAAAACAAAAATACTATTTTGCAGGTTAAAAAGTTAATTGCAACACACTTTGAAACAAACCAGTTTAACAGTACCAAATTAAACCCACAATCATTTCACAGTATGTTTTCAATTTCCTTCTTCTTTCATTTTTGACTGAAACCATGTCTTGAATACAGTTTGAACCCACAGATTCTTTTGATTCCCTTGAAACTTCTTTTTGTTTGCAAATGACTTCTCAAGCAAAATATATGCCCCAACTGTAAGGCGTACACACTTACAGACTGCATTTCTCACCAAGTAATTAACTCTTTGTTCATGAAAGCATAAGGGCTTTCAGCTATTTTTGTACAGACACCTTCTTTTTAAGTACTCATCACAGAAGTCCACTAATTCCTGAAAGACAAAATGCCATCAACTATCAGCTGTTTCCACCTCCTCTTCCTTCCACTCTCTCCATGTATTCTTTTCATGTTTCAGAACATCTCTGATTTACACAGTAATGTCTCCTTGACCTTGACTCTATATATGACCTTGTCATCTCTTGTCTTGTTTTATCAATATCCTTTCTTGGGTCATCTCATCTCTCATTTCTATGCTATGCAATACCAGGATATAGGCTAATAGGATTTGAACCTATGAATCAAAAAAGAGAGCGCTTTACCATTCTTTTTGTGAAACAAGAATATTTGTGAGCCCTCGTTATGATCAAGGACTGATTGAGTTTGGCTCCAAAATTATGTAACATGGTTAGATGATTGTCCCTTAATGACTAAAAAAAGATGGACTATGTGAAAAGTGTGTCAGGGATAGGCCCAAAGCATTCAGGACTCCAGAGTTCCTGGAAACAGCCACAGTAAGGCCAAACAGCATAACTTATTTCCCAGACACGCACATATTTCACAAATAGCTATGAAGACAATTTGCCTTCCCAGAGTCAAGAAGAAATAAGTCATATTAGTTATAGCTTCTTGGTTGCTAGTTCCAGCCCAAATACTTCAGCTAGTATAAGCCAGTAATATTTCAGTAACATAAAAATAGTTCAGAAACAGCTAGAGGTTTGCTCATTTTCCCAATAAGCTTCATTTTTGAAGTCCTAATTTCTAACTGTCTGAAAGACTGCCATGCAAGCAAGAAAAACTTAATTCTCAGAATCAAAGAAATGAAGTAATGTAGCAACAAAAAACCTCTACCTAGTCAAAAGCTGATAAGAGATCACAGACTAAGGTGTGAAGTTTGGAAGACCTTCTTTTTACTTTCCCAACGTAGCTGGTTCTCTCCACAGCACAGAACAGCCAGACCATATCTATATCCCCGTCCACTTGCCCTTTTATATTCCTGGTACACTGGAAACAAATGGATGATTTTTCACAGTACTTTGCTATTTCCTGCGATAACATCACTGTTTCTTTGTTTATAACCCCAAATGTCTGTTATCTAAGTAATTCTAGAGTTGCAGGAAAATCCTGTCTGTAAGAATTTTTTTTAATTTTGAAATATGTTAACTTACTAAAAAAGGTAACAAGTCGGTCACTAAGCTACTAATAGGCCACTGTGTCAACTAGCCACAAAATAATCTCTTGGTGGTTTATCAGTTTATTCCCTATATCAAAACTTATTTTCATTATCATATCAAGTTTCTCTTCCCTAATGATCCTAGAGCCATGAAAAAACTGAGTGTAACCTAAATGAGTAATTGAATTTGACACTGCTGTCCTAATTCATTACACTGACATTAGTATTTTAGGCAAGAGATACTTGTTAGGATAGTATGTGACTTGACCAGACTTATCTCCTCTACAAAGATAAACTAAATTTTGACCATATAGATGATGTGGTGTTTTTTTTAATGTTCCATCATAAGGTAGTAAAGTATTTTCATTCCTATATTGTAATTATTTTTGTTGCAGAGATTAATAAGGAATTCATAGTTCTGCAACATGACAGAAAAATAATTACTTATCAATATTCTTTTTATAATGAGGGAAATCAGTTTAATATTGGAGAACTAACTGGTGCTGTACAATGTTATCATTAAGGCAAGTCTGATAATTTTTGAGCACCGTTGTACTTTGAAAAGTGTATTTATTGTCTTGTTTTAATGAAGATAAAAGGGCCAGAGAGAGTTCACCATCTCCTATGGAAGTTTCCTGATCTGCCCTCCTTTTTCATCCTTGCAAGGTTAGTAACGGACTTAGTGCGCGCGGTGACACAAAGTGATACGTGAGCTAGACAGAGAGCAGCGGGGGGGTTCTCACTCAACATTTCTATAAGCCATTGTCCTTGATGGACAGGGAGCTTGCCCAGCACTTTATTCACTATGAGCTGTGCAGGCTATCTAGCTGATTAAGGATCTGTTTTTTGAGATGTTAGGAAGGATTTTCACGGAGAAAATTCATTCAGTAAACTCTAACACACACCCCCCCCCTTGCAGAACTTTGCATGCTCTCCTCCTATTCTTAGCAGAAAGTTCATTGCTATACATTCTGCATACAATTCTTCCTATATGCTAGTATTCACTCTTCATCTCACTTCAAATTCCACACTTCCTTTCAATGATGTCTTTATCACTCTAATTTCTACTCTAATTTGTAGAGCACAGACCCAGTTAGGCACATGGATATTCACTTCTCTTAAATCTAAAGAAATAAAAGTTCCAAAGACACATATGGATTTTATTCCTATGGTTCTTCCATCTTTGATACAGCTTCTAAAAAAAACCGTAGAGCAAAGTTTGGAGAAATTACTATGAAAAAGAATTGCTAATTCAAGAGAAATAAAAATAATTTCAAAAGAAAGATGTACCCCAAGTGATTTATTGTATTTTGAGTGTAGAGCTCATTATTTGCCCTATTGTACAATCCTGTTCTACAGTGACTTGAGCGTACTGTGGGACAGAGAATCAGGAATTCTGTTTCTATCTCTAGCATCGACTGTCTGCAAGGTCCTGTACAGGCAGCATAACCTCTTTGAAACATGAAAGCAAAACTGTGTATTATCTACACCTGAAAAGAAACATTGGCTTAGTAGGATCTTTGCTGTTTATCTAAGCATTTAAGAGAGAGAGGCAACACTCAGATTTTATTCTTTCCTCATATATGCTGTTCTCCCTCATCAAACACTTCACAAAATTGGAGCTCTCTGTCTTCTACTATAAATGTCTCCTACTGGGAAGCTACTTTTTCTAAATGTGTTCAAAATACATCATTAGCAACTTTGCCAAAGGAAAACCTGTGTTAAGCTTCAAGATTTCATTCCCCAAGAAAATAAATTTTACTCTCTCATTCTCAACCAGCATAAAAGGAAAGACTTTTCTTTTTTTTTTTTTTTTTTTTTTTCCTTCCCCCAAAAGGCTAGCACAGGCAAGATCACAGAAGAAACTTGTTCATATCCTGAACTCAGACTACAGACATCCACTATTGACTTCTAGTATAAAGAAACAATAATTTAATTTTTTTTTTAAAGGTTGGTAGAATAGACCTTCCCTCTAATGTGGAAGACCTGAGCCATGGACTCAAGAACATTTTAACATCCATGTTACTTAATGCTGTATACCTGGCAGAGTCATGACTTTTGCAATAAGCCTCAATCCCAAACAAACACCTCATAGTAAGGCTAAAGGTCTTAACTCTCTCTTCCCCTTTGTATATTTATAGACACATTTAGTGATGACAAGAGAGTTAGTAACCCAGTTGTTTAAATTAATTCAATTAAATTACTAATTTAAACAGCACATAGGTAGGATATCATAATTCTGTTTTGGTTCGGTTCATTTTTGTTTTTTTTTTTTTTCTCTCTTCATATGCCTTTAAACTGAAAATGTAAAGTACTGGGAACTATCAGAAATAGTTAAGAGAATTCAAATTATTAGGAATATTTAAGGAATTGTGATACTAAGTGTTGTAGCGTTTTTCCTTTTTAGACTGAAACTGCTTTTCCATGACAAAAAGGAGACTGACAAGAAAAATTATTCTAAGATTCTCCTGTTTTCAAACCACAAGTCAGAATAGATACATCCAAGAAACTGTCCTTGCACTGTGTCTTCCTTGTATTCCAACTCTGACTGACCCTTTTTTGCTTATTTCACTTGGTTTTAATCTACAATGTGAGATCTGTGGGACAAGAACTAGGTAGACTTTGACTCTTTGCAGACTTTTAAAATAGAAATACTACATTTTAATAATATTTATATTTTAAATTGCCAGTTCATAGCGCCTCAAAGTCATTCATGATGACGTTTTTATTCGAAGGAACAGGACAACGTATGACAAAGTATAGCCAGGTTTTTATACCTTGTTCTTCTACTGCACAAGTCCTTAAATGCATTTTACATAAGGTTTTCTACTACCATCTCTATAGCAATATCTTTCTGTGCCAATTAGATATGTGCTATTATATGTGTAATGATACGTAATAAATTCTAAGTGTTTTGAAATATGTTCTATTTCTATCAGGCCAGCTTAAAATCTGAAAATATCTCTACACAGAAGAAATGTAGCACTTTCCTCATCTATTTTGGGAAAATAATAATAATTCAGAGCTAGAATGTGCCATTCCTTCTAATGGGATAGTGGTTTCATGGAGCTAAGCCTTAGACAGACTATACCACTGTAATGGGTTTGTGTGGTGGGTTTTTGGTAGTGGTTGAGGGGCTACAGAGGAGGCTCCTGTGGGAAGCTTCTTGAAGAACCCCTGGCTCCAAGTCGGACCCACCTCTGGTCAAGGTTGAGCCAATCGGCAATGGTGGTAGCACCTCTGCAATAGCATATTTAAGAAGGAGAACATGCCGCAAAGCAAGAATGAGGGAAACACCTCTGAATACACCAAGGTCAGTGAAGAAGTGGGGATGGACGTATGAGGAGTCATCCCCCTGAGGAGGAAAAGAGGCAGAGACAATGGGTGATGGACTGACCGTAACCCCTGTTCTCCTTTCCCCTGCACTGCTGGGGGGGAGGAGAGAGAGAAATTGGGAGCAAAGCTGAGCCTGGGAAGAAGGGTTTAAGATGTGGTTGTATTTCTCACTGTCCTACTCTGTTTAGATTGGTAAATTAGTAGTGGTGGTGGTGGTGTTCAAATTAAATTGATGGGGTTTTTTCCAAATCAGCTGTGTCTTTTGCCCATGACCATAATTGGAGAGTCATCCCTTCCTGTCCTTGTCTCAACCCCAGAGCCTTCTGTTATGTTTTCTCCTCCCCATCCCACTGCGGGGAGGATTGAGCAAGCAGATGCATGGTGTTTTGTTGACCTGAATACGTGAACTGGGCCAAAATAACTGCAGGGGTTTGAACTTCTAAATTAACTAGTTTAGAACACCAGCAAAATGGAAAAAGATGAGTATCAACAAATAAATATAAAATGAAGAGCATCCTCCATTAACATTTCTTAGATGTTTGATAGAAACGACCAGGGGCACATATTGTAGAATAATAAACCTTTACATCTTTAGGCACCTTTCCTCCTTCCTATTTAGCACAAATTGTCTTATCCCCTTGGCACATAAAAAGGACTATTGTTCATAGAACAAAATACCTGCTTGTATATTTCATGCTGCTGTTTGTTGTAAGTTGTTTGGTTTTTTTTTTTTTGTTTTTTTTTTTAAAGGGAGAGAATCATTTCAAATCTATGTAGATCAATCCATGAAGTGCAAAAAATGTCCCATTTTTTCATTTCTGACTTTAGTGATATGAAGTTTAAAGGCTAGGGCTATTTTAGGGAAGTTAGGGAGAAAGTTATCCTAATCTTCTTTAAACCACAAAAGAAATGAAGTTGCTATCAGTTTTTGAGTCATATACAGACATTTATTTGATTCACATATCTTAGGTAGTCTTTTCTTGTGATGGATAGATTCAAGCTCTAAAATTTCTATTATTCTGAGACGGCCCTTGGTGTTATGCATCAGGCTGCACTTAGAGCATCTATTACCGGAACATGCCTTAAACAAAATACATCCGTCAAGAAAAAAGTGACACATCTACACCGAAGGATTCCCAGGTTGAGTGTACAAGAGTCATCAGTATTCTTACAATATTTATTAGGTTCCTTGAAATAGTTCTCTCTTTTTAAATAGCTGTTTTTCATAAAACAGGCCATCTTTTTGTTTTAAAGGGTATTTGTAACCATATGTCTTCAGATCTTACAATTATCTGCAAGTGGCAGTTCATTTCTATGATAACTTCACAGATATTCTAATTTTCTAATCCTTTCTTACAAGGAGCAACAAGACAGCAATACAGAGACTAAAGACTATGGACTAAGTTTTCTGTTGTACCATTGTCAACTGTGGTCTGCAAAGACATTGACTGGTGAAGTATTTACCTCCTCAATTAATCCTGTTCCCATTGGGAATTTGTGTGGGAGTTGCATGATCTGGCAGTTATGTAATCTGGCAGCTACATTTACAAGTAAATAAGATGCTAAACCCAGTGCAGAATAAGAAAAAGGTTTTCACTACCGAGTATCAAGACCATCAGCACTGATTCAGAGGAGAAATCAGAAGTGGTTTGAAAGCCCCAAAGTAAATCAAGAGAAGTCTCAAAAGTAAGATATCCTTAATGGTTTCTCTTATTTTACAGTGAGTCACCTGCTTCTCTCTGTGTCTGATCATTTTGATTTATTGCTTATTTTTATACCTGTAACAACATTCTTCACTTTGCATCTATTTTTGTCTGTCAAATGTCAAGCCCCAAATTAGTGTCTTTCTTCAGTCATCTCCATCGCAGAAGCTCACCTCCTAGACATGCAGCAGAGGAAGGGAAACAACATATTGTATGACAACCTGGCATCTAGCATTTCTGTCTTCAAAAAAAGCTTTTTAGCTTGCTGTCTTTCCAGGTGACTCCTCAAACAAGATATAAAAGTGCATAGTGAAGTTTTATATGAATATTAAAGGGACATAACCTTTACCTGGGTAATACCATTCTTTATTAAACTGGCGACTTTGGCAGACAAATTGATGTCAGGGTTCCTGGATTGTCTGGACCAATTTGAATGATCCTCAGAGGCTAAGAGAATCAAATGAGGTTCAAGTTGCATTGAGAAAATTAATGTCCGAGAATTCAGATGCACTCTTTGTGTCCAGGAGGACATAACAAAGAACTTAAAAGAAAGCCAGTAACTACAATTTTGGCTAAGATCTGACTCTACCATAGAAAAGCATGTGAAAGTCTATGCTATACCTAAGCAAGAAGGAAAAATAAGTTTCTGGCTTTCCAGATCACAATCCTCAAAGTTACAGTCAAGTCTTTCCCCTGTTTTTGCCCATCTGTCTAATCGGCTATAAGCCTAGACAGCACTGGAATGGAGTCAGTGTCATTATCCCCTTGCTGTAATTGGCATGGCAGGATGGAGCAGCATGTACAGCCCTCTCCCGGTGTGAGAGAAAGAGTGAAGAGAAACCAAAGCAAGTGAGCCAGATGTCACAGAGACCCTAAGAAGTGTGCTGGGATCCAGAGGATGAGTGAACAAGCTGTCTGCTTTCACTACAGAGAAGCTCTGTTTCTTCCCATCCTCCATTTTCTTTCTTTTTTCCAATGCATATGACTTTGTTGCTGTTGGTTTATTACCTCTGACCACAGGTGCTCTATTTCAGTAACTCTGAGCACGAAACATTCTACCTTTGATGAACCTTCCCCTTTTCATGTGTTAGACATTGATGTTACCAGGAGAACATGAGGGAACAACACTGTGTAAATGGCAATATAGAAGCATGAAAGAAAGAAAAGAACTTAATAAAAACTGAATGACCATTTTGACAGTTTCTTAATCTTTTTGAAAAATTTTCTTTGGTTTGTCTCTCTTTCTAAGAAGGCCAGATCCCATTACAGTTGTGGCTGGAAACTATTCATACATGGCCTTTAGAGCAAAGAAACTGGTACAAGAAGCAAGAAGGACAATAATTTAATTCTGTGTTATGCAGTACAATACAACTCTGACCTATGCTAGGACTTTTAAAGTTGAATGCCCATAGTTGAATCAAACTGTTGCGTAAGTTGGATACTCTCGGGGCTGCAGTACGCCTTGGTCTATGACAACCTTCTAGGTCAACCCAGAACTCTGTTTCTACCTTCCTCCTGCTCCCTGATGCTGCCTACGCATTTCACATTTTGCCTGGCAGCCTAGCCAGCACTGAGAGGTGAAACACCACTACAGTGGTACTGAGCTAACACTTAAAACCCCAATTAAAAAAGATGAAAAAAAAAAAAAGATATTGTACTGTGATTTTCTTGCTATTTTTATATGAAACACTGCTTTTGGTTTCATCCTTTTTCAGATTTCACTTCTCGTGTGCAACATCCAGAGTTTGTTTCAGACCTCAGCAGAAGTGTAGCATCCATAACCATTTAAATAATTCCAGAGTCCTCTGTTCAGAATGTACAGTGTTACCATACGTGCTCCTCCAAAATCAAAGGTGAAAGAATTAAATAGGTTCCAGATGGAGTGGACTCCAGCTAAAGAGGAAAAGTCAGAAGCTTAACCATATGATAGACCTAGAGGCAACTCCAAAGCTGCCAGAAGCTGCCTTTGGAGTCTGCCAAGGAGACAGATGCTCATGCCAACAGTGCATAGATTGGCATCATTTATATCACATCAGGCCTCATGCTGTCATGATGCCACAGTGCAAAGTACTAAGTCAGACAACTAATATTTAGAAAAGAGCAATCACGATGCATATATTTTGATTATATATCCAGTAACAGTTTTCATATTATATTTACCCTTTTGGATCTTGACTTTTAAGGTACGAAAGCATGTAATCTTACTGTATTCATTTAACTCTTAATGAAAACTTCACAAGCACATCAAAGCATAAACTAAATCTTTAATTGTTATAGCAGCACAAAACCTTGCCATAAGTAGTGACCAAATACTTGATATTAACGTGGAAACTAGGTCTTCCACTTATAAAGGAATTCCCCATAAGATCCAGGCAATGGTTTTGGTTTTTTTCCTTCTTATTTTCACATTAAAAAACCTGAATATAAAGTGCAAAGCTGCAAAGCTATAAACACACAACACATATCTAAAAACTGTTTTTTATTCAGTGGATTCACACATTGTTCCTAACTTTATGGTCTATCACTTGGAACACCTTTCTGTCTGAAAATAAATTATGCTCTGTATGGAGCAACAAGCCTAACCTTAGGCATCCAGCAGCATAGAACTGTACAGATGTATTACAGCAAATATCCATATTACACGCTGTGTCATGGCATTTGAACAAGTGCAAACTCTTGCATGCAATTCTGGACACAAACTGGTTCAAACATGTCTTGTTTAGAGATCACTGTGCTGAGACTTCATGTTTGATTGCACAGTCTGTTAAAAGCATACAGTGTCATGGAGTTCTCTGAATATACTTAATAACCATCAAAATCCAACATTAGTACACAGGTTCTGAACAAAGTAGGGTGCAAATGGATAGAAAGCACTGTCTCAGCACATAGTAAATCACTGACATCAGAAAAAAGCACTGCAGCTCTGAAATACATCCATAGCAGGAAGGATTAGCTTTGTTCTCAATAGAGATCCCACCATAAAGTGTGTTAAAATCTACCTCTCCCTGATTGAGAACCTGAATAAACATTGACAATTATTTAACAGCTGTTTAGGCAGCATGTTTACATATCCTGGGGACTGTGCGATCCAAATATTGTGATTTCATTAAGGAACTTTGCCCTAAAGAAGCTGAGGGATTGAGACCTCTAGGAACCCTAGACCAACATGATAATTTTCCTACTGCGCTACCTGGACTTTACAAGGGGTTGACCTGGAAGTTACCTTGCAGATGGTTTACTACTACAGAAGTCCTCCGCAGCGTGGTAAAACAGGATGGTCCTGGGGAAAAAAGATAAAAACAAAGTGTATCACCACTCTGTCAGACACTGCATAAGAAACAACAACAACATAGCTTTGTTTATTTGAGGATTTTCTGATGTATTTCCTTGCCTTTCTATTCCTAACCACCAGGCACTCATTAAAAATCCTATGTTGTCCGTGCATCAGCAAAACAAGAATCTTCATCCCGACGCATTTTTGCTGAATGCCAGTATCCCCCTCACAGGCCACAGAAAAGTACAGGTTTGCATCAGCTACTAAGTTCTCCATCTCTCCCAAAAGAAATAACTGAATCTAACCTGCTAGCTTCCTAAAAATCTACAGCTAAGCATCTCCATCCCACTTATTTCATGGCCAAACATTCTGCTCTCAAATCCCTGGTACACTCTGGAGAGTCTTTTGACACCATTCAAAATGTGCATTTCATTTGTGTAGGCATATCAGCAAAAGCTCTCATGGTAAACTGTGACTACAAAGCTGCATGACTGTGGCAGCTGGAGCCCAAATAGCACTTTTGTTGGATTTATTGACATTTGGAAGAGGCAAAGGAGTAGTTTCAAGAACTAGTATCAAGAACTGATGAGGTCAGATAAACTTGAGTGAGTAAAGTATGTTTGGGATTAGTATTTCTGGGATGAATAGCTCTCCTTCTCTGCAAACTCAGATGACACTTAGGACCCAATATACTTCTCACTTTATGTTAAAATATATATTGATCCCAGCTAAGCAGGTAGATTTTTTTCCCCACAAGATATTCTCTATAACGTGCCATTTTGAATACAAAAAATATTTAAACCAAATATATCTTTCCCAAACATTGTAAAGGTAAAAAAAAATCTACGTTTAAATGATAAATTTAGTATTTACATAACAGATATTTGAAAAGAATGTAACATTATATCTGCTTAATCCCATCAATTCACATTCAGTTACTTTAATGTGGCAGAAGTTACAATTGAGTGGATTTAATCTCTTTGGAGTTCAAATTTTCATTCCTTACAAATAGTACAATCCTGAAAAAACCCCACATTATTATTTCCAATACTAAGCATGAACGTAATACTTCTCTTTGCTAAAATTGACATCCATTTTCTTCAGGAAAGCAAACTGAGAAGCTTATTTGTGTTTCAAGAATTATGTCTGCTCTGAATCACATCAGTCAAAGGAGATGTTTGGCTGTTGTTTCATGGAAAGCATCTTTCTTACATCTCACACTTAACTCTCTACAAATTAAACAGCATTTAAAAAGTACAAGTAACACCAACAAACTCACCCAAACCCATGGAAAGCAAAAAAGGATGCTATACACAGGAATGTACATATGGCATGGAAAAAAATCACAGTGTCATGGAAAAAAGAAAAGATATCCAAAAGGCAATTCAGGTACTTCTGTATCTTTTCTCTGATTTCAAGGCCACAATGACAGTAACTAGAACTGAATTAAATATTAAATAAAAGAATTGTTTTCATTCCATCCTACATCAATTTATCTGTGGAACTAATTGCCATATAAGACTGTGTAAGACCAGCTAGAAAAAAGTAAATGTATATTTAAAATGGGTAGAAAACAATCATAATGAAATGAATTACAACTGTGCATATTCATATAAACTCTTGATGAAAGATGTAAGCCAACCACTCAGTGACTACAAAACATTTCCCTAAGTGCTCTTTTCATGCTATACAGTATACTTTATTCTGAAACACTGGCCACTGTCAGACAAAGCACTGAAATAGATGCACTGCTAGTAGATAATGTAGATAATTAACGTAACTTAGACTACTTAAGTTTTGAGAGGAGGTGAGGGCAGGCGGGAGGGAAGGAGAAACACTGAAAGCCAAAACACTCCTGTTTCTCAGCCACAGTGGAATCTCACAAATTATTTCACTTTCATCAATAACAAACACAGTCTTTTCAGTATTAATAAACCCCATTTAAGTCTGATATATTTTTGACAGTTACAATCAAAAGAGGGCGTTTAAGAGAAAGCTTTGACCGGTTTTTTAACTAATCCTCTATCGGATCAGACCACTTACTCCAAAGTCAGCAGTCCGTACACTTTCCCCTTTGCAATAATGACCATGTACATTGCTGGTGGAAAAAAACCCCAACATCTTCTGAGCTGTGACATAGCCTCTCCTCTACCAGGATATCTCCCAGCCAGCAACAGAGAAGGACTCTGGGACAGTCAAGCCAGGAACGGCGACATTCTTGCTCTCATGCTAGTCTGTGTGACCATGGGGAAACAGACACTTTTGGAGAGTTCTTCCTTGATTAATACCCACAGATAAGCCCCTGCAGTCACTAAAAAATCCAAGAGACAAATAAGTCATAACAACTGAATTCAATGAAATATTATAACCGTTCCTAACTTCCTTCTACTTCCCGTTATCATACAGATAAACAAAAGGACAGGATTACTGAATCAGAGCAAAGGTTCACTGAGCTCATTCTCCTTTCTCCATGAACAGCCACAAAGGAATGTCTTGTGATGAGTGTAAGGCCAGGCCAAGCATACACAGTTTTTTCCCTTCATGCATTCTCAGCCTTCAACCATTTTCAGCTCAGCAACCTGCTCGGCTCCACATCATTTCTTAATAACCCTCTCAGGACGTCCTTGGCACGAACTTGTCTAGTGTCTTCTGAGCAACTATGGACATAGCCCGAAAATAAAAATTATATTTTTCGTAACTTCTGAGATTACATGGTTATAAAGCATTTAAGGACGACTAAATCATTACTGAAATCTACTCACTACAGAAGTGGCCAGAGTTAATAACACAGCTCCTGCTGGCTGGATAAGTGCTAAGTCTGATGCTACATTTATTCACATACTCATTATTGTTTGCATTGAACCTAAATATCTGAATCCTCTTGAAGACCAAGAGTCCTCTATTCTGATATGTATAAATCAGAATAACCTGATTTCCCAGATCTGCCTTTGTACAATTGCAATGCAGGACCTCTAAATTTCAGACCATTTTCTTTAGTCTTAGATTGCTGCTGACCGAGATGAGGTTTAAAGAGTTTAACAGTGCACATGTAATATAAATAAACAAGTTTACACATTTATAAGACCAAATCCTTTAGAGAAGAAAATATTTTAAAATACATAGTTGAGTATAATTTCACTACAATGAGAAGGAACTTGTAGCCTGCCATTACTAATCTGGAAGATAATTCAAACTGGTGGGTAGGTCTAATGTTTTACTGAGGAAAGTAAATTCTACATAAGTAACTATAAAGTTGCAGTTGCCAAACTATTTGTGCAACAAGATCATTTTTTAGGAATTCCTAGGAGATAGAAAAAGAAAGAAACTAAGGCTGTCTAATCAAAATATGAAACTCCCAGTAGGAGAAGAAAGCTTCAACCTTCCAGATATAAAACATATTACATAGCATTCACACTTGAGCAATTGATAGAATGGTTTCGAGAGACAGCCATGCAGTCAGCAGAATAGATAACCTTGGGGGAAAAAAAAGTATATGAAATTTCTATCCCTCCAGGTATTATTCATTTGCTGAAACTGGAGGAGCAAAGATCCAGAACTTTAGACCATTAAGGCTACAAATGAGATTAGCTCATATGCAGAAAATTTAAGTTGTCTGTAGTTCCTTATAAAGGTTCAGAGGGAAAAATCTCATTTTTTAATAATAGCAAATACCAAGTTATCTTATTTTAATCAAGGTGTTACTGCAGTCAGTTAGCAATCACGACTGATCTTTTCATTTGAAAAGTACAACATGGTTTTTCAATAGATATTGTCAATTCTTTAGGGCCCAATCCTACGGCAAAAGCTTTTCTGTTGTCTCCATAGATTTTGTATTAGACCTTTAGTAAACTGAAATGAAACAAAGTCCCAGAACGCTTGCGCGTGTTGTCATTTATCAAACAGCCAACTAAAACTACAACAGCGTTCAGTCACAGGCTTTCTATCATCTCCAGTGAAATACGGTCCAAGTGGAATGTAGAATCAAATTGAAACACTCACTGTACAGCAGAGGAAAGAAATACGCCATAGCACTAGGCATACTATGAGCAATAGGAATATTAATTATGGTCATACAGGAAAAATATGTAGCCCTTACCCTGTATAAAACCCTTGAATGAACCAAACTACTTTCTGGTGTCAGATGCTGGCAGCTGTAAGACTGAACTATGATTTTTTTTTAAATCTCAAGACCAACCAATAACTTTTAAAGAAATTCAGACAAAATTCCCTTTTGCCAGTTAAATCTCCTTAACTCGTTGGAGATATTCTTCTTCCACACTGAGTGCATAGATAATTTCCACTTCATTTCTATAGCATACTTGTCACGCACATTTGATGGGAGTGATGTATGTAATGTAAGAAAGTAAGAATATATGCAAACCACAATCCGATCCCAGTGAAAAAGCCTGAACCCTTGAAGAAAGAAATATGCAGATACATGCAAATTTTCTCCATTTGATCAAGAATTTAGGGATTAGGAATGAAGAACATATGTCACTCAGATAGGATTCCTACAGTTGCATTAGGAGTTGCTAGTCATAACCTTGCTAGTTCAAAAAATCCTGCCTGGGCTCCCATCGCTATTCCTCCTGACTGATATTTCTACTTAGCCTAGAGAGCACAAGGCCCCTTTTGCTAAGTATCCAGGGGTTCCTTTACAAAACAACATATGAAAAAATAATGTGCTGTCCTGCACTAACATTTTTTTTCTCCATTAAGGCCATTTTTCTTATGTCCCAATATACTGTCCCAGGCTACTGTCCTGGACTGTCTTTGATTATTGCTATTGCATATTGGAGCAATTAAATCCAGAGAATATGTGAGCATTTGTAGCTGGATATGAATCTTCAGAAAGAGTGATTGGTGTGGAGGGATAGAAATTTTGTAAGTTTTTTCCCCAAAGTTATCTATTCTGCTGACCATGTGGCTGTCTCTCTAAAGCATTCTATCGATGGCTTAAGTGTCAACGTTATGTAATAGGTTTAAAATAGCAAGGTTGAAGCTTTTTCTACTGGGACTTTCATATTTTGATGAGACAGCCTGCTATTAGAGTTATTTACTTGTCTTTTAACTGAGGTAGTCACAATTTAGGAATAATTTAGTTTTGAGTATTTCTGGAGCTCCTGCTAGTTAAAACTTTGAAAAGTGCCCCATTTCAGCTTCTAATTGGGAATGGTTCCACTGCTCACCGGTATTTAAAACACATTAGATAAAATATTTCATACATCACAAAAACAGAAATGACAGATTATTATTAACATTACAGCCTGCTAACTGGCACAAAAAAAGCAATACAAATATACACATCAGTCAGTCTGTATACAAGTCAAATCACTGAAGTTCTACTTACTATTATCAGGAAATATGTAACATAAAGTAAATACCTGCTTTAAGACAAAGATTTTCCCTTCCTTTTTTATTTTAACCCTTTTAATAAGAGAATGTCAGTAATTCCACATACTAACCAACATAGAGAAAATGTTGGAAACAAATATTACTGTATTTCTGTTGTACAGTAAGATTAGTTAGGACTAATACTTAGGATGAAATCCTACCAGATAATTTTTTGTTCTCTCACATGCTATGATTTCTATATTTTGATTAAAGTCTTTTGCCATTCTTTAAAGCTAAAGTCTGCGAGAAGCTATTCACTAACTGAGTTTATGAATCCAAAATAATGAAATCATGTCTTTTCTTGTTTTAAAGCCTACTTGATCACTAAGGATTGAAAAGAAAAATCAGTGGGCCTTTACTATAAGGCTTTCAAAAGAAAGCATAGAAACTGATAGATCAGATGCTTGATAGATGGCAGATTGCCAAAGAGTCATCCATATGGCTCTCCAGATAATGTTTGAATATGATGAAAGTTTTTGCTGATTGAAAAGCCTACAGTTTCAGATGCTTTCCTCACACCCTGAAACTTGTATTAATAAGACTCAATTCAGACCAAGTTTTCCATGCAAAACATATTCTCATCTGGCCAGAAGACGGTCAATTATTATCACGGCATTCATCCATGCTTTCCAGGCTCTTCACAAGTCAAGAAATTTTTCTTGCTGTAAGAATCAACTCCCCCTATAAAAGCCACAGCATAGAATCAAGAAAGGTTCAACTCTGCTAACATATGCTGGAAATATATCCCATCAGATTTAAACACCAAATCTATAGGAAGAGATTTTTTTGCAAAACAGGCAAGTATCCATTTATTTTAAAAGTCACTCAAGATTCCTAAATGACATATCAAGTGGATTGTTTGATTTGTAAGTGAAAACAGGCATAATCTGACCCCAGTTTGACACTTTAGTGATGCAATGGCACAAAAGAAGTCAGTGGAAGTTACGAGCACACAGAATCACTGGCAATCAGGCTCTCAGTGTAAGAACTCGGGGTGAAAGGAGGAGGATGTTTGATGAAGCCACTACTGTTTATATCAATGGCAACATCAGATGTGTTACAGTATATTTTTTTTAAGAGATAACACTGAATGTTCATGCTGTTATCTGCTTAAGTACTTTTTTGTAATGCTGGGTATTGCTAAGATTGTTTTAAAGCTGATTAGGAGGGCAAACAGCTGATTTCCTAGATCTTAGGAACTCCTAATTTCAGAACGAACATAATACTTTATCCACTGTAGATTATTTTCATGCTTATACTTTTAAACTGAGTATATTGTCTTCTACTTCACAGATCTCTCTCCAGAATATACAGATGTCCCAGCAGCAGAAAATGTAGTAAAGACTACTTGCATTTCAGGCATTTTATGACGTTAAAGGGGGAAGAATACAGTGCCCTAATTCAAACAAAGAGTTTAAATGGGATTAAATGGCAAGTTAAGGAGTGTAGCAGAGTCCAGGTCACATATTGACTTAGATTCAGCGATTTTAGAGTCCATGTTTGAAAAATTAAGTCTGCTACCTCTAGTTGAATAAGTTTATACTTTTGCTTTGGTTTATGCTTTTGCTTCAGATGAGGTGTATCAAATATGATTCTTTTTGTTTTTCACAATCCAATCGTTTTTGTTAGAAACAAATCCAATTTGTTTATTAATCTCTCAAATATGTCAAATGGATTTTTAATTGAGAAGTAATCGCATTTTTGCCTTATAGTGTCTTTGTTGATTTCATAAGCTTATCATCAATCCTTTGGTGATTTCTCACCTGATAAAGAAATAACATATCTAATTAATCATGTTGTGTAATAACAAATTTCCTATTTAGAGGTACAATAATTAGATTGGGAAAGTGCTAGGAAAACAAGAAAATTATTCCCCAAGGTAGAAGGATTGTGGGTTCTACTTGAAAGGAAGATACGCAGTTTGCAAAGTTGATTAATTAGTTTTAAGAGGATCTCAAAAAGCTTGGTACTTTGAAGTATGCAATCAGTTTAAAAGAAAATATATCTGTGCTACAGAGATACCTTGTACCAACTTTCAAAATACTATCTGTGGCAAAACACAGCATTTGCTTTGCTATATGAAAAACCTGTTTTCACTTTTGGAGACACAGTATGATAAATTTTGGCAAGCTGAGTGATTTCCTATCTATGATTCATTTGGCAAGGCAGAAATGCTAAATAAGAAGCTTGTCTTGAATTTACATACCCCATCCATACAGTTTCAGCTGCAGCAGCTGAGAGTAAAGAAGATGCTAGTTCAAGTGAGAAGTCTTTTTGGACAAGAGTCTGTAATGAATCACACTTAAAATATGTGGTCATTCTCCAACATGTGCATATTTTTATCATTCTTATTAGACATCCAAAAAATGTAAAAATCTCTATACATCTCATTTTGAGACCTGTGGCAGAGATGAATAGATAGTTTAAATGAATGATTTGAAGCTGACAACCTCAGCAAACTGTGGTTCAGAGCAACTGTGAGCAACACAGCTGTGGCATCATGCTGAAAATATCACCCTATCTGAACATATGTACAAAGCTCAAGAATGAATGCATTGTGTCCTGGAGGGGAAAAGACAGGAAAAGAACACTGAATTCTGTAAAAGAGTATCTGAAAAGTCTCTTCATTATAGAAGAACAAGAATTCTCCTCTAAAAAAGTAACAATATAATGAAGAGAGTCAAACACAGAGGAGTTGCTGAATTCACCAGCTGTTTTGAACTTCCATTTTCCCTTTCTCTGGGCACAAGTTGAATAAACATTACATTTATGCCCAAATAAAGAAAATCATAAAATGCTAAAAGTACACAAGGAAGAGTCTTACAGTTTCAAATGAGTATCTGGAAGAGCTATAGAACATTATGAATCAATAGTTTTCTATCATTTGCCTATTAGAGAAGCTCTTGGAAAAAAAGAATTTTTGTTTTGGCCAGCAGTTGGTGTGTGATTTGAGCTATTCAGCAGTAACAAAATAAAATGAGATAGAAGTTTATTTTTACTTGTTTCATAACTTTTCAAAGATATAAAACTTATATAAAGCAGCAGCTCAAATTCCTCAGACTTTTAATAATTTCATTATTCTCTCTTGGCCTTTAGAAATATGCTTATTCTCACTTCCAAAACCCAAAAGAACATTTTTTTCCCCCCTCAGTTTTTTAAATGTGAGGCACACCAGCCCATCTTTACATCCATCTTCCCATGGGAGACAGCAAGGCTATACCATATATAGGCTCTATCTATATAATTTCATGGCCTACTTCAGTTTTCCTGTCTGTTCTGGTGATTAAATCCTGCTTAGTAGGAATTCTGCAGGACTTCCTGATAAATCATCATCAAAAAGTCTATTATTCAAAACTAATAACTGTCGTAATCTTACAAATGACAGTCAATAGAAATTGGACATAAGAGAGAATTCTGCAAAAGTTATAAAAGTTCTAAAGTCAACACAGCCCTAGTCT